>NW_004524592.1:4747950-4794354 GCF_000260255.1 Octodon degus | reverse complement strand
ACATTGTATATATTAAAATATAAATATATGAATTGTTGGCCTGCATGTCTCTTATAAAATGCCTATAATGCTAGTGTTCAAAATGGTGAAAACGTTTTATAAAATAAGAAAATAGAAAGTCATAAAGAAGAATACAAAGAATACAACACCATAACAGTATAAAAACCCATAGAAAGCAGGTGCAAATTACTTCTTTTAAAATAAAATAATAAAGTCAAGAAATTATGAATGATTCAACATAAGTTGTCATCATTTTATAAAGCACTGGTTGTGCAGACATGAGATCTCAAGACCCATGCCAAACAGCACGAACAAAAGCTTTATTCTTTGGTTGCACGGAGCTTCAAATTGGTCCATGAGTATAGAAAAATGGACATATTCTAGTTCCATGTCCTTTATATGAGCACATACATGGTCTTTATTCTTGGGAATCATGTAGCCACCACTCAGGAAAGATATAGAAAAATTATAATATTTTAAGACATTTTTAGGCTTCTTTCTAATCAACACCTTCCAAGGCCACTATTCTATCTTCATAAATTCATTTTGCTTGTTCACTAACTTAATAGACAAGAAATTATACATTATAATTCATGCCCTCTTTCTCTTGACATTTTATAAAAAAATAACATTTTCAGATTGTTGCCTGTATTGGTAATTTGCTCATTGTTATTGCCATATATTACTCTGTTGAATGAATATATTACAACTTGCCTATATATCAGTTGATATTTTAAGCACAACATTTCCACTTTACTGAATGACTTCAAGCAAATTAGTTTAGGTTGCTTGTCTATCAGTGATAAAATAGAAGTGATAATATTTATTTTGTAGATGTTAAAAAATGATAGTTATTTCAAAATAGGTTACTAATGTAGTTTAAGGAGTACCCTTTAATAAAGAATTTTAAAATTGATGCTTACATGTTAAAGTATAGATCTTTTGTGAAGGAAAAGATCAAATAAAAACTCCCAAGTGTCCTATGAAATCCTCATTAGATTTGGTGAATTGCATAAAATTTTTGAAGCTAGATATATCAAGCTAAATATTATTAAGTGTCTTTCCAAATTCAGTTAATTAAAATTGGGTTTAATCTGTGCTCCATAAGTTAAATTGTTCCTAAGTACAAGATCATACAATTTGTAGCTTCTTATATCAACTATGCCAAGTAATCCTCAATATCTAGTTCATTTCACCCTTTAAGTCATTTCTTGTCATTTCTGTAACCCCATTCTGGGACAGAATTTAGAGTTGAGAGACTTCCCTCTGTTCAGCTGATAAAGTGTACAGCAAGGTGGTATAGTTTGGACACTTGAATGTTTCCTGTACTCTCAAATGTTAAAACTTTGATCACCACCTTGCTGTGTTACTGGAAGGTTTTGAAGCATTTGGCAGTGGAAGCCTTGAGGGAGGCAGTTGGATCCTTAGAGCCTTGCCCTAGAAAAGGACACCAGAACCTTAGTGCTTGCCACTATTTTCTTTCTCATATGACATGAGGTAAACAAAGCCTCTGCCACTCACTCTTTACAGCCTTCCAGGGTACTTCCCTACCCCAAGGTAAAAAGCAATGGGGCCTCCCAACCAGAGACTGACCCTTCTGGATCTTGAGCCAAAAAGAAAACTTTCTTGCCTTTAAGTTTCCTGCCCCAAGCTTTGTTACAGTAATAGACAGCTAACACAGAAAGTCACAATCGCTCCATTGCCAACCTAGGTTCAGCTCCCTTTGCTGCCAGAATCACCAAACTAATAAAGAATTAGGGCAAATTTCAAAGGAGCTGTGTAGGTTGAGCTTTGCTCTGTCGAATATCTGGCATTTGTCCTACAGCACAATGGATTCTTTTAGGAAATTTTCAAAACCATTAAACACATTTGAAGGGCCAGTGAGATAGCTCTGCTGATTAAGAGCCTGCTTTGGCAAGCTCAGAGACTGGGGTTTGATCCTTGGCACTACATGCTGGCTGGCCCCACCCATGGGCATGTAGCTGGCTACTGAGTCTGGGTGTGGTGGTACATGCCTGTAATCACAGCACTGGGGAGGCTAAGACAAGAGGATGACTATGAGTCTGAGCTGCATAGTGAGGCCCCATACCAAAATACATAAAAAAAAAAAAAAAAAGAAACACATCTGTGCAGCTAAAGCTTGAGTAGGGTAGTGAGACTGTTTCATACTGTTGTTTAAATTTATTGTGTTTTTTTTAGTAAATCAATAAAATGGATAATAAAGATTAGATATGTAACAAGCACAGTAATAATACCGCTGGTTGATACAGGGAAAGGTCGTTATTCTTGAGTAAAGACTGTATATAATCCAGTATTATGTTTGCTCAGAGATATTTAAGACTTAAAGCTTTATAGTTAAGGTATTCAAAGAGAAGGGATATATTAAAACTTGTTGCATAGTTTTTAACAATTTATTATATTCCAGGTCTGTCACAGCACCATCCTCCTTTCTCCTTACTGCACAAACGATTTTTCTGTTGTCATGTGTGACAGCATGGCAGAACGGGCTCCCTTCAGCAACAGCGTGCTCTGTACCTTCCATCTTCCTGTCTTCTCAATTAAACACATATACATCCTTTATTTTCAAATGATTCCTGTTTTCCAGGATAAATATATATATGGAAATTACTTGGGTCATTTGTCTGATTCGTGATACTGGACATGAGAGAAACAATGAAGAGATAAAACTGCCTACCAAGCCAGATGGGTTTCAGTCCGCGCAAAACAGTAGCTGGACTTCAGTCTGTCAAACTCTGAAGTGCCCACCAAAGTTTCAGCACTCAAGAAAGAGAGCTATAGAAATGTGAAGATTTCCTCCGCCATGGAGCCAGACTGTGACACACACCATGACTCCACTGTGCAGCAGTCTTGGATATTTTCTTCAAGCCTCAGTTTCCTTCACTATACGATAAAGGCAAAGATGACACCACACTCACAGCAGCACTGCAAGGAGGGAAGGAGTGAACCCGTCGGTGTGAGCCACAGCTCAGCCACGCGTGGGATGCTCAGCTGTGTGGGAGGAACACCGCTAAGGGGAAAGCAGGAAGACTGCATGGCCAAGCAGGTTTCTCCATCCTGTGTGGTCATTTTCTCTCCTGCCTTCGTGGACAGAACTAAAACAAGTATGGAACGATTACTGCAAATTGTAATGTTTGTGTTTGCTCATTTAAAAAATAATTTCACTTGAGTTTCAGAACTCTTTTTAGTAGCTTATTATGGGTTCTAGACATTCATAGAATTACTTTAGATCCTTAAATCCGAAGCCCTTTACTGAAGATCAGAATCCTGGACCCCGAAAGAAGAGCAAGGATGAGACACATAATTCATCAAGTTGCTAAACACCTCCCACAGCCAAGAGCCACCGTTGGCCTGAGTGGCCTGATGTCCACTGTTGACCTTCCACTGTACTGTCTTTTCATAAGTGCTGTCCTTATTTGGATATTTTCAATACAAAATGTTCTGCATTACACAGAAATCCTATCAGGTAATTATTAAAGGCTTCATTTGCAGTTGGGAAAACTGCAATGTAGAGAACCGAGTAAGGGGTAAGTAAGAGTTTGGGTAGCTATGATTGCAGCTCAGTGTAACTGCCAAGTTGAGATTCTGCTTTTGAACTTTTTATTCTATACTCCTTTTATCATAGGAAGGAAGAATCAAGAAAAAGAAAGAAAAGAAATGCAAGGCGAGGTGAGGCACACGATCTTATGTAATCTTCTTCGAAGTATAATTAACTACTCAAAGTAATTTCCCTAAAGTCCTTTTTGAAAATAGTTTATTGAGTTGAAAGGTAAAATTATGCTTTTAAGGGATTGTTTCTGCATGAAAAAAAAAGGGGCATTAAAAAATCTTGGCACTCTCAGCACCTGGATGGTTTCCCAACCTCAATACTAGACGTGCATGCCTTTCGCTTCTGTCAAGAGAAGGCACAGAGGAAAAGGAAGTCGAATAAAACTAAGAATTCCGCCTCCTTAAAGAAAAGCCCTTCAATTCAATGCAAAATTGAACTTAAAAGGAAACAACAAAAAGCCAATTTTATTATTTTCTAATACTGTGGGAACTCTACAGTTAGTCCTTTGAGCTTTGTTTTAATGATTAGGTAAAATGTTTTTAAATTACGAATGCAGACTCATAAGCTTGAGAAGATTTTTGGCTCTGCTCTTTCCAACTGCATTTCTGAAAATAGGAAAATGGAAGTTAAATCCGTAGGACCTCTGGTTCCTTTAACCAAACCTGCATTCTTCCCACAAGGTATTATTTCTTTATTGATTGTTGAGTAAATGATAAAAAAAGGAAAGGCATAAAGTATTCAAATTATATTCAATTATTCAGGTCGATGTCACTGGGCTATTTCAATGGTAAGCATAATATTCTAATCATGTTAAAGGTAAAGGTAGGCTTACAAGATGGCAGAAAAGGAATCCAACATTAAGATACCTTGTTTTTACTCTTCCTAGATTGGATTTTTCTGTCCTTAATATTATAATAAAAACAAAGTATCCCTTTGGGATGTACATATTAAAAATTATTCAAAAATAATTCTTTTATATTGTTAAATTTATCCCCCTTTAGGTATTCCCATTAGATCATTTTTTTATTTACCACAGTATAAAAATAGAAGTTTATTTTATTTGGAATTTTGGGCTGTTTAATTTTACTTACATTAGTTTCATAAATGAACTGAGATAAAAACAATGCATTGTATATACAAGAGATTTATTTTGCCAGTAACAAAAGTACATGCTCAAATTTAAAAGCATCTTTCAAAGAAAAAGCTTTAACTAAAACTTTCTTGCATAATTATAGAAAATCATTTTAGATAGTTTTTGAAACTAAGTAAGAATTTGAGATAGTTTAAACTAGATATCTTAATATTGTTTTACAAAATACAGCACTACAAAGATAATCTACCGCATGCCATATTCTATGATTGGTTCAATTTTGTAGCTATGTAAGACCTACGTGAAGGATTTTACATTCAACACTGAGTTCTAGTGATCAGTTGTATCTGAAGCTATTTACCTTAGATGCAAAGGAAAAAATACTAGCCAGAAGCAAGATATATCATGTACTGACTGGCACACTTTCCCTGTAATATATATATATATATATATATATATATATAGTGCCAATAAAATATTTTTAAGATACTAGTCAACCAAGCAGAAAGCTTAAATACAAGTAGTGGCGATGTTAATATATTGACTAGCTGTGTCTTCAGGTCTAATTTCTCCACTGTTTTATATATATATAGGTTTCCTCATAATTAAACAATGTAGCCTAAAACTTACCATGTTCTGAAAATTATTCCTAATAATTGTCTCAGTGGCTCTGGCCCCTCTCTTCTCATTTTCTTTTGGAACTCAGAACAATGAGATGGCAACATCTGGGAGGTATTGCTCCAAACGAGATGCTAAAACTAAGTATTGCAAAACTGTATGAGCGCTAAGATGAGGGGGAAACCAATAAATTGATGCCTTACAATACATGTTTGGAATTAAATAAATTAATTATCAATTTATTTGTAATCATTGAGCATTTCCCCCTTCTGGAACGTCAAGAGCTATAATCTAAATTGCAGTTGAAGGAAGCCTATGCTAGCTGATGCGCACCTAGTTATTTCCATGCTTCAAAGCCTACAGAACCATCTGCTCGCTGGCAGGTGTAATTAATTAGCTAAGTGGAAAAGACGTTCCCTTTTAGAGTGAATAGGAGGAGGGCAGGGAGAACTCCGTAAAAGCCCAATTCTAGGCAGACCCATCGGCTGGGTGCCTCTGGGCAAATTTCCGAAGTGAAAACTCATTGAATTTAATGGTTCTTAATTTCACAAGATTTCTAATTACAGCTAGGATAATAAGATGTGATCCAAAAGTTGAAAAAAAGTTGGCACATTTTCAAGGAAAAGCCTTCCACACAATGTAGATATCCTAAAGTATAAGAGTTCATTTATTTATACAGTTTATTCATTCAACTTCGCTAACTAGCAATTTTAATCTATTTGGCTGACAGGTGGCAAATGCATATTAATGAAAGAAAAAACGTATCTTGTGACTTACTGCATTAAATCAACATTTTAGGATAATCAAAGACAAGCCCATCCAAAGTACATCCTTATAGTTCTAATACAGTCAGAAAAGACTTCAGTTCTAACAACAGAAATGGGCAGAACACAAATACAAAGCTCAGGAAACTTTCTATAATTTTATCTCTATAGTTTATATTAAATTATTGCTAGAGTTCAACAGATAATTCTATTATATATTCTCTTTCAAATTCCCCAATTCACAGAAATTAAATTCTATCTTTTTTTAAAAAGAAATGCAAATAATAATGTTTATTTTTTAAATTGCAGATTGGAGATTTATAGACAAAAGAAAGACTAAAACAAAATTATAGCTTTTCCTTAAGCTGAAAGTTCATGTTCTATTCTACTTTAAACATGATGTATCAAAAAATATTTGAAGCTAGCAGAAGGCTTAGAAATATTGTCAGAATGCCAGGAAAGCAAGTATTGGTAAATATATATCATATCCTTAGAACAGAAAAAGCCTTATAACAAAACATAGCTAGCATGCAAGTCATGAAATATTATTATAACAAATAAAATTTTGATGAATCCCACTATGAACATAAGAAATGGTAGCATAATAAATGATGAAACATTTTTACATATGAAATCAAGACAAATTTTAGTAATTGTGATGGATGAAATATGCTTAGGCAAGGTTAATAAAAGTGACTCTTGGTGGCTTCTGGGGTATTACTTACCAGCATAAATGGTTTTAAAATGCATGTAGCTGTTATCTTGCCATTTTACCTCCAAGTGACAATTTACATTAAACAGAGTTAAATCTATGTAATGTGTTCTTTTGTCTATTAAATATGTTTGCTTTCTTCATAATTATGCTTATTAAACTCAGTTGTTCCTAGAATTTCTTCTCAAGTGGGAAAAATGAGGCAGGTGCAAAGAAGAAAGTGGGCAGACAGGAAACCCGGGAGATGCTCCTCAGCACTATGCACTCAGTGGCTTCCCAGCTCGGCAACGTGCCATCCAGAGAAAACTAGGAGCTTGCCTTGGTTTAGTAGGTCCAGAAAAATAGACTTCATTGGTCAAATAACTCCAATTTGAAAAGACTTTCTACAGAGCAAAACACATGCGTAGTGCAGTTAGCAGGTGTACTGTGTTAAATGTCGAAGTCTGTGACCACCTCAGGAATGTTCAGATGTTTACACCAATAACCAGACTGAAAGACTCTCAGGATCTAACGCGCTTCAGCTGTCAAAGCTTCTGAAAGAGAATAGACTGGGAAAGTGGGGCAGTGACACCATTCGTGAGAGAGTAAGTTTACACATTACCTGTAAGTTTTCTCTTTGCCATGTTTGGAGGTGGAGTGGGTGCCAAGGGAGACTCATGGATACTTCAGTTAAGAAGATGAGAAGGCAAAGCAGGATAGAAGATAGATGCCGGGGCTGGCCAAATAGCTAAGCAGATTAAGCACCCACCAGCAGGTGCAGAGGCCGGGGGTTCGATCCCAGGGCCTGCCCCACCAACCCCGACCTCAGGGTGCCCTGGGACAGCAATTGAGACTGGGCGTGGTGGCGTGCACCTGTAATCCCAGCTCTTGGAAGGCTGTAAACAGGTGGATCGCTACAAGTTTAATCTAGTAGTGAGACCCTGAACACCCTGTAGACCCTTCCCTAAAATACAAGAGGAAGAGAAAGAGGAGGAAGAAGTAGAAGAAGATACATGCCGAAGGACCCAGCCCAAGCAGCTGGTGAAGAGAAAGAACAGGGTACATGAGACAGACAGACAGACAGACAGACAGACAGACAGAGAGAGGAAAACTACTGCAGAAGCTAACACTGAGGCTCAAATACAGTGCTCCCCAAAAAAGGGGGACCTTCATAGAATGTGGGATACTACAAGTAAGCTGGCCAAAACTGAGATCAAATACTTCAAGGAAATGGAAGCCAAATGGAGTTACCAGGAAAAAAAAATAATTTTTAAAAATAAAATTGAAAATAAATATGATCATATATTTTCATCTATAAAATAATTTTTAAAATAGTAATACAAAATGCTATATTGATTTCCAACTTTAAGACAAAAATGTTTCAGTTAGAAGACTCAAAAAGCAAAATTTTCAAGATTATTAACGTAGAGTTCACTAGATAGTGCCATAAACAGATAAATCAAGAAATAAACATACTCAAGGTAAATTTAGAGATACTTAACCATTAGAATAAACAGCTTAATAAGCTACAGAGTGGGTAAAGAAAGATGTCAATGTTTAACTCTGAAAATTGTATGTTTTAAAGATACAGGAAAAAACATAGCAGAAACAATACAGTAATGGCACTGACCTTGGGACTGTCTTAGGCTAGAGCAATATCCTGTCAAATGTCACACTGTCAAGTGGGTTCTGATTTGCAATGTGACTCAGTTTGGAAGTTCTGATACAATGAATCTGAGTGTCCAAAAATAAGAGTCCTACAGGGACTAGTTTCTATGAACCATGCTGTGCTAATAGTTTGTCATAGGAAAAGCTCAGTGTCCTTCCTGTAAAGTGCTGCTTGTGGTTCCCTAATATTATGCAGTATATCTTTGTATTTAGTGAATATTTTTATTAACACCAACAATTTAAATAATGTTTTGTGAGATTTTCTTTTTCCTTTTTGACTCTATGTTACCATTCTCCTAAAACTGTGAAGCTGAATAAATATAAGTTAATAGATATGCCTCAAGAATGGCAGGACAGTGGTCAAGGTCTCCATTTTTTGGAGGAACACTGCCACTTTAGTCTCCTGATTATTTTAATCTGATGTTTTAAATGCTAATATTAAAACTATATTTAAACTACTTTCAGAATGAATTCATTAATTAGCATTAAGAACTTCTGATTAGCCATTGTTTTCAATCAAATAATCACAAACAAAGTTGTATAAATGTTTAATTTGAGGAATGTATTGGAAATTTGCAAAATATTTAACTAATGGACTAATAATAGTATTGCTTGTAATACGTCACTATTATTAATACTATATAAATTTGTCAATAGGTTTCTGAAGAATTTTAATTAATGGGTGTAATTTTATGAATAAATGTATAGAAATTTTTTTTCTTTTGTGGGACCAGGGATTGAACTTAGGATACTATGCTTGTCAGGCAGGGTGCTTATTTTACTGAGCTATCTCTCCAGCTATGAGTAGAAAATCTGAGCACAAACTAGGCATGCCTATAATTCCACTCAGAAATAGAGGCCAGATTGCTGTGAGTTTGAGGACATCTAAAGGTACAGAGTGATCCAGTCTGAACTACTTAGCAAAATACAATCTTTAGAAAAAACACAGCCCCCAGGGTGCACTGAGATGGTGATTGAGACTGGGCATGGTAGCGCCCACCTGTAATCCCAGCACTTGGGAGGCTGTAAACAGGAGGATCACTATGAATCCAATCTACACAGTGAGACCCTGTAGACCCTGTAGACGCTGTCCTAAATTTCCAAAACAAACAAACAAACAAACAAAAAACCAACAACAAAAGAAAACATAGAATCACAAATACGAATACAATTTACTTAAATTATACAGTGTGTAGTACTGGAACAGAAAACTTTAGTTCCTTGATGTTAAAAAGACATCACTTTTCCCATGAGAAAAAGTACCAATATTTTACAGTGAAATACCTAAAGTGATATATATAAAAAATTATCACAATATCTGCTCAGTAATGAGCTGTGTTACTTCTTAATATATTCCTCATAATTATGCATATAACTTACACAGAATACTGAAATCAAGATATTAAAATGAAATCCTTAAAGTTATAGATGATTACACAAAAATAAGTAGAATTATATAGAGGCAAAAACATGAAAAAATTAAGAATATTTAATTTACAATCAGGGCACAAAATTGAGTCTTATTAAGGATCTTACTCCTTTCAACTGATAAAGGGCAAAGCAAGATTTTAATGAAATAGATAAGAAGGAACCACAACAAAGAGGAATCAAAACAAGGGAACATTTTTTTTTCTCTAGTTGTTTTTAAAACCAATCTTAAGTCAAGTAGAAACTCAGTCAGCTGGTGACTCAGTCTTTCAGTGGGAAGTTTGTGCTCTCTGATGCAACAAATCAGCCTGAAAGTTTGCTAATACCATTCCTGTATTATTGTTAAGTATCAGGACAGACGAGCAGGCAGCAGCTTCCCAGGCCTGTGCTCACAGTTACCATAGCATAGGCCTTTAATCAATTTACACAGGAACACACAATTACAAACTGTGATGTGTCCTCCCCAGTAGTGTGACCACACATTTGATTTCCAGAAATGGACTCCGCTGTTTGTTTCTAAGTAATTAAAAACAATTGCCTCTTTTTCCTCTCAATGGGCTTCTAGCACCCACCATAAATTTGCTGGTAGCCTTACTCAGATAAAACAAAAAGATGCATGCAATATTCTTCCCGAGCACAAATAGCAAGGTCAGAGTTTCAATGTTTTCAAATCTCAAAGGAAGATAAGCTTCTAGCAAAGAAGTAAATTTCATGAAAGGAATGTGAGTCTAGTCACATAACATCAGTATTTGTGTTCTTGATGTAAGTAACTTATGAAATATAGGGTTCAATAAAATGGCAATTTTATCATTTCTAACATTTTTCCTAGAAACTACTATAGAGAGAAAAAGTTTGAATTTTCTCAGGTGTTATATTATTGTTTGTCCACCAAAATAAAATTTAAAAAATTCAGGAGTTGTTTATTCTCAGTACACTAAGGCAATCTCTCAAACTTCTAAAGAATGTCTAAATTGTGAGGAAATAATTTAAACCCAAGAAATCTTTCCCTTTAGGAATTTCAACCTCACAAATATTCTATTTCCAAAAGCTTCATTATTGGGACACATTCTACCAAGAAATACTTAATGCACTGCAAACAATACACCACTAAATTTCTATATATTTATGATTTATACTGCTGATAAAATATAAATTTCTATTTATTTGTGAAATACTGAGCTGTTATGTTAACATGTGTTATTCGTAAAT
The DNA here is from genome assembly GCF_000260255.1 of Octodon degus. Classification (NCBI taxonomy): domain Eukaryota; kingdom Metazoa; phylum Chordata; class Mammalia; order Rodentia; family Octodontidae; genus Octodon; species Octodon degus. The sequence goes on along the minus strand of NW_004524592.1, from coordinate 4,783,318 downwards.
AAACCCTGATAAATCTTTCCATAAACAAAGATTTTTACATAGCCTTTTGAAAAATGCATTGACAACTATATTTGAGATAAAAAAGTCACACATCTCAACTAAATTTTAATACTATAGTTATATTACACAAATTAAACATGGCCAATAATTACCCTCACAGTCACCCACAAACCACAGAACCCTCTTGAACAAATAATCAGGAAGAGAGTCATATAAAAAAAATCCTCATGCTTCCAGTTCTTAACGTTTACATTCCCTATTTGTCAAAACATTGTCAGTAGTTAGCAAGTAATGGAGCTGGAAACCCTCAGCTCCCGGAGGAACTGTTTTCTAGATGAGATGCAAAACTACAGGCTTGACCATAAGTGGCCATTAGAATTCCCAAGGCACCTTTCAGAGAAGTAGCAGGGCTTGCCTCGACATCCTGGCTTAATTCCAAGTAGCTAATTACACTCAGCCTGCCTAGATCACTGCAGTTTACATTAATACGAAAACGCAGTTGCCTCGTTTTGCTGTAGAGCCTGGGCCGTCCTTTGAAAGGTGTCTCCTCATGCAGAGGGAGAATTGGAAAGCTGATCATTGTTTTTAAAGCAAATATGAAGATCTGGCCAACTTAGCATCAACCTAAGAAATGGAACTGATCTGAAACATTTTGTACATGCACACAGCTTTAGGCAGGGTCCTGGGAAGGGCCTGGGGGAACCTCTGTGATCCGGAGCCCCACCAGAGCACAGCATCTTCTCATCAGAGCACTGTCTTGACAAAGCAACTGTCCTGTCTTTAGTGAGCCACTCTTTTGTATAGTTGCAACGTATTTGATTATTACTTTATTCAATATCAAATATATACACATATATCAACCCAGAAATGATTTTCTAACTTCTCTTATCTGGGAAAAACTTGGGACAGGTACAACTTTAGTTTTCTTTCTTTCTTTCTTTCTTTCTTTTTTTTTTTTTCAATGCATTTAGTACAGGGTCTACAGAGTCTCACTACACAGATTGGACTTGTAATGATCCTTCTGTTTTCAGCCTCCCAAGCACTGGGACTACAGGCATGCACCACCATGTCCAGGCTCAATCACCATCTCAGCGCCCCCTGGGGCCAGGGCTGGCACAGGACCTCAGTCTGTAACTTTAATTTTCATCTTTTGGCACTATGGCGGGGATTACTAAGTGTCTCCCTAAAGATTATCTCTTCCATTCTTCCATCTGATAAAGTGTTTTGCTGACCAACTTATCAAACTAAATACAACAAAAAGATGCACGAAATTAATAAGAAGGAAGAGGGGTCAAGGTATGGCATAGCTGGCCTTCGTATTTCCAGGGAAAGGACGGTCCTTTTATTTTTCTGTTCTTTCTTTCACAAGGACACATGGTGGAGAGCTATTTTCAGTTGCACCACTCAAGTAGTTGTCGGGCCTCAGACTGGAAAGAATCCAGGCCCCTAACACTGTGGCACTGAAGCAGCAGCTGTAGATTCTCATGGTTGAATGTCTCTATGGGGTAACAGCAGAGTGGTGTCAGCTTCTACCTTGTTAAAGATACTGTTGTCCACATGGTTCATTATTTCTTACAGAACTAAAACAGATTACATAAATGGGTGATGTCTCTTCATATCATTGATTAATAAGCATTTTATGCCAGGAGACAGATATTTTGCAAACGGGAATGGACCAAGAAATGGAGGCAAGAGAATATGCAGGAGAGGGGAAAGTAAAAAGAAATAGGTTGTGTGCAGCTATCAATGCCCCATGTTGAATATAATCATTGTATATTGGGAACATGTGTAAATAAACAGCACCAAGAAAGGCAAAACAGTTCATGATAGTTTCTTTACTCTACGAAGTTTCTTACAATCCAAAGAAAATCAAAATCTTCACAAATCTACACTTCCTTTAGAATATGCCAGCTATTGTGTTTAGTATTTTATTTGCATTTTTTTCAGGCAATCTACACAACCATTCCATCTGAAGGATATTATCACTTCCCCAGTCATGGAGGATTTAGTTACTAGGAACATTTTGTTGGATACTTAGAAAACATGACACTAGATAAAGCACCTCTATGGTCGGTCTGTGGCATTGCAGTATATTACAGATATGATAAACACAGTCTCCAGTATCAGTTTCCTGAACAACTTAGGTACAGTGTGGTCAGAGATAGAACAGGATATGCTGAGAACACTGTAGACAGTTTTTGTGTACCAGCAGGTGTGTAGCTGTGTCTTGAATCGCTAGTGTTTGCTAGGAAGACAAATGGAAGGAAACAGAAAGGTATTACAACAAGAGGACATCAATCAACATGGTCTTATGTAATGGAAAGTTGCCTACTTATTTTTAACTACCCCAAAGTGAGTGTAAAATAAAGACCATAATTCATTTAATAAAGAATAGCATGTGTGACCTTGCAAAGGAATTCATATACTGGATTTTAGAACAAACATATAATAACTATATATTTTGACTACATATTTTCATGAAGTTGAATGTCCTATATTTAAGAACTTACTGTATGGAACAAAAACATTGGATATATTTTTAAAAAGTTGTTTGCTAGTCCCTTCATGAAGATAAATTGTGTGAGGATTGATGTACTCAGTTGTCTTGAAAATTGAATACAAAAAAATAAAAAAGAAGCCAGAATACACAATACAGATAGTTCTTGGCTTCAACTTAAATTTTTCCAAATATATCTATTCAATGTCTGCTTTAAAAATAAATGAATGGCACAATTTTTAATTTCTAAAAGTAATATTTAAAACACAAATTTGTTTCCTTTGAAATATTGTAATAATTGTTGAAGAAAAATTCATTTCTGATATCCTCAATTTCATATTATTCATTTTTAAATACTAAAAGATAATGATTTGAACACTGCCTGAAATAGTTTCATGCTAGCATTTATCTGTGACCTAGAATACTTTCATACTTATTTAGATAAAATCATCTTATCCACATACAACTATTACTCATTTATTTTCTAATTCAGGAAATATTGCATGATTTCCCATAAGGTGTTAGACATAGTGCTAAGATCTAGAGATACAAAAACTGCATTGCAGTACCAGCCTCACCCCCAGGGTGCTCTGAGCCAGCGACCAAGTTTGGGCATGTTGACACACACCTGTAATCCCAGCGCTGGGGAGACTGACAACAGGAGGATTACTACGAGTCTGAGCTGTGTAGTGAGACCCTATACCAAATAAATAAATGAAAATAAGTAAATAAATAAAAACTGACATGGTAGGGTCTTTGATCACAAGGAAAACATTACCCAAATAAAGGGAGAAAATATAAAAATAATTCCTCACTACAGACTGAATGCTATTGTAGAGACAGGTATTTACGAAGTGCAATTGGAGAAGAAAAGGAGTATTGAAACTTCTTTCTGAAGCTTGTACTGAGCAGGCATCTGTCAAGGGTACCTTGGAAAGCCAGCATTCCATGAAAGAGGCTCCAAGTTTGCAGGACACTGAGGCATGGGAAAAGTTATAGCCCAGAACCATTAAAAGTACAGTATACCTCACAGGATAAGTCTGGGCAGGGATGCAAGACAGAGCCAATGGGTGAATGGACTTGCACGAAGACCTCCACTTGCCTCTTGGGTACACTGGGAGAATAATGACTACTTGAAGAACAAGTTTTCAAACAAAAAAGAACCAAACAATCATTTCATGACAGTCTATACTTAAAGATAATATATCACTTGGCTTCAGATTATTTTATGTTAAGATCTTTTAGTTTGTTTCCTAAGTACAGTATAGACTAATTTCTAGCAATTAATTTAACTACCTTCAGGCCAATGGAGAATCTATACAACCTTAAAAAAATCTTAATTAATTTAAATATTTCCCTATGCTACTGTGAGTTGAATTGCAATACAAATCTCTATATCTAAGGTTTTATTAAGGCCCATTATCTCAAAATGATTTCACTTCTTAGAATATCATTGATCAGTGATGGTTCTTTTGTGTTCGGGTTCTAATTTTTGTCCTCTAATAGCTGTATAATCTATTAGCAACTGGTATAGGTAAGTCATTGTAACTACTCCCTTACAATAATAAAGAATAGCATGTGTTAATATTTTACATTAGTATCTGAGGGCTTAATGGCTAATATAGAAATTCAGAATATGGATCCATTGTGAAGTAGAAAATTGAGATGTAAAATTGTTTCTAGAAGAAAATGTAACAGACTAGCATCACCTACTTGTGGAGTGGTGGTTGAGGGTCCTCCTATAAAACCCTCCAGCCTCACATCTGGAGCACTCTCACCTGGTGTGTAGACATTAGCTCAGACAGAAAGCGCTTTCATGATGCCCTATGGCTGCCAATAATCCACCACTGAAGCATTTTCTAAGGACTGCTAAAAAGTATTTTCTACTTCATAAGTTTCTTTCATCCTTACCTTTAAAGTTTAGGCTGCCCTGATTTGCACTCCTCAGCTAATTGCCTCAGAAAAAAACAGCATCTAGTAAACCAAATCCCCTTAGGGGACTACTTAATATGACATCTAGCCTAGGAATACTTATTATTTAGCAAATGGTATCTGCGTGTATCCTAATGAATTCAATTACACTGTATGGAATCTCTGAAAGTATGGAGAGTCAGGATAGGAAATCATTTAGGCAGGCAATTTTTTTCCATCATTAAAATTATATCATTTAGACAACTGCCTGTTTTATTTGTACATGATCAGCCTTGCAAACAAATTAGTTCCCTTCAAGTTAAATTCAATCGATAATAATAATTTACTTTCCTTTAGTAATTGAAACACTACTTCAAATAACTGCCTGAAGTTTGTTTTCACATTTTTCCTAGAAACAGATGATTGCTTTAAATGTACTATACCAAGAAGATATGATTTTGAAATATGTATTTATAGGAGAAAAAATAAAGGTTCCACAAAGATTATTGGACGGGTTAAAGAAAAGCATAAGAGTTGAGAAGGTGGAGAATAGCACAGTCTCCAAAGTATAATTATATAATATTTTCTGCACTTATGTTTACTGAAAATAAAATCATGTTCGTTTTGTGTGAAAAGTAGCAGCAGTACTAAGTTACCTTAAGTGGTGAAGACCATAATGCAGTGGTGAATTTCTTTCTCTCCATGTGTTTGGCTTTGCTAATATATAGGGCATAGTAACAGTTTTGTATTTTGCTTGGCATTTAGTGATGCCACTTTAAACATTAGTATGTATTAGGAATGGAACCAATAAATTAAAATGGAATTAATCAATTTAAAAAGGAAAGCCATTGCAAGACTCCAGAGAAGATATGAATTTTTCCATAAAAGATGAGAAGCTATTCTTTCATAAATTATTGCATGTTTTTCCTTAGTAGAAAAATCAAACATGCTTTAATATATTAAGTTTACTGAATACTTTGCATAAAATTTTTAAAACATAGGTTTATTATTGCCATCATAATGACAACAAGTAACTAACAGTAATGAACATATTAATACTTATTTCTAAAGCTTTTATGAATGATATAATTGTGAGTACATATTTATGAGCCTTTATTATTTCCTTAATGGAGCTACTCTGAATAGGCTCAGTGAAAAGAGCAAAAGATGACATTGTGTAAAGAGAGAAATGGATCTAGTCTTCTATTATTTTTCATCTCCTCTGACTTCTAGAACTTAAAGAAAGGAAACTGAATCCTGCTTCTTTGAAATCCTATTGCAAAATTTCTATTTAATAAAAGGTTTTAACTCCTTAGCTGATGATTTAATTACTTTGTGCATTTAGAAATTCATCCAGTGTTATTAAATACCCACTTTGTTGAACCAGCTATGGTGGATACAAAGATAAATACGTACAAGGCGGCCCTTGACACCCAGAAGCATAAGTCAGGTGGGCAAAGAGGAGTCGAAAGTGTTACATAATGTAAATCTGAATTAACTATATTTGAAGTTGTCCACACAGAAGGGCAACACATTTGCAATGATATATTTATATTTTTGCATTATCGATCTATTTAGTATATATGAAATAATCCTCTCAATTTGGAAGCTTTGTTTTAGGGAATGATACCTTACAACTTCCTATATAAAAACTCTAAAGTCATATCATTATAGGTAATAACTATGACTATAATGTACAAATTCTCAGAACTTTTTTTTTTTTTTTTTTTTTTTGCATTTTAGGGAAGGGTCTACAGGCTGTTCAGGGTCTCACTTCTAGATCGGACTCATCGCGAGCTGCCTGTTTGCAGCATCCCCAGAGCTAGAATTACAGGCACGCACCACCACTTGACCCGGTAATCAAACTGCCGCCCCCTGGGCCTGCTTGCAGTTGCTTTAATCCACTGGGCTATTTGGCTGGCCCTCAGACTTAACTGTTCTTTTTTTTCTTCAATTTTTTGCCAGAACCAGGAATTGAACTCAAGCCCTTGAGCTTGCCAGGGAAGCACTTATTACACTGAGCCATCACCCAGGCCCAGAATTAACTATTCTTAAGACCACATGGCCACCAATTTTTGATAAACTTTTTCTGGGTTTTCATAGAAAACTAAAATATCATCAATATAAAAAGTCATTAATTTTAATATTTTTTGTCTTTTTTATGAGAAGAATATATTTATTGAGGGAAAGAAAGCTCCTCTCGGAGAGAGGGACAGGAGGGGTGCCTGAGTGGGTTGTCCCCTTTTAGTCTTAACTTTAACATACATTTCATAGTTATTTTGAAACAAATAATATAGTATATAAGAGGATTTAACAAAATAGTTATGATCTTGATCATAACATATATAATATTCTCTTTGTTCTTTGTTTTATCCAACAGAGATCCTCTTATGAGATCTATCTTCTCAAACAGATGTTCATAATTTTGAGTAGTAAGTTCTGAAGTATAGAAATCCCAGTCCTTTTTGTTTTTCTTTCCTTTTCATCTTATGTACTGTATCAGTTATTTATTTTTTACTTTTATTGGTGATTTGTCTATCTGTTCTTCCTAAAGTCTAAGCTCCAAGGTATGTAGAATTCTGTTCATTTTATTGCCTGCTATCTCTAAAACATGTAGAATAGCGTCTGCTGTTCATTAAATATTTGTTGAAAAATTGAATGGCTTGCCTTCCTTAATACCAATATCAGGAGAATGAGGATTAACGATTGGGCATAATCTTATATTCACAAAAGCATAAACCAATATAAAATAAATTGAACCAGAGACAAATAGATACAAGGTTATGCTTGACATACATTTCTTCATTCATCAAAGGATGGATACATTTAACTTAAGATTGCTGATTGTTTAAGGAACAAATTAAATGTCTTGGCTCAACGTTCAATGTTTATCTTCAGGAATATCTTTACTGAGAGGCTTGTGTTTCTCTCTTGCATGCATGTGTGTGCATAAATACATGCAAACACATGATATTTACACACACAGAAATCCTAGGGGACATAAAATATAATTAAGTCTATAAAATCTGAAGTTTCTTATTGGAAAAATTCCAAAAAGATTGCTCATTTTAACTATGTTCAGATTTAAAGATTCAAAATAAAATTTAGAATATATAAATTCCACATGATTTCAGCCCTCTGCAAAAACATGATTTTCTGATCCTGGCAACTGGCTGCTGTTCGCCTAACCCCCAACCTCTTATCTCCTAATTCATACACATTATAATTTATTTAGTGCTCATCTGTGAATTGGAGTTAACCGGACAGGTTTTCACTCTCTAGGGATAGGATTATTATTACCCTCTCCAGACAGAAACTAAATTTCTGTTTGCTCATTTCACCTTGTATTATACAATTTTCCCACTACCATTCAGCTTTATTGAGAATCCACATACTGATAAATATATTTATATTTAATTTGATATTTTGAAGGCAAACCAAAACCTTTGTTCTTAGTTTATTACAACTGAAAGTATAAATTCATATTGAATTTTAAGTTTACATTTTCCTGATGGGACAAAGTATGTTTTTGTTCAGCAAATACATGATTCTTTAATGAAAAACTTATCACAAACTCATCTTAATAAAGTTTTATTACCTATTGGATTTGCTCAATTTAGTTGTTTCAAAAGACCTTCAAACCATCTGTACATACCCAATAATAAATCTACGCCTGCTATGTTCATTTATACATACTATTTATAAACTTTGAGATCATTTTTATTTTCAATGCAAAAATCAAAGGGAGCCTACTATTTTAATTCTTTAAAAGTCAAATCAAATAATTATAAGTTGATATAAGATAGTTTTGTGATTATTCTAGACCTGGTAAAAAAGCAAAAAAGAGAAATCCTGCCCTTGAAGAGTTACAAAGCCTCTCCTCTGTAAAAAACAGGTGAGATAGTGCCGGCCAGATAGCTCATCAGACTAAAACACCTACTTAGGCAGATGCAGGGACCGGGGTCCGATCACCAGCATTCCATGCCTGCCCCACCCCGAGGTGATTGAGACTGGGTGTAGTGGCACGCACCTGTAATCCTGGCACTTGGGAGGCTGAATAAATGACTCACTACAAAGTGATATTTCCCCTAGCACATTAATACAACAAGTTGTTTCTTTTCTTTTTATTTTTCTTGTGGTACCAGGGATTGAACTCAGGACCTTGCACTTGCCATGTAGGCATTTATCCTACTGAGCTATTTCCCTGGCCCTTGCAAGTTGTTTCTTATTTGATCCTTTTCTGCATGCTTTTCCAAAACTCTGGTATACGCATCAGTTCTGTGATTTTAGGCAACTCAATACATGCATACCTATTTTCATGTGTATGCATTTACACTTGGAAAATGCAAAAGAACAATCAGTACTATGCACGTGTTTGTGAAAATGAAAAAGGTGAGCAATTACAAAAAATACTTGATGCATAGTATGTGTTCAATAGTAACAAGTCTTACCACTATTCTGAAAGTTCCTACATTAATTGAGATGAGGACAGATTCCAAACATCCCAGGGATCTTCTTCGTCTGTCAAGGCTCAGTTCAACTTTCCCCAAGCTCAAAAGCTCTCTGAAGATGCCACCATAATACCTGTATGCAGTAATAGCCTAACACCAGCATAGAGCTCTGAATGTGACAATTGACTTAGCCTCTCTCACAGTCCACCCCAGGCCTATCAGCCTTTTCTTGGAGACACACTCCTTTGGTGAATGAGTGACCACTTCTCTTCCTCCCTTGCCTCGCACATCAGCCCTCTGTGAGTGACAGCTGTCTTCTATTAAAAGTCACTCTGATTTGGATCAGTTTCCTAATTTCTATGCTGAAAATCAGTTTAAAAATAAGAACCTCTAAGAAAGCACTAGATTTGAAGACTCTGTTCAGCCAGGTAACCAGAAGTTTCCTAAGACACCTTTTCTTGGTATGCTTCCCTCTATATAATTCTACTTTTATTTTATACTTTTGAATTAGAGATTCATTTAATAATCAATCTTTAATTTTTTATTTCCATGTCTTTGATCTTTCAAATTGCCTGCTGTTGACACTATATTTTAGGTTAATTGTCAGTAACCTCTAAAAAATAACATGAATATACACTGGATACTTAAAATGTAATAAAAGTTGGGGCTGGCGAGATAGCATAGTGGTCTAAAGTGCCTGCTTAGGCTAGCTTAGGCAAGCACAGGAACTGTGGTTTCATTCTTGGCACTACACGCTGTTCCAGGAAGCCAGTGCAGGCTGAGCCAGCAACAAAAAAATTAAAAAGCAATAAAAATAATTTCCAAATGAAAATATTTCAGCATCTATGTATGTATTATTCTTGCAACCAGTAAAGCATCAGAGATATTTTAATATTTAAATAAGTCAAAGGAAAAATATTATATCAGTATCAGAAATACAATAATAAGGAGAAATGTGATTGTGTTTCACCAATATAAGCCTTTAGTTACACTGTTTTAATAATTTTGCACCAAATATTAATGGGATTATGAAATACTACGCTTAACAAAGAGTACATTCAAGTTCTGCAACAACCAAAGAAGACTCAAGCATTAACATTGATGGGCAATTGTTCTATGAAACTTAGACAAAATTAAGGCAAATATATTAAAATATAGGTTGGAAAAAAATGAATAAAACTCATAAAACATCACTTCTCGTTAAAAAAATACACAGTCTGGAGGTTGAACTCTTTCTAATGTTTGAAATCTTTCTAAATCTTATAAAGAAGCTCAGGTTAGCTTTAGTTGTGCTTCCAAGGTTTTTCAAAATTTTGGGCTGGATTAGTAATGAGGTACATGGTATAAGGACAGCGATAAAGAATTTATCAGGTATAAAAAGATAGTCTTCTGGTCTATTGCCAACAAGTCCAGGCTAAAATGAAAGAGACTGTTTTTCCCAGGAAGGTTCATAGCATGGGTGCTTCTCATTGAGTTCTCTAGACTGATTAAGCAATGATGTGAGCTTTCAAAGCCTTTGCAAAATGTTTGGCCTGTTGTTACTCCATTGCATTATCAATAATTTTCATAACACAAACTGCCTTTCCTCTAAGCAGTCATACTACCAATAATTTTATTTTCTTTGAATATTATTATTATCTAAGGAGTAAGAATGAGAAACATCACTGGAAGTTCATGTGCCTTAACGTACATATAAAATATGACTTAGCTACTTTAAATAATAGCAGTGCTTTCACAGTATCTAGAAAAATAATTAAGCATTTATCTTTCCCTTTAACAAGAAGCAACGCTGGAAATACCAGTCACAGAACAAATGTGATGGAAAGTCAGGGTGACACATTCATGTGTGTTTTTCCCAGGAACATCTTCAGTTATCTCTATGTAAAAATGACAAAATGTAAATAAGTCTCGCAGATCAAAAATTCAGATAGCTACTATAGCTTTTATACTTCTCATGTCTCAGTATTCAAATTAGTTTTTATTAAATATTAACCATTGTGTCTCACTCTCCTGATAAAATCTGCAGAGACTTGAAATAATTTCATAGATCTGAAAGGAGTGTTGATTATTGTAAGTGATGCATATGCCTGGGTATTTTGTTATTACTGATATCAGAGTTTTATCTTATAAATTAATAAGAAATAGTTTGGAGTATAGCACTCTTCCCAAAACATATTATGAAAACCCCAATAGGCAGTTTTCTCTTTAAACATCACCCATTTTTATATATGATTCTATTTCTATAACAGCCTTTTGTCTGACAACCAGATTTATCTTATAACATATTTTTAGATTACAATGCATTACAGAGAGAACGTTTCTTATCAACTACTGAGCGAAACCATTTCTTGAAAATATTGATAATTAAAAGCTACATAGTGAACACCCTCATTTATCAGAAGGGTTAGATTCCAGCGGTTGCAATTTCAAGATGAGGTTGAGCCTATCAAATAAACATCTACCCACTCTAGCTAAAGGAGAGGAATAGAGGTCAGGAAAAAATGTAAGCACACAGTCCTTGCTTAAATTGTTTTACACTGAAATAGCTCACTACATTCAAGTGGCTAGACAAAATATATGTGTGGGCTGTTGAGTGAGTTCTGAATTAGAAGAAAAGAACGTGTCCAAATTTCATTGTGGCAGTCATGAAGTGTCCAGAAATTGACCAAATATTTTTAATGTTTAGGTACTGTGTGAACTTAAGATAACAACACTTAAGTGTATGGAAAATAGATGACATAGAAACTGCTGAGCACTGTTCCTGACAAGCAGAAGTACATATTCTAGCATACAATTCATTTGTTTTACCTGTTGCAAGGTCTACCTGTCAAGATGATTTTGGTGTAAGACCATTATAGCTGCTCATGTGGTTTTTCAGGTAGGAAGTATCATATTGCATGGGATAAACACTGCAGAAATGAGGCAGTTGTACAAGGAGTTACTCTTCATTGTTTAACTCTCCCATGCCAAATGTCCTGCTGGTACGGTGCTCCTTTACCATGGGACCCTTGTTCTAGGAAAGTGGACTACTACAGGGTTTGCAGTCACTACCATTATATGTCTGAGGTAGGCAAGGTTCGGATGGGCAGCCAATTCAGCAGACTCACCATTTCTATGAAGATATTAATTTTTCCTCAATACCTTTATGATTGGCATAACTCTTCAAGTGGAAGCATTTCTGACTCCCACTGCCCCCATATTCACTATAAGTCATCCTAAATAAATATTGGATTGGTCTTGACTTAGTAACTTTTCAACTGTTTTATTTAATATACCCCATTCTAAAATAAACTTTTCACAGTAATCTCAATTTATTTGACAAAGAAAAGTAAATTTGGCTGATTAAGATAAAACATGGCACCTAGCTATGCCACACATATTCTAAACACTTTGAAAGGCAGTATAATAGATAGATTTTTACAGTTCTTAGCTCTTCAGTTTTATATCAATGAACTGATTGATATGTCATCCTACAACAATATGTTGGCAAATCAGTTTGTCTCAAGATGTCTTTGATGGTCTATTTATTTTTACAATAGGACAAATGGACAGCATGAAGATATCAGAAAAATTAGCATACAACATAATTCAAATTGACTAATTGAACAGTAAGTGTATGAACAAAATCACTGTAAATTTACCGTGAAGCAAAACTAGAGAAGGGGCAAGACAATTCTAGTTACCCTGAAAGGCAGGGGGTGAAGATTCCACAACCACTAAACAAAACACAGACATTAATAGCAGACTTCAAAACCCTGTTAATAAAAATATCTTGAGGGCCAGTCAAATAGCTCAGTGGATGAACGTGCCTGCAAGCATTCGCAGAGGCTGGGGGTTCGATCCCCAGGAATTGCCATGCCCTCCTCGCCCCCAGGGCACACTGAGATGGCACTTGAGACTGGACATGGTAGGGCAGGCCTATGGTACCCCAGCACTTGGGAGGTTGTGAATAGGAAGATCACTACGAGTCCGATCTAGTAGTGAGAACCTGTAGACCCTTCCCTAAAATACAAAGAATAAAAGTAAAAATATCTTGAGCTCTAATCACAAATTAAAGTAAGGCCTCATGGAAGTAGCAAGAACCATAGAGATTTTTAAACCATTTCTGTGTATATTTTGGTTTTATCAACAAATATCTTTAAATAAAAGCAGTCCAGTGTAAGGGGAAACTAAATTTAAGCACATTAGGAAAACAAGAAAATGTACCACTGTTTAAAAATAACGTAAGGAGAAACCTAACCAATCAACAAAAAAGAAATTCTTAAAAGATTGAAAAATTAGGTAATTGGGTGTCAGAAGTACGAAAGTGTCTTGTTCATAGCCTGTTATATAAATTCAACATACATTAATAGAATTTTACTAGAATCTTAATCTCACAAAAACTAAAATTTAGGGTCAACTGCTCAGTAGCAATGTAATTAGAGTAATACCAATCTTCCCTGAAATGATATCTAAAGAAGTCATGAAAGATGTGGGCCTATATTAAGAACATGGTTTCTCATGAGAGGCTAGATCTGAAATTGGAAAGTCATTCAACACTTTTTTAAAAACCTATTAATGTATTTCATGGCTAGTGACTGCAGACTGCTTAGACAAGCACAGGGACCAGGGTTCAATCCCCAGCATCACATCCTATGCTAGCCCTGCCCCTGGGCAAACTGAGTTGGCCACTGTGACCTGGAGTGATAGCTCATGCCTGTAATCCCAGAGCTGGAGAGGCTGAAAACAGGAGGATCTCTATGAGTCTAATCTGCATAGTGAGACCCTCAACCAAATAACATTTAAAAGAAAGTATTTCAAAACCCTTTCTATAAACTGATGTAGGCTTAGTCCTCAGTGATAACATGTAAGCACACCAACCCAAAACCTTTGCTGAGATCAATCCTATAACATCCTCAGGGGCAATATGCTGCCTTAATTTTTTTTAATGTAATTAATTGAAGGTATACAGGGTCTCACTATACAAATTGGACTCGTAGTGATCTTCCTGTCTTCAGCCTCCTAAGTACTGGAATTACAGGCATGTACCACCATGCCCAGTCTTACCTTCTTAATGTTTTTAAGAAGATTAAAAACAAACTTTTTTGCTTAAGATTATTAAATATGTGATAACTAGTGAAATATTAAATCAGAGGACAATCTGCATGAACTTAGTTATTGCTTCAACTTCTGCTTTTTAAACCTTCTCTTCCCATCTTCCAGTGGTTCCAGCTCTACAAAGGATTATGAACAGTAACAAAGTATATCTTTTTAAGATTGATGGAATAAATTATCCAGCTGACTCACTGGCTGGCTCCACTGTGATTTCTTTGCCATTCGCTATGCTATTTATCTGCCCTAGTGACATCAGACAGGTAGAGTGAGGACACGCTACATAAAACCACTAATTATATTCATTTCATACTCATTTGTATACTTGTTTTATTCATTTAGGAAAAGGGCAAAAATACCAAGGAATATTTAAGTACTAGTTTAGAAATTGAGTTGATTGGGAAAAAGAGGACCTGTGACATGCTAGAGTAAATTTCTATTTTGGAAGTTCTAAATTTCATCTTCCGATGTATGATCCAGATGAAGGCTCATTTAGCAAGTGGAGTCATCACTAATTTGAGCCAGACTCAAAAAGCATTTCATCAAAATTGTCATTACAATTTATCTGTTCACTTTTCTCAATCATCTCTTCACTTCTTTTTTGCAAATTCACAACTCCTTATAAATGAGTTTAATCTTGTATTTTTGGCAGGCACCGTGATAGAGATAAGTTAACTGCCTGTAGATATCCTCCTAGGATGTATTTAAAGGAAAATTCAATACCACAAGTGCATTGTGATCATACTGAGTTACAAGCAACTATCAGAACTGAGTGGAGCTACAGTAAATATATAAAGCTGATGGGTGACTTATAGATAAGAGGGAATGTTTAATGATATCACCAAGTAACTTGGAGTTACAAGTTTGGTTGAGTTACCTTGAGCTAGAACTGGGAAGAAAACAGAAAAAAAAGGATAGGAAAATTTACACTATCACATATGTCTGGCACAAAGTAATGTTAAATAAAAATAGATTAACATCAAAAAATGACAGATTTTAATGCCTTCTTTACCTTAAATATGGGTTGCATACTATATATCTTGCCTTGAGGACTGATAAAGTTGGAAGGATCCAGTGACTTAATAATAGAAATACTTGGTAAGTTGTGGCTGCGCTGTGTCCAGAAGGTCCCTTTATCTGGAACTCCACTGGTTGGACAGAGGGAATCTGGCACGTAGTTGCATTCATGAGTGAAACTGACATAAAATTTAAAAAAAAATACATGGAAGCAGTCTGCTAGATATACATGGAGGGCTTATGTCTGCTCTTCCAGTCAGGGATATTTAGAAAGTACTCCTCCAATACAAACATCTAACAACGTGTGTGCCATTCTTCTGCAAGAGAAGATCACTAGAGACTTGCCATCCAAAGTTCTTATTAAATGCTGGTTAAAAACATAGATACTTTGCCTGGTACTTATCAAAATCTAGTTTCATATTACAAAGGAGGTGTTCAAGATACATTGTTTGCATGAGCAATCTAGACACAATCAGCCACCCTGAATAGTTAAAGAGTGCTAGGAACAGTGCAAAAACCTAAACCGCCAGACCTGAGACAAGGGCCAACCTTGCAAGGAGGCCTGTCCATCAAGGGAGTTGCAGATCAGCTGTTGATTGGGAAACGGAGGACCTATGACCTGCTTGAGTGATCTTCTATCTTGGAAATTCTAAGTTTGAGCTTATGGTGTGTCATCAAAGGAAGACACATTAGGTAAATGGAGACATTGCTTATGTGAGCCAGATGCAAAAACTATTTCATCAAAATCATCATTCTCATACTAATTTCTGCATGGAAGTTGTAAAATAGCTCAATAAATATTATATCACTGTATAGTAATTATGCAATGTTTTTTGTGTTTAGTACAGGGTTTACAGGGTCTCACTACACAGATTGGACTCGTAGTGATCCTCCTGTTCTTAGCCTCCCACGCACTAGGATTACAGGTGTGTACCAACATGCCAAGTCTTAAGATTATGTGATAGGATGCTACTGAATCATAAAATCTTTTAATTTTAGCAGAATATTTTGCAATTGTAACATACAAAGGCACAGGAAAAACAAATATAAGAGAAGTCAGAATGATAAACTGAGTATCATGTGGTCTGCTATAAAATAGGAAGAGATTTAGGCACTTTTAGCATCAAGAAATTATTTTATTTTGTAGATATCTATATTTCCAAAAAGTCTTGATTATGGAATGCAACTAGACAATAAATTTTTGTGGCTAAACATCAAGTGTTTATTCCAGATTATATTATATCCATATTTCACACAATACATTGTTTGCTTATTCATGCTAATCCAAATATATTTGGCATTGATTCCCTCCAATTATTAGTTAAGCAAGATGGAGAATGTTTGGAAGATTCTACAAAAGTATACCCAAACCGGTCACAAAACTCAGACATAAGATCTAAAGGGAAAGGTTCAAAGTACTTGTATTTTTGAGCAGTGGTCAAGTGAATGGTTTGCAAACTCCCTGTTAGTATATAAAGCACCCTTTAGGTAAATACTCTGTACCAAGGAAAGTGCCAGAGGCTTAATCGAAGGCATAGAGGATTTCAGTTAGATAGAAGGAGGAATTTGTGGACAGTGGAGAGATTTAACACGGACACATATCATAGATTCTCTTCTGGACATATCAACATCAAAGGACTTACACAGCAACTTGTTTAAAATCATCAACTCCCTGATCATTTCTAATTTATTCTTTATTCTTTCTTATTCTCTTCAAATATTAAAAAAGAATATCTCTTAAAAAAATAAAATGATCACAAAAAATTGCAGACTCTCAATCCAAACTGCCTAGGTTTGAATTTACCTCTTCTGAATTATTAAACTTGAGGAAATTATTGAACTTCTCCATTCATGAAGAATTTCCTTATCAGTAAAAAGTGGGATAGTTGAGTTTTGATCAGTGGTTACTGCCATATTTACATGGTGGGGCTTACCGTAGGATCTAAATTCAGGAGTCACTAGGTACCCACCTGCTCATATTGTTACCTCCTATAAATGCCACTATATGTCCCTGGGGGTCTCACAGAATGATGCAGAATGACAGACAATGGAGCCATGAGGTTGCAGAGAAAAATCAGAAATGATGCATGTCTTGAAACAATGTGTAAACTGCGGGGATAAATGGTCACAAACATGCCTTCAAATAACATGGGGCAAAGCACTTGAGGGCTGAAACCAAGGGCTGGCTGCAAACCACAGTGGACTCACTTGGATGCCCTCAGGTGGCACATCCTATGGTGCTAAGCGTGCTGATTCACCGCAGTACTCATGGAGGGAAAGGGAGGGAAATCCGAGTGTGGAGAGCTGACAGTGGAGTCTGCCTGCTCCGCCTCACTCCATGCACTTACTTTCAAGTGCTGCAACATGCAGTCTACACAAGGCTTCTTGAGTGAGTTTGAAGATGTGTGGGTGTATGATTGCTTCTATCTCTATTGCCCTCTCCATCTCTGTCTTTGTCTGTCTGTCTGTCTGTCTCTGTCTCTGCCTCTCTGTCTCTGTTCCCCCCCTCTCTCTGTCTCTCTCTGTCTCTGTCTGTCTGTCTCTCTCTGCAGGGGCTGTGGGATTGCTACAGGACAACATCTCTTCACTGTTTCTGCTTCAGTCACTGCCTTTCTTTAAAGAGACAACTTTAAATAGGGTGAATATGATGTAGTATATTATTAGGGATAGGCATAAGCTAGCAGGCAGCTCCTATAAAAACTATATCAAAAGGGAAGTATTTTAACCACCAGTTCCTCACTGTACTCATTTCAAAATGCAACAACTCACAAGATTTAATATTCTTCACTGGTGTTTTAAGCATTCTTCTATTCATGTGAACACGTTTAAACATGCCATTATAAAAGCACTCTTGCATAATATGTAAAAACATAAAGCTATTCTTATTTTTTCTTAATAGTGATCATTTTATAGTTTGAAAATTCAATTGAAATAAACCAATAATCCCAGAAATGCACCAGTGAATCTGTGATCAGGACTAGGACTGCACTGGAGGTCACAACCGCTATTTTCAGGTACACTGAAAACCAGATCACCTTCAAATATGTTGGGTAGCACCAAAGCTAGTGAGCTCTGAATTTTCACCCAAGCAAAAGCTATTTTCTAAGCATTCTACTGTGAAATTTGCTTACAGCAAGAAAAAAGGAAAGCAGAAATGATTTACTAACTGAATAAGCTAAGGCAATTTTACTGTCCAGTATCCTAAATGCTTAAAACAACAATGGACCCCTCTTTGCTTGGAGTTGAGGAAGCTTTTCCCATAATGTATCCTCATAAATGAAGAGGCAAAATACAAGAGAAAAAGAACATCTCTTAACTCTTACATATCTGTTCTGAGCCTTGAGCTTTTGTTCACATACAAAGTAACTTCATGGGGTAAATCTCTGCAAGGTAGAGCCAGAAATAAAATTTGACATTTAAAGGATACATTGCACTTTTGAGATGAATACAGAGAAAACCGTGTTGAAGCCGTAAGGTAAAATCTATTTAAAATATATTTTGTGTAGTCACCAAAACAACCCTCAGGTTTTCACAAATGTTTGTAATTATTTTCCATAGGACAGTGGATCCCGATGACAAAATGATGGCCACGAGTCTTCACCTTCTTTATAGCCATCACAACGATAAAATATCTGCACATCTTTTTTTTTCCTGCAGTAAACTTCTTAATATAAAAATTCTATGATTCAATTTTCCCTGTAAATATATGGAGGCCTTTCTGCACATTGGAGTGAAAATAAAAGGTGGTTTAAACATTGACTACCATTGATTTAAATCCATACTCAATCTCTGGAAGAATGGTCTCTGGAAATGTACCAAAGCCTTCATTTAGTTAAAAAAAATACAATGTTAGAAGTAATACTACCACTCATTGTTGTAGCTTTAAAATAAAATAAGATAAAGGACATCTGTACCGTAGCTACTGTTTTGTATGTGGCCTGGTGTTGGCTCCCTTCTTTAGGGGTTGTTCTCTGGTTCTCTTTCATGCACCAGGCAGAGGGACCAGGCAGATGAGCTGCTGCTGTCCCCAGCAGAGGACAGCAGAAGTTCTCTGTCACTCACCTGTCATACATTTGCTTCCTGCGTGTTGCAAATTGCATCAGGTTACATGGGTTGGTCTGCTTAAGCAACTTTGTAAATATGGCTTTAAAAATGTCTTCCTAAGCCAAACACAAGAACCCAACAAAAGAGTGACTGAACTGGTTCTTCCAACAGTACAAGTTCTTCATCTCTAGCATGCAGCAGAAGACACAATGATCTAATCAAAGCTGACAGGCAGTGAGAAGATACTCGAAAGCATGAAACAAACGATGTAATATCGATTTGTGTCTACTATCATTAATGACAAACCTTGCTTCAGCAAAGTTTTGTACTTGAAATATTAGCTAATAATACAGTTGTCCTTGTGTAATGTATAAGCAAGTACTTTTTTTAAACAAGGAGAGCAATTTAAAATTTAGAGATCACCCTGTAGGAAATTGTTATGGCTGTGACGAGATATTAGCCCAGAGCCTCATTTGGTCATCACTGGGGCTTTTCAGGCAGGCGCTTATTCTCCTAGCTATCTCCCCTGTGGGGCTTTTCAGAGATGCCAGAATTGAGACCCTGTGATGTGTAGACTGAGTGTGTGATGCTCAGATTAAGGGTGTGTGATGGCTAACTCAGGTCACTGACTGGCTTTGCATAGTTCTCGGTGTGGAAGACTGGAAGGCCCACCTGGGGCGAGTGCTACCCACCTTAAGGTCATACACTGGGTAAACTAGAAGGGACAACAAGAAGGCTGCAGCTGCTTCCCTGCTGCCTCATTGCTCCTTTGGTGCCCTCCACTACCATGAACTTCTGTGGTGCCCGCTGCCATGCCACCCTGCCTTGCCAGCCAGCTATGAATGGAAACCCCTATAAACAGTGAACAAAAATAAACTTCTCCTCCTTCCACTCTAGGTGTTGGGCACTTTGTCTCAGAAAAGAGAAAAATAACTAAAACAGGAACTTAATGCATTGGACTAAGTTCAACATGCTAATGTTAAATAACAAAATGTATTTTCCCTATGTTCTGTAAATTAATTGCAAATAGGAAAATGTACATGCTTTGGTCAATCTTTCTATAGTGAAGAATGTCATTCAAATGCAATAGGTCAGTTTGTACAGTAAGCACTGAAAATTTGAAACAAATATTAATTTTCTTTATATAAAAATTTTTGATAATTCTCTCCTCAAAAAATAAAATGAAGAGTTTTAAAAGTTCATTAATGGCAAAGTAAAGTCACTATTGTGTTTTATAACATGTACTTTTATTATTTTCTAGTGAAGTACACTTCTATTTATAGGTAAAGGGGCCTTTGACTGATTTTGGTAAATTACAGGCTATATTAATATCCACAGATATAATCAGAGTTAAATTTTTATAAGTATAGCAAAAACATTAAATAATTATTCTAGTCATGTAAAATCAAAATGTGTTGGCTTTATTTTTCATTTAATCTCCAAAATTATTTCATGATTTATTTATTTATTTATTTATTTATTTATTTATTTGGAGGAACTGGGATTCAACTCAGGCCCTTGCACTTGCCAGGGGAGCGCTTATTTCACTGAGCCATCTCCCCGACCCTAAAGAGAGGTTTATTTTTTGTTTTTGGTGCTAAGGACTGAACCCAGGGTTTCCAGCTTGCTAGGCAAGCATTCTACCTCTGAGCCAAATCCCCAGCCCCACATATTACGTTTTTGCTCAATTCATTTAATTTTTTCATTTATTTCATAAAATCAATTAGGAAATTTGGTTACATAAAGCTTTCAAAATTACATTTCTTCAATGAAATACAGTTTTCCTGTAATTCTCAAACATCAATGATCCATTTGTATGTTATTTTTAAAGCAGAATTACTACCTCTATTTGACTCAAATAAAATTAAACTTTTTATCTTCTGCTAGGTAACCATCAGGTGGGTAGTGAGTATTTACAGCCTACTTAATGTGGATGAATATTAAAAAGTAGACCATAGCTAATTCAGCAGGTGCATGTGGCCATTTTTAGCTGGTAAATTCTTTTTCAATCATCATTTAAAAATGTTCCAGAATTACTATGCACAAGGAAATGTACACTATTTATAAAATTGAACCAAATTTCTAAACATATCTATTTCCATTCATTGTGCCAAAATTATTGACAAATAGCAATGTATCAATTCCTGCAACTGGTTCCTGCTTACCAATTACTTTTTAGGTTCATTATTTAAATGTGGTATTTTGACCTTTTACACATATTGTTTCTTGCTAAATAAAGGACAGTACTTTTGAATCTTTAAATTTTCCAGGGGCCAGGGAGATGGCTCAATAGAACAATCGCTTGTTTGGCAAGCACAAGGGCCTGAGTTCAATCCCCAGTTCCAACAAAAAGTAAATAAATAAATAAATTTTCCACACCTCAGAAAAGCCAAAAAAGTCATTTTGTGATGATTCTAGGTAGGAAATAATGAGGTCTACATTTATGATATATATATATATATATATATATATATATATATGATTTGTGATATGGGATGAATTGTTTTCCAACTTTTCTGACATAAATTTGTAAAAAATAGAACGTATCAACTCACTGAAAAATTGAGCTAGGGGATATAGCCTAGAGGAATAAGCACCTGCCTGGCAAGCCCAAGGTTCTGAGTTTGATCCTTGGTATTAAAAAAAAAGAAAAAAAAAACTGAGATGAAGATACTGTTGTGGTACAGATTAAGAAGCCCCCAAGCCAGGAAGACAGCTCAGGGGTACAAGTGCCTGCCTGGCAAGCTCAAGGTCCTGAGTTTGATTTCCAGAGGGGGAAAAAAAATAGTACCCAAAGACCACAGGTGCTCTGAGGCAGGGTTTGTAGAAGTTAGACAAATGCTGAGTCCTCTAAAACTGTGAGCCAAAATTCCTGTCTTTTAACTTGGGACTTCAGGCATTGTTTCTCAGCAGAGAGGAAAGTGACTAAGTCATGTACTTATGAAAATCTTTTCTGAAAAAGAAAATTTGTCAAGGATAGATTAGTTTTGTATGTGACTGTAGCTTGTCACAATTAATGGGACAAAGTAATTCTAAAGGACTGTACTGCAAGCACAGCACAGAACAAGTCCTCTGTTTTTCAGTTCTATATTGTACTTAAGTTAGAAGAACCTCAATTAAATGTCTGAACACTTGATTTTGTTAAATTGTCTAGAAACAGAATTTTAAGTTAAAAATTGTTTTCTTGCTAGCAAGCTTTTTATATTCAAGAATTAATTCCCTCTTTGAATAATCTAAATTTAAAAGGTGTTTAAATCAAACAAAATAAATTTGGAATCCTGGAAAAATAGAGGCATATCTGTCACTGCAGTTACATCCTAAAATGACTAGAACAGTACTTGGCTGGTGATTGATACTCAGTAATTGTTTGTGGATTAATAAAACTATTATTCCCATCAACAAATTCAGTACTAGCAAAACCATGGACTACTCACATTTTTTTTTTCTTAATGTATTTGGTATAAGGTCTCACTAGGCAGCCCGGACTTATAGTGATCCTCCTATTTTCAGTCTCCCCAGCACTGGGATTACAGGTGTGCGCCACCATGCCCAGACTCGGTCACCAGCGCAGTGTACCCAGGGGTGGGGCCAGTGTAGCATGTGGGGCCGGGGATTGAACCCAGCCCTTATGCTTGCTTAAGTAGGTGCTTAGTCTGCTGAGCTATCTCACTGGCCCATTATGATAAACTTGAAGAGCAAAGAAGGAATATGATTCTTACCTATGGCATTATTTTGGCTAAGAGGTTTTTAATGCCTTTCCTGTATGTACAGAAAATATGTATATATTTCCTTTGGATGTTTTACTCTTTTTTCTAGAATATTTAGAGGAATCATTTTTCTAAATGGAGATTTTTTATTTGGCTGAGAAAACTAACATTAAAAATTTGACTAAGGGGCACAGGAGGTGGCTCAGTGGAGTAAGCGCTTCCCTGGCAAGTGCAAGGGCCTGAGTTCAATCTCTGGTTCCACAAAAAAAAAAAATTGACTAAATACTCATACACGTCCTACAGCTTTGGCTAGCTATAATGGAAAACTTATACTCATCACACACACACACACATGCACACACGCACGCGCACACACACACACAGTCACAGCACAATAGTTTGTATGATGGCTTTAGGTATCATTCTACATTACTAATTAAGAAAAATTGTTATTTAAAGAAAATCTTATCATCCAATTCTTTGAAGAAAAAACCTTAAGGAATGCATTAGATACAACAATGCAACAAGAAAAAAAGTGCTTTTCTGGACCTGTTTCAACTATTGCTTTAACAGTTTAGAGATATTTAATCTACTTTTATATTATTTAATTTTATTTCACATTAACTATTAATGATGTGTAAAGTCTTAACTAGCATAAAAGTTATTTTAATGTTTTAATAATCTTACATACAAAGTACTATTTCCTCTGTATTAATATTTATGAATGCATGTGAAATGAATGATCCATAATCCAAATGTGTATTCCATTGGTACCTGACAAACAGAAGACACATAGAAATGTAAGCAAATTTGGCATTTTGAAGGAAATATATGAATATGGTACTAATAATATTTAAATTAATGATGATGCCTTCATAAATGAATAAAATGAGACTTGGAAGGCTTACAATGAATTTTCAAATTGCCATAGAGAACAAAAGGCTGATGTGGGATTTGAACCCAGCCCATCACAAAAGCTGACTGTTTTATTTATTTAAAATGTTCTGCCTCACACAGTGATACATTTTGTTAAACAAGATGCCTGAAAATAGATATTTTCTACTGTTTCGAAGTCTATTAGTTTCAGGGAGAAAATATTAACATTTTGAATTGTGAGATAAATAGACATATGTAACATAGTATTTATTAATCATAAAAGTTACTCCACACATATTTTACAGGTTAATTTGTTCTTAGAGTCTTCTAGCCAAGCATCTCAGGTAGAAGTGCTATGTTTATATCTGGGTTTTCTTTGCCAAAAGGTTACTACTTAGAAGGCCTGTTTCCCACGGTAGTAGTGTTCATAGGTGAGGCCTTTGGAAAGTGACTGGACCCCGAAGGAGGAATACATTGGTAAGATCATATTTTGATGCAATGTGGGACCATGGAAAGCTACAGGGTGGGCCTAGTGGAAGTAGTGTGTCATGAGGTCACGACTTGGGTGCTGAATCTCATCCCAGCTCCTTCTGGCCCTCTGCCTCGCCCGGCTGTACTCCTCTCTCATTCTCTGCCTCTGGCCAGCACAGGGTGAGTGGCTTCCTCTGCCAGACTCTTCTTCCACATGTTGTGGTTCACCACAGACCCAGAAACAACAGAGCAAGCTGTGTATGGACTGAATCCATGAACCCAAAATAAGTCTTTCTTCCTTTCAGCTGATTTTCTTAGGTGTTTTGATGTAGTGTGGGGAAGCTGACTGGATACAAATGAGAAAAGCTGAATGGACTAACTTGGGAACAAAGGGTTGCGTTGGATAGTAGCGATGATGGTACTCTTTACAGTTCTTGTGGTGGCAGGGGAGGCCCTCTGGTCTACACTGAAAGAAGCACAGTCTGCTTGGAAGTGGGCTCTGTTCTTATTTCCAGCCTATTCTCCTTCAGGAGTATTGGACAGAATTTCTCCGCAAAGCTCCTGCTGCAAACCTGCTGTTGAATAAGCTAGAACAGTTGTCCTCAAAAATATCACTGTCCCCGAAAAACTGAATTAGAGTCCAGTCTCCTTTCCTAACAATACCTGGGGAAAAAGCCTTCCATCAGAATTCATAACAATCTTCCTCAGATTATTCTAATGGGCAGTCAAGGTTAAGGCCACTGGTAGAGAATTTCTCTTTCAGTAATGTCATAGTAGGTGGATAAAATCTCATGGGAGGTCATTAACAGAGAACTCACTGAGTATCCTTCCCAGAGAAGAATTTTAAATCTTTGCTTCTCCACAGCTGTTTCAGGAACCAACAGCCAGCTATCATGGTTAACACACTCCATGCTTCTCAAGGGATCTATAAAGCTCTCAGTAGCTTATTCGATGGCTTTGGTCATAGGCTGCAGGGCCAGTATGGGCCATAATCAGGAATTTAATTTATATATATGTAAGCTTTTTGCAAATGTGAACTTCAACTTTACTTTAATACACTCAAGCTCGGTAAAGGTTTTTGAGAACATTTTCCTGAACAAAAAAAGAGGATGCCTTGTACTTTTTTTCTGGACTCCTTATTCAAACAGTTGGATATTATACAAAACATACTGATCTACTATTGTAAATCTGTTCCATGTGATCCGGTTTTTGTTGGAAGAATGCAAGGCTCTCCTCCTACAAGGAGAAGAGCTATGCTAATTTGTTAGCCCCTTTGCTGTCCAGTTATCAAAGGATGTGAATGACACTTTGGATTTGAGAGCATGCAAATTATTTCTTAATCTTCATATATTCCCTGAATTGTCAATTAGCCTTGAAAATGAAAAGGGAAGGAAGGCTTTATTCCCAATTAGTCCGCATAGCTAACAAATGCTTTTTAAATTGCATTATTGTTAATTTTTTATTTTTTTCATAGATAGTACATCCCATTCATATTGTCCACTAGAGAAGACGTTTTCCCTGTGGCCCGGCCTCTAACTGCTTGAGTTTTAGCCATATCACTTGCTGTAACAGAGGAGATTAATGCAGCTTTTCAACCATCTTTAAGCAAGAATATTCAGATGCTTTAGCAGCTGCCCAGCTTCTTAAGAACTCACTAATCCTTTAATCTCCAGACAGTTTTTTTTTCATAAAAAATTCACAAGCAAAACAAATGCAATATGGATCAAAAAATTTAATCAGAATGCTTAAAATGCAATTACATTCATCAGAGTGTTCTGTTAGGCTGGGTATTAAATCTAGGCTTTATTCAATATCCTCCTTTTATTATAAAGCAATATTTTTCCACTCTGCAAACCATCTGATCCCTAGGCTAATGTCCTCTCTGACTACATATTAAAAAGAGGAAGCACTATGAAAAACGAGCTGGAGAAATATTCCACTTATTTCAGTGGCAAAAGTTCAAATCTGACGCTCCCTGAATCTTGTTTATAAATGACCACCTGATTTAACCCCTCAGAATTCTACAGTTATGGTTCCAACAACTGCAATGAAATTATTCTGCTGTTGTAATATCAAACGAATATCCCCCTACTCGCCTCCTCAGTTGAGCAACAATGTTGACATTCTAAACTAAAAATAATAGGTTATTGTTCCTAATTCAATGTTTTCAAAGTTTAAAGGCAGGCGCAGTTTCCTAATGCAAGGAGAGAATTCTCAGAAGTTAAGAAAAATCCATCTTGGTTATATTTCTTCAGTTCTGTATTTCACATCTAATAGCACTCAACTGTAACCATAGCTTTGAAATAAAGAGCTGTCCAGCACAGCATGACTTGAAACAGTCAGGTGCTTCTTTTAAGTCTCTGCCCTAGCTATAACATAGTGACTGGAGTTTTGTAAAACACATGGAAGTTAAGTGAAGCAGTGGAAGGAGTTCAGGGATTTCCACTGACAAATGTCACCCCTGGAGTAAGGGAAACCTGTTCAAAAAAGATGCAGAAATATCAAGACTTTAAGACTCAATTAATAGTTAATGGATTGTTCGTAAAATTTGTGAATGGCCCAATGATGCACTAGCCCAGTCAGCCCTATTTTTTTTTTTCCCAAAATGAGATCCTGTAAATGAAAACAAAAACAAGTGGCCTTAGAATTCCATCTTTTTCCACATTAAGTGAAAACGGAAAAGCAAAATCAATACATTATCTTCCAATGATTATTTTAATAATGTTAAAATATATTATGTACAATTAATTCAGTTGCCATGTGGTGCTGCTGAGTCCACATGAATTTACCATAAGAACAAAAAAGAGATAATAAGCTGCAAATAGAGACGTGACTTAAGAGCATGTGCTCTTTTTCCATATGTTATTTCTTCTGTATTCAGCCTGTACCTCAAATCAGTGCCCTCTTAGGCTTGTTGATCACAAGGTATTTTGAAGTATAGTTCTTAAAATATTATCTCCTTGATATTAGGGCCAATAAATTAGACACCCAGAAGATATAAACTTTGCCAGAGTGGCTCCATTTCTAAGCGACAAGGGAGACTCCCTTGTGCCCTGTATTAGACAGCTTGTGGCCAGACAGACCATAACCTGAAAGACGCAGAAAGAAATACAGTGGAACCTCAGGTGATGGATTGAATTGATTCCACAATTCTGGAAAAGATGGCCATGGTCATGATCATGATCTGATGCAGAGTTTGGAATAAAAAACAAAATTTTTCCAAATCTGTCTTCCAGTTTTTTAATCCCATTGTATGCAAACAAAAGCATTCATGAACCAATGTACCACTGTACAAACAAATACTTGCATGTGGTATGGCATGGTAAGATTTCCTCCTTTTAAAGATTCAGATTGAATCCTGAATGTTGGTGTTGTTTTTAATCTAGCCTAATGGATTAAGATGGCACATGTCTATGAGTTTCTAGTCTCACTGGAACCCTCTAGGGCTATCTTTTTAGGAACATGAAAAAGTACAACAGCTATAAATATCACCTTTGTACACCACTGCTATTTTATAGATTGGTTCAGAAATGAACTCAAAGTAAAGGAAGATCCATCTTTGAACCTGTTCAAAATTGTTAATTTTCTAATTCTACAAACAGTGGAGATTCCAGATAGGAAGGACAATGAAAATTAATACATGAATAACAATTAGAAGCATATCAGAGTAAAAGAGTAATTTATCAGTGGCTTGCTTTCACTAGACACTCAGCTGACCTTGACATCTGTCACATTCTAGTTTTTACAAAAACAAATTTACCTCCAAAGATGTAACTGTTCTCATCTAGAAAACTGCATGCAAAATGGAGTTTTTGAGGAGGTAATGGTTCAGATTTTCTATATAATGTATTCTCATATTAATTTCTTTTTCAAGTACCTGCTCAGTCTTATACAACATTACCAAATTGGAATGTTTGTAATCAAGTGCTTTCTCAGTAGGATTATAAGATCGCAGCTAGGAATTTCTGATTTATAGACATTTCTATCACTCAACCTAGGATAATCATTATTGTGACAGGTTATTAATATCTGACACCTGGAAATACACGGAGGCATTCTAAGTGGACTAAGACATGGGCACCATATTTATAGAATACTACAGGTGAAGTTTGACTCTGACTGTGAATGATACAAATTTTGAGATATAACTTCTACTCCCTTAAAATGGCCTACGACAATTTTAAGCATCCAACTATTATAGTACTAACAAAGAATAATTGTTCTTATCTAATATTTATTAAAATTCATATTAAGGGGCTGGGGAGATGGCTCAATGGAATAAGTGCTTCCCTAGCAAGTGCAAGGGCCTGAGTTCAATCCCTGGTTCCGCAAAAAAAAAAAAAAAAAATCATATTAATCTTTTGTAAGTTTCTTTAGAATAGGTATAGCACCATAGCTATTCATTCTTTTGAATATCCCCATAGACACATTTGAAGTTAATCTAATTATTTGAGTATAGAAGAATTACTTTCCAGTATCTTAATATAATTGCTACTTGATTTACTTTCAGATATCTTACAATTCTAGGAAAAATAGAAATAATTGCATGTATCAGGTTTTAAGACAGAAGATGTGGGGCTTAAAAAATGACTCAAAGTTAACCTTGTTTTGTCTGACAGTTGATACAATTAAGGAACTACAGCTCACCTTAAATTGTTTCAGAAGCTCTTCAAAAAATTGTCACTTTTCAAACTTACCTGCCTGCAATAAAACATAAAGTAGCATATCACGATTGTCAGTAAAAATTGAGGTGATTTACAAAAATGTGACCTTAGAGCAGGTGTCTCAGTAAAAAAATAAGAGCTTTACAACAAATCCACAAATGAGCGAGCCTAGCAGTTAATATGAAACAAAAATTCAAACAATCCTTGTAAGATCGAGAAGGAAGATACTTCATGTACTAAAAATAAGCTGACTGAAAAAAGTCAAAGTGGGAACATTATATGTCAAAAATATGTTAAGAACACGAATGGCTTTAGTCTGGTTAAATCTAGAAGCTAATTTTAAAATTATGATGAGGTCAGAGTAGACAAGGTACAATATGTATGGGGTCAAAATGATTCTCTCAGTTATCTGGAAGCCATCATGGGTTTATTCTTTGCCCAACTACAAGCTGTTGCTTCTTGTTTACTAGGTAGACAGCACACATTTGAAATAGGGTAAGGAATACACGAGTTGGATAGCTTGGGTACTATAAAGATTAATTTCCACATAATCTAGGAAGGAATGTATTTTTCAGGATCATATGCAAATATGTGAATAAACCTGTATTTGAGTTTTTTATTTTATTGTGATGAGACAGTAGTAAAAAAATGAAAGAAATGCATTGAATGTTTAGAATACAGCAAGTTCAACACTATTTAATTGAGAAGACTTCAAAGCTGTTCTCAAGTAAAAGCTGAAGAGATATGAGCAGATGTTAGGTGTTGCATGTTTTAATTATATTAAGCATTCTGAGGAATATCTGTCAAGTAGATGCTTTAGTTAAGCTAGAGAGGATCTATAATTATATTTTCTGATATAAACATATTTTGTGAAATAGCAAAAACCTAAATATTGATAGGCTGCAAACTGCATTGGAACAGTACTGTCCTTCCCTGTACCTTTCAACCAGTTCCCATTCCTCCTCTGCTGGTCCAGGCTGTCCTCACTCAGTGCCAAATTCTTTTCATCCTCAGATGCTTCAGATTCTTCACACTTAAATTTACTTACTATCAAGACATTAATGATCCCCAAACAATATTTTCCATCCTTTGTCCCTTGATGAAGTGATAGAAAATTTCTCTGACCTCAGTGATAAAAAAAAAAATATGAGAATTAGTTCTAAAGCTTGCTTCGGTAACTCCGGGGCAACATCACATACTTCAATGAAGACTATTGATATTCTGCAGAATCTGTGTTGACACCAGTCTAAAACTAGAAAATTCTCTCCCATATCAAGTCCTTCTCTTCACCTAACTGGGGCCGGGGACAATCACAAGTACTAGCATTTTCATCTGCGCCAGCACATGATACAATGATCAACATTTTTCCTGCCCCTGCTATCAATGCTCTACTTACTCTTCAATGAGAATACTCCTATTTTTTCTGATACCGTATTATTTAATTTGTTTAAATAATGGATGTTCCTATCTGCTTTGCTCTCCCACTACTTGCTGAAGTGCTTAGGCTTTTCTCAGCTCAATACTATCTATAGAAATAGTGAATCACACAATCCTTTCTAGGGTAATATTATTAGCAGCTGAAATTTAAAGGTCTTCTCCATAAGACAAACAATAAATAAATAAAAAACGAAGAGATAGTCTCCATTCTTGTACTAAATTTTAACCTCTTAACCTTTTGCTGCAACTGCTGTTCATTTAATTCTTCTCACTCCAGTTTAGTACTAGGTCTGGTGAACAGTATTAAGTAGAACCGTATCTGGGACTCCACAAACCTTCCTAATGCCCCACTGGCTTCAGACTTGAAAGGCAGACCAGACTCTTGCATAATCAGGTGCAAGAAACGGATCACATATAACCTGCCTTTTAATTTTTTCCCTCTTCACTTACCTATTGTCCATCAATCACTTAAAAAAATCCCAAATAAGCAGTTGATGATGGCTTCCTCTTAAATAGAAATCTATTCCCGATGTATTGCAGGTGAAACTTTATTTCTAACATGACATTATTCCTGTGATTATAGAAAATCGTTTGACTCCTAAGGCTTAAATTAAAAATTACAACTGCTCTGAGTGTTCCTAAACCACTGGTGACCTCCAGCAGAATCACACTGTTGCTCTGTTAGAACAGTCATTAGCTCTTAATGGCTCACATCTGGAGGTCATTGTTCTCTCCTCAGAAAGTAGTACAGGCTCTTTCCTTATGGAGGCAACAGTTAGAGCTATTGCCTTCATGGAAAACCTGTATTGACATGTAAATAGAAACAAGCACCTTCTCAAAATATTCCTTTTACCTCACTGCTAAGCCCATACCAAAGAAAACTCCCCTGTGAATGTACAAATGTTTGTTTTTATGCTTGCAGTTTCATATTGTTCACAATAAGTGACAGATAATTCTTAAGTTATATTTTGCCATTATTTGCCAACATATACAAAGAAAGACAAAAAGTGGTCAAAGAAAAATAGTTCTTTACTTACAGTGATTCTAAAAATGTTATCAGCAGATATTACCTCGTTTGGTTATGTGTCAAACACTTGTTCAGTGAATATTTCCTTGTCTAAAAAATTTCCATTCTGAACATTACCCATAAGAAAATTGGCATCTTAACCACCAAAGGAAAAATGTAATAATACTTGAATTTTCTCAAAATGTAGTTTGAAAATAAAAACAAAATACAGCAACAATATCAGCCTTCCATATACAGTTTATGAACAATCTTTTCCCCTATGAGAAAATAAGGAGATGATTATTGTATTGGTAAGTTTTACTGTTGCTGGCTGGGAAAAATACCCAATGCTCACAACTTACAGAAGAGATGTAACTTGGCTCACAGTATCAGACCATGGTAGGCTGGGTTTAGAGGAAGATCACAGGTAAGAGCCACAGAGATGCCAAAATGCTCATTTTGTGGTGGGGAGAATTCAGAGAGTGGAGCAGGGCACTCAGAGATCCACATGCCAGGGGCTGCCCCAGGGACCCACCCTAGCAGCACACCTGACTCCAACCATCACTGGATTAATCCTCTGAGAAAATAGCATCTTATTATCCTAACCTCTATCAGAGTCTCTGAATCCTATCAAGCTGATACTTAAGATGAATGGGCACAATTAGCATAGTAGTTTTATTATCTACAAATTTATTATCCACGGCTGGACGGTGCTGATTATTTCCATATAAAGATAATCATCTTCCTGCTGAAATGTTTTTATATTTAATTGCATGTGTGTGTGTGTGTGTGTGTGTGTGTGTGTGTGTATGTGTCCAGCTCAGCCCACCCTGGGGGCAGGTGTCGTGTGGCATATGGTGCCAAACATCAAGCCTCAGTCCCTGCGTGCTTGCCTAAGCTTGTGGTGTAGACTGCTGAACTACCTTGTGGCTCTATTTATATTTAATTTTAGATAAATATTTTACATGCATGAAATGATCAACAAAACATCAATATATATTTCAATCATTTTTCACAAATTAAGACATTAAGCCTTGTGGCACACTGTCAGTACCCAGAAATGACTTCTGTGTTCCGTACTCCCTTAACTTTCAAAAGGCGATGGCCATCCTGACTTCTAGAAGCACCTATTAATTTTAACTGCTTATAATATACTTATAAGAAATGACAGAGTATGTATGCTTTTGCATTTGTTCCTTTTTGTCAAAGTTGTATTCATAAAATTCAACTATGTCATACTAAAGCTTGTATACACTCACTTTTTAATTATCATATAGTATTCTAGAGTTTGCCTATACATATTTAATCATTCTAGCCTACTATTAATTGAAATTTAGTTGTTATCAACTAATGTTACAATGAATATTTTTGCCCTTTGGAACATATATGTGTATGTCCTGAGAAATGCATATATAATTTTGGAGCATAAAGTTAAGTGAATTATTTATTTACTTATTTATTATAGTATTGGGGATCAAACTCAGGACCCTGTGCTTGCCAGGCAGGTGCTTAAGCCACTGAGCTATATCTTCAGCCCTAGAAGAAATTTATTTTTATTTTGAGTGAGCATCTCCCTAAGTTGCCCATTTTTCTCACTGACTTGTCACTTTTCCAAAGGATGCCCTTTGATAAACAGGTTTTACTTTTATTAAAATTAGATTTATAAATCTTTTCCATCATACTCAATTACTTGGCATATTCAAGTCCACGTGCATATCTTCAAGCTGATAAATAGCCTGCTTTCTTCTAGGAATTTTATTTCACCTTTCACATTAAACTTACCTACTCCCTGTGGTTCGATTTTTGTGTATGCTGTGAAGTAGGCATCCACATTTCCTTCTGGACGGATCTCTGAAATTTCAGTACACTTCACAGAAATGCTCAGCTTCTCCACTAGTCTCCTACAATGCCAAATCTCACAAAAGAGATCATTTATTTTGTTGTGGTTTGGGGTTTTTTGCAAGGGAAATAATATAATACAGAGCAGATTTTATAATATTAGTTTATAAGGAATCTCCCCAAGAATAATATACAAGAAATGCAGGAAATCTGTCCACACACATAAACACTAAAGATTCCAGCTAAGGGCTTATATCCTAATACCTGCATGAGTCCAGCTGGAAACCTAGAGCACATAACAATGCCTCTCACAAGTCCACCTGGAGGCCTAGAGCCCACAACAAGGTCTCATGTAGGTACTCTTCACAGATCCGTGCTGGAAAAGCCCACAGTTCATTGGTGGAAGCTAGGAAGTCTGTACCAGCAAGATGAAGGATCTGTGCTAGCAGGCTGAGGGATCTGAACTGGTGCCAGGAAGCAATGCTTAAGGTAAGCACCAAAGCTACCCCAAAAGTACTACAGCCATCCTCAGCAACAGTGAGGTCCTGAGCTCCTCCAGCAATGAGGAAAGCCAGTGCAACAAGCTTCTCCATGAGGCTGAGCAGTGCACCATCTTCACCCAAGAGCCAGGAAGTGATGCTCAAGATGAGGACCAGAGCTCCTCCAAAGTTCACTGGGAAAGCCAACATGACAAGGTCCTCCAGCAGAACAGCCCAAGAGAACTTGCAGCTTCTAACAGCTCCAACAGCTTCTCCAAACAGCATCCCTCACAGGGTTTCAGAAGCTTCTCCTGTTCTGCCTTTATGCTGCTGGCAGCAACCCTCAGGTGGGCTTCCCACAGCCAGCATCACTCTAGTTTAATTCGGCTTTGTGTAATAAATTGACCATCAGTTAGAAATTCACTACACACGTGAAACTCACTTAGTCTATTTCTCTAAACTTTTACCACTAATATGCATCCTTATGTACTGTGATACTTTACGTCTCGGCATTGAGTGCTTACAGTCTTTAATTTGATCTTTTCCTTACATATATTTCATTATTTGATCTTTGCAACATTATATTACTTTAAAGATATGTTTGTAAAAGTAAAAGAAAAATGATAAATCTCTAAGCCCAGCATTGTAGCGCACATCTGTAATGCCAGCTCTCTGGCAGGCTGAGTCAAGCAAATTTCAAGTTTAATCCATGGTTGGCAATTCAGAAATTTAGTGAGATCCTCTCTCAAAAATAAAACAAATGAATCAGAAAACTGGGGATGTATTTCAGTGCAAAGGCCCCAGGTTCATTGCCCAGTGCAAGAAAAATACAAAGACAGGTATTGACTGGACATTGATTGAGACTGTATTTATTATCGAAATTATTTTCAAGAGGACTTGTAACTTTATATTATTTATATATTCTAGAGCTTGAAGAGGATTATTTTTTTCATTCATTTACAACTTAAATTTTTAAAGAATATCTTTTACTTTTAGATACTTTTTGGTAAGAGCAAACATTAAAATAATAATAAGGGGATAATAAGGAGGACAAACTAAATCAAAGAGTTTTGCCTAAAGGAATTAATAAGAATTTTTTTTTTTTCAGTACCAGGGATTAAACTAAGGATCTTGCACTTGCCAGGCAGGCGCTTCTGCCACTGAGCTATATCCCCAGCTAATAATTTCCTTCCAAAAGTAGCCAGGACCACAAGTTAGTAATATGTAAAATGAATTGTTGCCAACACTTCAAATTTCAAAAAATTAAAAAATAAAATATAATAAATAGCTTTCTGCTAATACATTTTAAACAATAAACACAACAGAAAATTCCTAGAAAAACACAACTAGTCAAAATGACAGAAAGAAACATAAAGGAAGTGTACTATACTTATTAAATAAACTGAATGTATAATTAAAATAATGTTATCAATAAACTACAAGAGCAGTTGGTGTTTTTATTTCTCACTCCACCATCTCTCTTTATGAGAAGAGAATCAACAACATGTTCCCCTTCTCATTATATTATATCAACACAGACCTGACACTAAAATCATGACACTAAAAATACTAATATTTCAAGAAAGGAAATTTATAATTCAATTTGTCTTATGTATGAATTTTTGAAATCCTAAAATGTGCATATAACACTTCATAATCAGGTATGTATATAAATCATAGCAAACCGAAATGAGGGATTTATGTGAAAGGGATGCTATATCTTGACCAAGTTGTATTTATTTCAGGAAGAAAAGGTTAATTTACTACTCAAAAATCAATCCATGCAACTGTCATTTTAACAGATTAACAGAATAAATAATTAGCAAATGTAGAAAAGCGTCTGACCAAACATATTTATTCTTTTAAGAATATAATACT
>NW_004524592.1:4737544-4747635 GCF_000260255.1 Octodon degus | reverse complement strand
GTCTCACTACTAGATCAGACTCATAGTGATCTGCCTGTTTACAGTCTCCCAAGAGCTGGGATTACAGGCACGTACCACCACCCACAGTCTCAATTGCTGTCTCAGCACACCTGGGGCATGGGGCTGGAACAGAAGGCCCGGGGGAACAAAGCCCCCACTCCTGTGCCTGCTTGCAGGTGCTTTAATCTGCTGAGCTATTTGGCCAGTCCTGTAATATTCTTTTAACAGGGTCTTACTATGTAGTTTTGGCTACCCTTAAATTTCACTATGTAGTGACATTTGCTAGCCTCAAACTAGAGTGAATTTCTTGCCTCAACCTCCCCAGTGCTGGAATTATAGGTTTGCCATATTCTTGATTCAAACAAACAAGCAAACTATTGGCAAACCAGTTATATGATGGATTCAATAATCTGATGACAGTAAGAATACCTTTATTGCAAGTATCATGCTGAATAACAAAATACTAAAAAGTCTTGTTTGCACCTGGCAGAGAAGCAATGATACATATTGTTAGTATTTTTATTCATTTTTATTCAACATTTTACTGAAAGTCCTAGCCAGGAAAATGAGGAAAGATAAGGAAATAAAGGGTTCAAACATGAAAAGAAAAGAAGAAAAGGAATTGCTATAATTTGAAAATAATATATTTGTTTAAGTAGAAAAATTAGTCTCAGATAAATGATGATAAACATGAGTTTAGAAAATCTAAATATAAAAAGTTAAACTGGAAAAGTAATGATATTTTTCTTTCTGCCAGTACTGATTTTTGAAAATGAAAATATTGAAAATATTTGAATTATAAAGGTACATAAAATGTATACTTAGGAATGACCTCAGGAGAGAGGAGGATGCTTCAACCCTAACCATGGTTTAAAAGCTACAACAGGAACGTCACTGCAGTGGCTGCACTGTGACGCCAGTCCAGGAAGTCTGCACAGTCATGCCTCCCCACACAGTATCCGCTCTGCTCTCCAGGAGGCAGTGAGCTGTGTATAAGGTTGCAGCATTTTCTTTATTTATTCTGTTTTCTGAGCCCAGTTAATCTTTTAATTTCTTCATGGTAAAAGGAAGAAAGGAAGACTGGAAGAGACATGAGAGCTACATTGCCATAGCTTATCTCATTCATTCAAAAAAGTTTAAACATAGTATAATGATTACTGAGAGACGCTTCCATCATAAGCATGTGAAAATAGATTTTTAACAATGACTTAGAAACAAAACAGAAAGACAATCTTAGAGCCTCTCTCAATGTTTTTCTATCAACACATTAAAGTAGTCAAAATTCCTTAAAGATGTTAGAGGTAATATAATTCCATAACACCTAATCATTCAGATTTTTAAATTTTTTTTATTTATTTGTTTATTTGTGTGTGTGTGTGTGTGTGTGGCCAGCTCAGCCCATCAGGGGGCGGGGCTGGCTGGCAGGTGGTGCTGGGGGATTGAACCGCGGTCCCTGTGCTTTACTAAGCTTGTTCTAAGTAGGTGCTTTAGACCACTGAGCCATCTCACCAGCCCCATTCAGATTCTTTTTTAAAGCACATTTATTAAGAGCACTCTAGCATATAGTTGCAAGGTATCATTTCTAGGAAAGTCTTACGCTCTTTTCTGAGTGCATACAATTCTTACTTGGTGTGTTTGTATGTATATGTGTCCCTAATATACTATGTCTAATGAAAGAGAAGGGCTAGACCTTGGAGAATGTGCTATTTACATTCATTGTTGGAGAATAAGACCTGAAAATTATACTTCATTCTCTCAATTAAAAAAAAAAATATTCAAGTACCAGTGAGATAGCTCAGCAGACTAAGTGCCTGCTTAGGCAAAAACAGAGACCAGGGCTCAATCCCTGGCACCACATGCCACACCGACCATGCCCCTAGGCACACTGAACTGGCCACAGAGACCAGGCATGGTGGTGCATGCCTGTAATCCCAGCGCTGGGGAGGCTGGAGATCACGAGGAGCCTGAGATGCGTAGTGACCCTGTACCAAATACATTTTTAAAAAAATCTAAACCACAAAACCTTGAAGTCTAAAAATTGCTTTTATGAACATGTTTAAATACCTGCATATTTTCTGAAATTTTCTGCCTAAAACAATCCACTCAGTCTAAGCCCTCCTCACAGGAGAACAGAAACTGCATCACACTTTTAAGTGGCCCAGTTTCTTGCTAAAATCATGTGACACATATTTCTCTCCGCAGTTTTTCTTCTGAAGGTTTCTGATTTGTAATGGCAACTTAAAAATAAAAAGAATAAATAATAAAAGGAATGATGGACAAACTTTCAATAAAAACGAATGACAATTGTATAAGCTTCAACATATTCTGAAAAATAAGCTAAATATATCTTTTCAATAAATTATTTGGCAACTTTTAATACAATCAATCCACTTAAAAACTGTTTTAGGTAAAGTCTACCACAAAGGTGCAATTAGATTGAACATTAAGGTTTTACACAACATGGTTAGTAGCTTAAAAAGATAAAATGCTCATTTGCAAAGAAGTCATTTGAAGTTTCCTCTATAGGAAATGCAAGTATTTATTACTGTAAAATTGAAGTGCATAGTTAAGAATTTTATGTCAATGAATGCCCTTCTTTCTGCCTTCTTCCCGAAGAAGATGGGGAGCACTTTATGCCCTGAGAAGGGAGCAGTATTTGCGACCAGGATGGGGACAGAAGGAGGCTGAGTATTTGCAATAAAAAGGCACGCACTGCTCAGCATGCTGTTGTCCACCCGTAAGCAAAACGTCAGTAGTACTTAAACATACATTTTCCTAGAGACAAAAGCTTTAGCGGATAGCGGAAAGCGAGAGAGGGCGAGAAAGCAGTGAGGAAGGTACTGTACAGCGACAGAGGAACAGGCACAGAAGATGAGCTGAGGGCTGAGCCCAGGGAGCAGAGCGAGGAGCCCACGAGGAGTCCAGCCGTGTCCTATGAACCGAAGGTCCGAGAGCCTCTGCCTCAGCCAACAGTTTCAGCTTTCATTCTCTAAGGCTGGGAACATGCAAAAACGCACTCAGTAGGCAACGTCCCTAAATGTGAAATTCCAAATCTTGTGAAGTTAAGTCAAAATAAAATTTTGAACATCAATGACAATAGAGTGGTTGGCATGGAGTTACTTTATGGAGTTTCATAGGAAATATAACTAAAACAGAGAATGGAGAGTCAACAAAATGATGATTCATAAAGGACTTTCTTCCTGCTAGGAATAAGGACATTGGATAGCATTGTCCTATTTAGATAGAGGGAAAACACTAGTCATAAATAAGAATATGTGACATACTGTAAGTGCCAGACATGAGGTACAAATTACAATTTAGGACATGTGGCATTCTCATTCCAAATAGAAAATGCATCACTTCATGCACTGTGATAATCCTACCATCCTTGTTCTCACAAATATATGGCTAAAAATAACTCAACTTTGGTTAAAACTATAGTCATTCAGCAATCAACAAATTGAAATGAAAAGTCAATGTTGTTATCCAATGTCTCATTTATTTCTTTGAAATCTCTAGAAAAGGTCTTTTCACAGTACATTTCACAAATAAATGTCTGGTCATCCTGCTTATAGCATGTTTATCTCCTTGTATGGTTAACAAGCATTGTTTTAATTTTAAGAATCATATTTCTAAGATGAATTTCATAAAGAGTGCAATGTACATTTTTTAAAATTTTATAAGCTTAGGTGATGAAGTTATTCAGGTGAATTCTGATTTTACTTAAAAGCATGGTATGTTCAAATTAAGCTTACTATTACATTCCCCAAAGCCAATTTTAAATTAACCTCAAAGTTACAGAGATATTTCTTGTTTTATAAAATAATCACACAATTAATCCTGACTTGGGCTGGCCAAATAGCTCAGCATATGAAAGCACCTGAAAGCAGGCTCAGGGGCCAGGGTTTTGATCCCTGCATCCTGCTGTGCCAGCCCTGCCCCTGGAATGTGCTGAGACAGTGAATGAGACTGGGTGTGGTGGCACGGGCCTGTAATCCCAGCTCTTGGGAGGCTGTAAACAGGAGAACCACTATGAGTCCAATTTAGTAGTGAGACCCTGAACACCCTGTAGAACCTTCCCTAAAATACAAAAAAAAAAAACAAAAGAAAAACAAAAAAAAATTAATCCTGACTTGCTATTGAATCAGTCCCTTTGTTTTGTCAGAAATATTTGGGGATTAGCAACTCATTTTCTTATTGCTTTAGAACTTAATTGTTTATGATCTCACATTGTATATAAAAATAAAAATTTAAGATTGCTTGAAAGAATGTGGTAATATTCAATCATATGTTCCATCTTGCATAACTATATCTGTTAATCTAAGCAACAGATTTGATGATAAAAATAGTTAATATATCAATCATTGTTAATCAGCTATTCATGTTTTAGAAATCTGTAAAATATGTATTGTTATACATTATTCTGTTTCTGTTTTTCTTGCTCTTGTTTTTACTCTTCAAAATAAAATAAAATTATTAAAAAACAAAAACAAAAACATGAATGTGAAAATGATAAAATATGACCCACGCAATTATGAGCTTACATATTGAGAAGTGATCAGTTTTGTAAAATTTACTTCTTCAATGTGTAATAAGCAGAAAGAGTTAGCAAAAATGAGTACAAAATGTGAATGTTTTCCACTTATTTCTTGATTTCTTTCTTGAAATAAATAACAAATTATACATTTCAGCCTTACATTGTCAATGTTAAAACAAAACAAAGTTATGAATGCAATCAATCCATTTCTTTTACAAACATCTCTAATAGTGTGGAAAACATAATTAGAGATTATTTTATGCCAAAAATATTTGGCATCCATCCTAAATTTCTTGTCAAAAATTCCAGAAGCGTTCAAGAAAAACCCAAACCAATTGCTATTGTAAGTCACGTACTTGTCTATGCAATTGTTTGGTGCATATTAAGAAAAACTTTACACCATGATTATGTTATGTTGGACATAGAAGAAAAAGGTACTTCTTTTTCTCTCTGTAACTTGACTCATTTGGGCTTTGTAATTACTCCTATTATTTTCTAATGGTTCCACCTAATGCTGATTAATTTCTAGCTATAAGATCTTCAAAAGATTGTTAGAAACCTCTCTTAAATTGATGTTTTCTTTGTTTTAGCAACCACCAAAAAAACTAATAAAACAAGTTTATTCATGTCAAATTTTAGATTAAAAAACAGATTGCTCCTTTAATGTGATAACGGAGTTGAAGCAGATGAATTCACCTCAATTATCATTGTTCCTGTGTTTATTGCGAGCTACTCACCTACGATTGATAATCGCCTTGGACTTCTAGCTTGAAAGAGATTCACACATTTAAAAGTCTGTAATTTTCCACATTTCTGGCTTCTTATTGGCATAATTAAAATTATTTACAACAAATACTTACTTTTTTCCATAGAAATTCTTGGTGCTACGGAACTGATACCTCATTTTGTAGGCACATAGACCCCTTCCTGTCAGCACTGCAGCAAATTTGCCCCAGCAGCCAAGCATTGGATAATGGTTGACTTTCCTAAACTAAAACCTGAGTATTCTGGTTTGATTGCAGTTCTGGCTTTTTGTAATCAATAAGTAGGTTTTATATTAGTTTGGGCCCTTGGTCTTTAAAAGATCACTAGTCTACAATATCACTCATCTATAATGTCACTATTCTACAAGAACAATAAACATAATTTGGCATAAAATACATTTTAAGTAATGACCCACCTTTTTGAAATAAAAGGAAATACAATTCAAAAGGAATGAGGGATAATAAAAGACAAACTGGTGAAACACAAAAACAATTGAACATGGGCAATATGCAGAAAAACCTGGTAGTTGAAGATAATGATCAGCCTTTATGATTTTCCTCATCTACAGCAACTGAAACATACCCAATACAAACACATGCATCATTGTAAGTATATATTTATATAGACATCATCTATTATATTCTGAATATTGGAAGACAAGTTTATATTCAAGAAAGCATATACTTAGAAGGGAGTATCTGTAGAAATAAAATGCTTTATTTGTACCAAAAATAAATACTAATAGAACACTTTGATGTTCAGCTTTATTCTGAATTCTGTAGATGATACAAAAAAATCTGTTTTAAGCTTTAATATACAAAGATCATTCTGTATCATTGAAAATGCAGTATCTTGGGCCGGCAAGATAGCTCAGCAGACTAAGGTCCTTCTTTGGCAAGTGCAAGGACCAAGGTTTGATCCCCGGTCCTGCATACCCCTCTAGACCCACTCCCATTGTGTGCTGAGCCAGTGAACAAGTCCAGGCATGGTGGCGTATGCCTATAATCCCAGTGCTGGGGAGGCTGAAAACAGGATTACCATGGGTTCAATCTCCATAGTGAGACCCTATACCAAAATACATAAATGAAAAAAAGAAAAGAAAAGAAAATGCAGTTTCTTGTGTGGGCTAAGAATTTGCTGTTATTTCTCTAAAACACCAATGAGAAAAATACAAGCAATCTGAGTTCTGAGAAACAACTGAAGAAATGGGAATAGAAACAAATAAGTTTTTGGCTATCTTCAAGAATTAAAAAGTTACCAAAATTAAAAGAACCATAGCACTCCAGAAGCGATATGATTTAAGGCTGGAGATTTAACAAATAAAAAGAAAATTGACAATTCAGTAGTTGAAATTATGGTGTATTATCAATAAAAAGGAATGAAATCAATAAAACAGATCTGCAATGTAGACGAGTGGTCACTGTAAGCAATAGCTAAAGAAAGAGCCACCATATA
This sequence comes from Octodon degus, assembly GCF_000260255.1. NCBI lineage: Eukaryota > Metazoa > Chordata > Mammalia > Rodentia > Octodontidae > Octodon > Octodon degus. The sequence continues at coordinate 4,740,878 of NW_004524592.1, read as the reverse complement.
AAATAAGTCAAACTGTTTACACATGAATACATCAAATTAAAATATTAAGATGGTTATCAAAGAAGATTTAAAATCACACTATAAATAGTAGCAGCAAATTAGAGACTACTATGACCTATAATTGCAACACCTGGAAAACAACTTGGTGAAGAAACAAAAAGCAGATTTTTGGTAACCAAGAAAAGGTCAAAAAGAGGGGCCAGCAAGATAGTTCAGTGGATTAAGGTGCCTGTTTAGCCAGTTTAGGCAAGCACAGGGACCGCAGTTTGATTCCTGGTTCCACATGCCATGCCGCCCCGCCCCTAGGGCAGACTGAATACATTAACAAAAGAAAAGGCCAAAAGGAAACTGGATACAATGGTGGAACTGAAGAAATTGAACTCATGTAGAGAAAGGAACCAAGCAGTCTGAAACACAAATGCCTGCTCCTGTGAAGGGGAACCCATCTCCACTAACATCAAGTATAGAAGGTCAGCAACCCAGGGAAAAAACACAGTTAGCACAAAAAGGTCCATAGATACTGTAAACTGCAAAAATAACACAGGCTTTTACCATGCTATCTAGGAAAGAAATCTCTATGCATGAGAGTCTAGAGTTAGAGAAAACCAGAGCAGAACCTTCCACATTTCAGAATAAGTAAACAGCAGTCTTCTGGGAAGGGTTATTTATGACTGACCTACTTGGAGAATCAGAAACCACAGAACACTTATATTTCAGGGTTCTGGAGTCACTATAACTCAGTGACTTTGTGGGAGATGGCCACATAGAACACTTGCAGAGAAGGCAAAGGCTAGACATAGATGATCTGAGTAGTTTAAGCACAGGCCAGAAAGCATATAGTGCTCTTGCCATGTGTGGGAAGAAAGCAATCTAGTTATCTATGTTTTTGAAGGGGGCTGATGTGATAGTGCTGGTATCCGGTAATCTGCTTATGGACCTGCCCCACTGCCTGTATTCAATACTAAGCTCAGAGATCTCTTTTCATCTGCCAATGGGATCAGGTGGACAACTCAGCTTGGACAGTTGCCATAGTCCGGGGTGAACTGACAGAGGGTTAACACTATACTGTTACTGTTCAATTCTCATCTATTGTTAATGGTAGCAGAGTTGTCACATTTATTGAATATTTACTGTATGTTAATATTTGGCTTATTTTTTTGTCTATGTTATTACTACATATCTCTTTTTAGTTTTTATTCATTATTATGGTTATGTCAATATTGTTGCCATTCAGATGGTGGCATAGTGTAATTAATTTGCTTTTATATATTTGTATATAAACAAAGTCTATAATAGTCAATCATGACATCAGCACAAAACAACAACAGCAAATAATATAGAAATATGATAAAACAAAGCAAGGAAATGTTTCCACATTGCCCCAAAGCTGATGCATGGGTATCAACAGGAATGGAATAAAAAATGAAATAGTTGAATTATATATGATAATGAAATTGGAAACAAAATAAACAGATCAATACAATACTTGGTGACCTCAAAGATGCTAAAACTGGGCTGCGGAAAAACCTCAGAACTCTAAGCCCTGCCTGGAAAGCATACAGACCCAAATTCAATCCCCAGTACTGAAACTGGGCATGGTGGCACACACCTGGAATCCCAGCACAGCACAGGCTGAGACAGGAGGATCACTATGAGTCCAAGCTATGTAGTAAGACCCTGTACCAAATAAATAAATATAATTTTAAAAATTTTAAAAAAAATGCTAAAACTAAATAACACACTTAATAAAAAGAAATGATTAATGAGCTTACAGAACACAAAAATAAAAGGCTAGTTTAACTAACCATAATGTTACAAAACATGAATGACTGGTTTAGCAAAGAATAGAGTCCATGAAAAGGTACCAAACAGTAATACAGGAGACTAAAAATTATACTTAAATTATGAGGACTAGTGGTGACAAATGTGGGGAGAAAGTGTCAGAAGTAGAAAATAACACTGATGCAGATTACCACATACTTAAAAGTAACAAGAGATTATGAAAAGTGAGTTTAAGAGCTACTGGGTGACACAAAGAGGACTAGCCATAGATTAACTGGAATTAGTAAAAAGTAATAAGGTGACATGAATGGCATAAAATCTGCTTAAAGACATAATAGAAATTAACATACAGATCAACTCAACATTTAGAAAACCAAGGAATATAGAACCCCAAATAGTTACAATTAGAAAAGAACTTTCTCATGACACATCACAGTCAAAATCCCAGAAGTCCGACACAAGTACAGAATTTTAGAAGTCTGTAAGAGAAAAGGAGTAAATAACTTCTAAAAGAAAATTCATTAGAATTACAAAAGATTTCTCAACACAATCTTGGAGCCTAGTGTTTCAAATAATAAAACGATTTCCAACCCAGGCTAATATGCTTAAGCCATCTTTCAAGATTTATGGAGAAATAGCACCCTCCCATGACAAAGAGCATCTTGAGAAATTAGTTTGGACCACCAAACCAATACTACAAAATTTCTCCAATATATCCTAGCAAAAGATAAATATGTCAGGTGAAAATAGTACACAAGGTAGATTGAACAGTTAACAAGGGGGAAACATAAAATAAATCTATAGTAGGAAAATAATGTAACGATAATAAGTCATTACCATTCTGCAATAACTCAATGTGAATGAACTGCAAAATAAACAAAGACTGACAGATTAAATCATAAAGAAAGACTCAATGGTATGTGGCAGACAATCAAAAATTAATTAAGTTGACAAATAAGTTCAGAGACTACAATTTAATGGATAGAAAACACTATTCCATGCAACAGGCACCTATAAGTAAGCAAGAGTATACTATTTTCAGACAGAGCCAACTTGAAGCTATAACTGCTTGAAGATATATATATATATATATATATATATATATATATCCATGGAACAGAAGTGAACCAAACTTCATAAAAGCAACACCACTGTACATAGATGACCAGATAAACACCAACACATTTAAAGTGGGGATCTTAATACTGCCCTGCCACAAATATATCAACTAGACAAAAAAAATTAAGAGGCAGTATCAGTGTTGAACCATATCTTTGAAAAAATGGCCTTACTAGATATTGACAGTGTTCTGCCTCACACCAATGGAATATAAATTCTTTTGAGCAGCATATTAAATTTTATTAGATTGCATACTTGTTCATAAAGTATGCTTAAATATGAAAGTATTAGACTTATCCCAAGTATATATTGGTTCATAATACAATGGATCTAGCAATCAATGTGTAGAAGTTGTATAGAAATCAAGAAATTCTAGAGGTCAAAGAAGAAATTAATAAATCCCTGGGCCTGCCATGGGATATATATTATTTAA
>NW_004524592.1:4732787-4737444 GCF_000260255.1 Octodon degus | reverse complement strand
AGGCCCTTGTGCTTGCCGGGCAAGCACTTATTCTACTGAACCATCTTCCCGGCCCCTAAATAGGTATCTATCACCTTAAGAAAGCCAGGAAGAGCCACTGACCCAAATCCTACAGGACAAGTCCCTGTTCTGTTTCATGCTCTCATGCTAGGTAATTTGTTTCCCCATTTGGTTCCAACTTAATAAAAATTACCTGAGCAATTATGTTAGTAATCTTATTGGTTCATCAAAGTTTTGTCCTACCTCATATCCACGTTATGATTTCCCATTTTTCTCCACTTTCAACTTGCCTCACTTTGTGGTTTTGTTCTGTAAAAATCCTTAGAAAAGGCCAGGGCCTCAGCAATCCATGCAGTTCCTTCATTCGTTCGTTCTCTCTCTCTCTCTCTCTCTCTCTCTCTCTCTCTCTCTCTCTCTCTCTCTGACAGAAACTCTCATCCCCAATAAATATAGTCTCTTCTTAGCCTCCATTGTTCCTAAAATCCATTCTTCACTTTTGGAGAATGTGAAGTCTTATGAGACATCTAGCAGTTTGGGAGTTTCTTTCCCCCTTTCAAATAGTATGTGTCCCCTCTGGCTGCTTAAGCTGGAGTACATTTCTTTCTTTCTTTTTTATTTTAACTCTCTTATGTCAAGAGTCAGCCTTATATCTGGCTTAGCTCCTGAAACTAAAGTCCCTGCTCACTTGCTCTTAAACTCCTATTAAACTATTTCCCTGTTTAGAAAGAAAAGAGTAGGGGAATTAGTGCTTAGGGGAGAGTGAAACACACCTATCTACAGCATGGTGAGCCAGTCACTCTGGGCAAGCAATGAGAAGATAAGCTGAAAAATAAGGTGCAGATGCTGTATCTGAGATATAGGAAGTGTTAATTTCATCTAAAGTGTGTACTGAAACAGTAAGAGTTGAAAAATTAATGAAGCTCTGTTGGCCTTTGTCATATGTTTCTCTCTCGAGAGTTTGTGAGCTCAGCATTCTTGTTCCCATAATTAGATAATGCCAAACCATACTTTGTGGTCATCTGCTAGGATCTGCCAGAAATGTCTCACCACATGGAACAAAACCAAATGGTTCGTAGGCATCTTTTAGCCTAGAGGGCACAGTAGAGTTTAACCATGTTAAGTATGTTCATGAAAGATGAGGCAACCGGAGAAGAGATAAGAAAAAAAAAGTATGCGGCAAAAATCATGCAAGCATATTCAGGATAGCTGAGATGATTGTAGTACTCATTTCCATCAGTTTTTTGGAAGTAGCAGTTCATGTTTAAAGTTTTCACATTGTCTAACTCTATATGCTATTATCTAAATTCTGAACAACTACATCCAAGACAGCAAAGTGCAATACAAAAACCACAGATGAATAGCTCTCATCTTGTTCTTCTAAATGTGTGCTATTTCTACTGTCTTATCAAGTAATATGCTCTTTAAAATAATTTTTAAAATAAAGTAAAAAAGGACAAGAAAAAAATGAAAATACTGAAGTGTTTTGAAAAGTAGTAAATAATGTTCATAGATGATTGTTTTCATCTTTTTCATTGTTGATGATTCTGTGTGTCCTATAACTTAAATAATTGGTTGCAATTTAATGAAATATATCCAATGTATTTTCTTCTGTTCTTCCTATGACAGACATTCTATGTTTTATTTCTTCATGCTGCAGCTTATATAATATGTTGAATGACTGAATGCTTAAAAGATTACTTGAATTCATGGTTATGCCCTTCCCATTATCTGTCCCAATTTTTGGATTCAATTTTTCACTGATTTCAAAAATAATGCCTCAAAGTCATCACTATCACTGTATTTAAATCCCAATTCTCTCCACCTTTCAATAGATCTATTGTGACCCTTTTTGCATTTTGGTGCTCATATATATTTTCCTTCCAAAATATAAGCATCAGTATAATGCCCTCTCCATAAAAAACTTAATAATTTATCATTTTCTTTAAAATAATGTGTAAATATCTTAGAGTGGCACATAAGCCTCTTTGAATCTTGTCACAACAGATTATCACTTGGTTTCTAAACATTATTGTTCATGAATCTAATTATTCAATCTCACTGAAGGGATTCAATCCTACCAAACTCACCATTAATCTATTTTATTGTGGAGCATACCATAGCATAGTGGGAAGGATCCCAAACCCTGAAATAAGTAAATAAATAAATAAATAAACAAATAAGCAAGTAAATGCATAGAATCTGGCATGACTTTTGCCATTACGATGACTGTGAGTTCTCTATGCAGTTTCTGGCCTTTCCCTCAGTTTCCCTACCTTGTCTTCCTCTTGAACCACCATGTGCCTGCTCACCCTGGAAGACTGACCTTAACTGAAACCTCCTCTCATCTGCTTATCTCTAGCCTCCCCACATGTCTTACCAGAACAAGGACTACATAATTATTAGAGTATTTTACCATAGAATAAACTTGTGGTCCAATGGCTTTTTTACCTCTACAAAAGTGAGCTTTTGGACTGCAGAGCCAACTTGATTTTTCATTATCCTTAGTGCCTCGCTAGCATATTGGCTGGCATAACAGGACTCTTTTCTGTAAAAATGTGTGTAGCACTAAAATTAATCAAAAATTGGATTTTATTGCTTAAAAGATAACACTAGACCAAAATATTCAGCTCCCATATATTCAAAATGTAGTAAATTTTTTTTTCTATTTTGTAAAACAGTACTTATAGCATATATGGCTCTTTTTCTATAATGTCAAAAATATATGAATTATTTTAGTTCATTAAATCTCTTTCCTTCATAATTTTTAGACTGCTTAAAGGTACTTATAAGATTAACACCCCAAAAGTCTGTTCACTATTATATTTATATTTCCACAAACACAAGTGACTTATCTAGGAAAACTTCTTGTTATAATTGTCTTGAGAACAAAAATTTTTTAAAGCTATAGATGACATAGACTAACACATCTAGAAAGAATCTTCCGTGCACTCTAAGATAATATTTTTCTAATATTTCTTTTAGAACATATGATCTTGTTTTTCTTTACGTACTAAATGTTTCCTTCATACTGTTATATTACCGTTCTTTCCACAAGTACCTGTATAATTCTGATAGATTTTCTAAGATTTTAATTAAAAGTTGTTCCATTTAGCTTTCCAAAGTTTGGGGATGAAGTGTCACTATTTTAATCCATGTCATTGTCAGTGCTGAAGATATGCCAAATTGGTAAAATGTGTTTTTTTTTTTTTAATTTTATTTATTTATTTATTTGTTGGCAGAACTGGGAATTGAACTCAGGTCCTTGCACTTGCCAGGGAAGTGCTTATTCCACTGAGCCTCTCCTCGGCCTGGTAAAATGTGTTTTAAACTTTCATATTTGACTTAATTGTGACATTGCATTGAAATTTACTAGCCTGATTCATATTCCAGACACTGGTTAATAATAAGTTCATAGGCTCATATACTAAAATTACATTTCTTTGGCAAGTTCTATTATTTAGAAATTTACTAATACACTTTTATTTATTTTTTAGTTTATTTTTTAGTTTTCTTTTTTTGTGTGCAGAGTCTCACTAGGCAGCTAGCTCTAACTCTTAGTGATCCTCCTGTTTTCAGCCTCCCCAGCGCTGGGATTAGAGGCATGCCCCACCATGCCTGGACTTGGTCATAGGCTCAGTGCACCCGGGGGTGGGCCAGTGCAGCATGTGGTACCAGGGATGACCCCAGCTCCTGCACCTGCCTAAGCAGGAGCTTAGTCTGCTGAGCTACCTCACCAGTGATATACTTTTATTGAGAAATCTTTATTATTTTAAACATAGCTTTATAGATACAATACTGAATTTAAGGAAGATTTCTAAAGATTGAGAAAATAAGTCATTATAAAATTGAAATTCCAATCTCACAGAATCTAATATGTTCTAACAGACCAATCTCTACTGATAGGCATATTTTATGGTAAAATGACAATTTTCACATAAGTAAATTGCTACAATTCATACAAAGCACATAAATTACAGAACGAAGAGGATTTTTCCAAAGCATAATAAAACTTCCATTTAAAAAGGAACCAAAAAAAAGTTGTGATTTTTGTTGTTTTATCAAGAAGAAAACCACAAATATATTGGCTCAGAATTTTTTTTATTGTCCCAGTTTTCAAGTCTGTGAATTTTTGTAGCATTAGCAATAAATCTCAAGTCAATGGAGTTTTGAAATAAAGTATATTGAATGTTGACCAAAAATGTTTAATCTGGATTCACTTTTCATTATCAGTGTAAAGAATTTCAATTATTCATTCATTCAGCAAGCAACTATTTAGTTTCCTTCGGTAGCAAGCATGGTGATAAGTTCTGGCTTGTTCTGACACCTAAGAATTCAGAGAATACTATGATACTATATTTCCAAAAATTAAATCACAGTACAATTAGTGCTATCACCAAAGCTGGGTAAATTTTAATGGCACTAGGCAGGAAATAACTAACTTCCTTTTAAAAACTGAAGAGGTGGGTTTCAGAGCAGGCAAGACGCAGAAAAGCCACATAGGGAAGTAGAAGGCATGGGAAGCCCAGAGTCACTGCCACCCCAACCTGAAAGAAGCCAAAGGTATCCAAGCTAATTCCTATTCATGAGAACCATACTGCAGTAGCTAATCCATTTGATCTGAGCCAGTAAGTCAACTGATTAAACATCACCCCCCCCC
>NW_004524592.1:4725510-4732687 GCF_000260255.1 Octodon degus | reverse complement strand
ACTTTGAGAATTCTAATTATATGAATACAAGTTTCTTGGTTTTGACAGTGAACTATTATGGCTGATCTGTAAATTCTTTCTTCATTTTTATTTTGGACAATTTTTATTGTTATATTCATTTATGTTTGTAAATAATTTATTTTCGATTTGCAATCTATTAAAAATTAAAGTAAAAAATAAAAAATAATAATAATTAGATTAATTCATGAGGAGAACACTGCATCCTTTAAATGTTTGTCCTTTGAGTGAGTTATTAATGTTCTTTTCTTTGCTATTTTATTCATGTGTGTGTCATACTTATAAAAACACAATCTTTTAGAATAGGCAAAAAATCTTAGAACAGTGGCAAAATATTTTTAAATGGTAGAATAAAGCACATAAGACTGCTCATATTTTTCTTTATTTACCTTGGAATATAGAAACTATACGGTTCAATCTAAAAGTAACACAGTGAGAATAAGCTAATATCATAAAGAAAATATGAATTAAAATAGAGTCAAATTTTAACTCAGTATCTGAATTGCAGAGGTCTGACATCCATAGGTATCTATATGCTAACCAGATAAATTAAAGAATGAATATTTTAATTGTCTGATTTTCCCCCCAGTCATTTTTTGTTTTTCATTTACATATTTGGTACAGGGTGTCAATGCAGTTTGGACTTGTAGTGATCCTACTGTTTTCAGCTTCCCCAGTACTGGGATTACAGGTGTGCGTCACCACGCCCAGATTCGGTTCTGGCTCAGTGTGCCACAAGGCCAGGCTTGTGTGGCATGCAGGACTGGGGGTTGAACCTTGGTCCCATAGCTTGCTAAAGCAGGTACTTAATCTGCTGAGCTATCTCGCTGGCCTTCCCCCCAGTTCTTGATCTGAGCTTCTATGAGGGGTTCCTCAATTAGGACCCCATGGAGGCTGCATAAGAACTCTTACGGCAGAGGCTGAGACAAGGGACACAGACCACCAGTGCATCTGGGTTTCTTCAAATTCCACTGCCCCCTCTTGGCCCAGCCTTGAAAGATACATGCCTACTCCTGCTGTGCTTGTCATTTCCTTTCTTTTTGTGTGTGTCCCAACAAGTTATTCTTTGATTGCTGAAGACTGATAATGTATAGTTATCAGTAAGGCTCAAGATGTTATCATTTGCAATGTAACGAGGAATAATTAAATCAAGGTAAATAACATTATCACTTCAACCACCATTTTTTTTTTTTTTTTGTGGTGAGAACTTCTTTAATTTTATCTCTTGAATTCTGAAGTGTCCCATATTATGTTATTAACCATATTTACCAGATAATGCAATAGAAGTAAGAAAAATAATTTGTCTGTCTGTCTGTCTGTCTGTCTCAGTCTATCAGCTATCTCTGCACATGCACAGATTCTCTATGTCTGAGATTTTGTACTCTTTGACAGTTTCTTTATTCTTTTTCAAACTTCTCTGGGTATTCTGGAGTTGATCCCTAAAACTCAGGATATAGAATATGACAGCAAAGCTACAAAGCAAACAGTGCCAGGGCTAGCCATAGTTCACAGTGCTGGTGGCCACCCGAAATGCTGCACATATGCAAATCATTAAGTTTATGTGTACTGATTTAATCTATTTATTTTTCATTCAACTTCCCAACCCTTCCTTTGCAAGCATAAATATATGTAGATGTAAGATGTCTTTACTTAGGCTTTTATACTCAATGATAACATGAGTGAGAAAATTCAAAAATACTATTCAAACCAGATTTCTCATGATATTTAGCTTTTATTTAGTACTGCGGTTCAAACTTGGAATCTTGTGCATGCCAGGCAGACGCTTATGCCGCTGAGCTATCTGTCCAGACAGTTTTTGAATTAACTATAAACTTAAAGCTCCTGTTTAGGCAGAGCACAGGCACCCAGGTTCGATCCCGGTGTGCCGTGCCAGCCCAGCCCCCAGGGCGCCCTGAGACAGTGGTGGACACTGGGTGTGGTGGCGTGCGCCTGTAATCCCTGCACTTTGGGAGGCTAAAAACGGTAGAATCACTACAAGTCTGATCTACATAGTGAGACCCTGTAGTCCCTGTACTAAATACATAATAAATAAATAAATAAGATATAAAAAGTTTCACTTTTTGAACTATATTTGAGACTTTTGAGAAATAGTTAATGAAAGAAAAAATAAATTAAGGGCCAGCAAGACAGCTCAGTGGACTAAGCACCTGCTTAAGCAAACGCAGGGACCAGGTTTCAGTCCCCCTTCCCGTATGTTGTGTGAGTCCTGATCCTGGAGCGCTCTGAGCCAGAGCTGGAGTCTGGGCATGGTGGCGCGAGCCTGTAATCTCAAGGCTACGCAGACTGATAACAGGAGGATTACCATGAGTCCAAGCTGCACAGTGAGACCCTGTACCAAATACTTAAATGGGAAAAGATAATAATAATTTAAACTAAGTGAAACTGTTTAAACCTAAGTGCATCAAATCAGTACCTGACGATCACTTTCACCGAACACATGCTTCACTAAATGACTCATTGCCCACTTACACGATTATACAGCTGTATTCATGCAGTGTCTCTACTTGCTCGGAAAACCTTAACGTTATTTTTCTGTCATTACTCTTTCCTTTTTCTTATTTTAATTTTTTTAATTCCTGGTTCCTTTGCTCTCAAATTAGTAGCACTGTTATAATTTACTAAATATTCAAACGTGAAAAGTTCAAACACAGGGATAGTTGAAGATTCTGAAAGGCACACTAGAGGCAGTCAATGAGAAATGGTAAGCACAAGGTTTATTTTTTTTAACCTATACTACATAAGACACGAGTTTTGCTTTTTTCTGAGCAACCAGAATAATTTCTCAAATAGGAGTGTTCAATATGTATTTGCTAAAGACAAGAGCCTTTAGCAAAATGTATATTTTGCCATAATTTTGAATAGGAGATTCAAAATACTTGAATCAAAACAAGTTAAAAACTATCATTTCCATATTTACCTCCAACTAGATTAAATGATAATTTTTAACATACCAGAAAAGAACAAATGTGAAATGTTGAAAAGATTGGCTTTACTTACACTGTAGTTTGATGCTGAAAAGTGAAGTATATTATTCACAGTGAGTGGAAGATAAAACAATACCTGGTTATTTTTAAAGCATCCATATACTAATTTTAACATATTATGAAATGCCAACAGTGGGATTAGATTCTCAATGAATTGTTATTTGGGAAAGTTATTAGTAGGAATTTATTACTTTGAATATAAAATAGCCACTCTTAATGTTTTAAGATACTATTACAGTAAAGTATTATAACATTATGCCCTTTTAGTTGATAAAAGATTGAGGGTCGTTTGCTAACAGCAATCCATTGTACAAGGGGTTTGAAGTCCCTTCTAGATATTAAGTAACAAGCCCAAGCCTTCCCAATGTTTCTGCAAATAAATCTTAGCAAAATTTGTATATATGTATTGTAAAGATGTCTCTGCTGTTTCTCTAAAAACTTGAAAAAAATAATCGTCATGCATAAGTCTAAACGGTTCGTGATAAATGTATAACACTTTTGGCTCTTTCCAGCTTGTGTCTGCATTGGTTATTTCCTCATCTCCACTTTTTGTCTTGAAGTTCCCAGACATAAAAGAAAGTGTTCAATTTAAAATTCACAGATAATGATCACCTGCCTAGATAAATGAGGTTAAGAATAATTTTATCTACTGCCTAATTTGCTTAAGAATTCTTTCTGATTTGCAATTTTATTTTGATGAATCATAACAGAAGTTCAATACTATCAAGGAATATGGTGAATTACATCAGAATATCAGGGCCAGGGAAGTAGCTCAATGATCTAAGAGCCTGCCTGGAAAGCACAAGGACCTGGGTTCCATCCCCAGTACCACATGCCTTGCTGGCCCTGGAATCCCGGCATGGGAGCGTTGGTGGTACATGCCTGTGATCCCAGGGCTGGAGAGGCTGAGACAGGAGGATCATTATGAGTCTGAGCTGCGTAGTAAGATCCTGTATCCAATTTAAAAAAATCACAGTATCAGACACATGCATTTGTGTTGCAAAGAAAGAAACAGAAAGAACAAGAAGCACTCTACTTTTGACTCCTTTAATATTCAGTACATACAATGAGCCACCTGATCATCCCCCCAAAACTTCTCCTACAGCTTTTCCCATATTAGTGGAGAGTGCTATCATCCAGCCATTCCTCAGACCTAACGCAAGAAGCCCTTTGTATCCCTAACCCAGCGCAATCACGACTCTTGCCAGTCGTGTCTCCAGTACAGGCTATGAAACAGCCACATTATTTCCATCTCACTGGATATTGCGCTCCCTAGGAAGAAAGTGAGAACCTCTTCACTCTTCTTAAAATGAAAATAAATAACAGTATGGCCCTTTTAAGCCCTATAATTGCTTTCTCTTGTAATTAGAATTAAATGCAAACTCATACTGTGACCTATAAAACTGTTTTATGATCTACCCCTGGGCTCCTCTCTGAACTTATCGCCTACCACCCTCTTATTTCTCTTTGTTTGTTTATTATTCTTTGATTTTTTTCCCCTCTGTGTCAGGATTATGACTGGCTTACTCCAGCCTAAGAACATGTACACAATATCTACCTTAATAATTACTTTATAGAATCTTAAGTCAAATTCCAAGAAGTAATACTTCAAAATTGCTAAATTGTTTGGTCAGAACTTGATAATAGTGGATTACTGCAGCAGCGTAAGCCATACCAGCCTCCAGGACAAATCATCAGGAGTGGGACAATTAAAGAAAAGTTTCTTGATAAAATATGTACTACTTTGATCAGAATTTAAGTGAAAAAGTAAATGCATAGACCCTTACAGATATTTTAAAACCACCAGTAAAAGAGAATTAGTCAATTCTGAGATTACTATAAATCACATCACTTAAAATATATAACTGAACTTGTCTGTCTGTATTTGATAACTTGGTAATAAGATGCATATAAATTTAACAATATGCTGGAATACTGATGATAGAATACAGAATGATTTAAAATTATCTCTTGTTTACATTCAACTTTTCAGGTGTTCTGAAATTCCAGTATGACCCAATGAATATTTACAATCTAAATTGACAAAGACTATAAAATGTGCCCCATGATAACTCTTCCAGTATACTTAGTCATATATTAGCTTATTTGGTCCAATGTGGAGTAAGAAGGATTCTGTAGTGTTATTCTATTAACTATTCAAATCTGTCTGTAGGGCTTGATTCTGCTATATAACCAAAATCTGGGCAGAGAATTCAAAAGTGAACCTGGAACTCTTATTTTCTCTAGTGAAATTATGTTGGAAACACTTGCAAGAATGAGGAATTTCTTCAGAAGCTGTATACACATCTGCAGAGGCAAAGTTTAGAATAATGCAAGAATAAAATAGTAAAGTCAGAATGAAATAAATGCAAAATATAAATAAATGAATAAAATAGTTCCAAATTAAAATGCATAAACTGAAATGGCATGAATATAAAAAATTGTTGGACTTTAAACATTGTTATAAAAATTTCATGCATTGATATGTATATATTTTGTAATGTAATTTTATCTTATTAAGTCAGTTATTGGATTAAATCTGGTGGTAATTTAAATACCACATTTCTTATTGCATATTATTCATTTATTTTATGAACAATAAATGTTCATATAGAATCATGTTTTTTCAACTTGTATACTACTTGTTCTCAAACCATCCCACAGGAATCACTCTCTGTGGCCCATGAAGTCAGCTACTTTGCTCTGGAAATCATCTGCACACTTTAAATCCTTGTGGAGGAAAAGCAGCCTTTGTAAACACGGCATCTGCTCTAGATGGGGATGAGATCCATAGCACTCTTTAAAATCATCAGATTCCACTGTGACATCTAAAGAACTAGGCACTGGAGCATCTTCTTAGCACATCTTCCTGTGATTAATGTTCATCTGTGAATTTTTTATGTGCTATTCATTAGAAGAACCTAATGTGAGCCCTTGCCCCCCATGTCCCTTGGGACCCAGGGCATGAGGGACCCCTCTCAAAGTCTTGCAACACTTGTAAGTCACCCTGAGGGGAATAGTGATCAACCAGTGAGTATTCACCAAAAAGGACTGCGGTTCTCCTTTGGATACTTCCAAGGGTTAGCATGCATTCAACGAAGAACCTGACCATAGTGGAGGGTGACACACCTTGTGGTAGAGAGAAGCTGAAGTGGCCTCATGCCTTTCACTTGGCCCAAAAGTAAGCCATTAGGGACCTTGACTGACCTTAATAGGAAAGGAAAATTAATTTTGATTTCTCACTCAATCTTAAACACCCAACAGAATAGTATAAGCATCATAGAATAGTTAATGACAGAAAAGGAGAGAATTTTTGTTCATTTGCTGCTAAAATTAACGATGATAATATCTTTTTGCAGGAAATAACACAAGTCAGAAATCTTATAAGGTCAAAGAACAAACTCCTGGGACTTTAATGTGTTAGTAAAGACAGGCTCTGTATTTTTCTTTTGATGAAATCAGGGAGTTGAAAGTGATTTTTCTAAAATTATGACTACCCATTTGAGCTTACAGGTAACTAACAGCAGAAAAAAAATATTTACCTTTAGTTCGTATTGTTTGTTACTCTAAAATCTTGGGTGGTATTCATTTTAGGTTCTGTATACAAGTATGTTAATCATTTGGGCATCTGCCTAAGAGTTTGCAAAGCAAATGTGATTAAGCCTTGAATTTACATAATCTTATACCCTTCAAGACTGAAGACAATGAGATAAGCAATTTACATGGATATTCAACTACACCCAGAGGTCTAGAGTCACCCCTTAAAGTGAAGGTCACCTGGAAAAGGCTTCCAGGAAAAGTGAAATCTTGCTTGACTGAATCCAACACACACAGACACAATTATTTCATGGGGCTGGAACAACCTCTCAAGCCGCCAAGGATTCCTCCGGAGATACAGAACTGGAACTAAGATTATAATTAGTTGAACCCTGGATCATCACTGCTAATCTTCAAAAGCTAGTCTGATGCTATTAGGGTGGATTAGTTCTATTAGTTTCACCATGATGTAGACAGCTAAACTGGAAATATTGTAGGCAGTCAAACAGGGCTGGGCCCTCAAAGAAGGCAGTGCGGAAGACAGAATACCTTGCAACTGTGGAGGGGACAGCACCTCCATCTGGCACCAGATCTCAACACAAAAGACAGAAGGGATG
>NW_004524592.1:4720919-4725410 GCF_000260255.1 Octodon degus | reverse complement strand
ATATATACTAAGATATGGAGATAGTCATAGATGTCTATGAATCACCAAGTCCGAACCAAGTATATATAAAAGAAGTGGTCGGCCAAATAGCTCAACGGAATAAAGCACCTGCAAGCAGGTGCAGGGGCCAAGGGTTCAATCCCCAGGCCTGCTGTGCTAGCCCCGCCCTTGAGGTGCGCTGAGATGGCAATTGAGACAGGGAGTGGTGGCACACGCCTGTAATTCCAGCTCTTGGGAGGCTGTAAACAGGCAGATTACTACAAGTTCAATCTAGTAGTGAGACCCTGAACAACCTATAAACCCTTTCCTAAAAAAAAAAAAGACTATATAAAAGACCTTGACTAATCTAATCATAGCCAATGAAACTGAGGCTCTAATTAAAAACAAACAAACAAACAAACTATCAAGTAAGAAAAGCCCAGAACCAAATGGGTATATCATTAATTTCTACAAAGAACAGGGATGATCTAACACCAATACTCCTTAAATTCCTTAGTGCAGTCAAAAGGAAGGAATACTGTCAAACTCGTTCACTGGAGCTAGCATGATCTTGATTCTAAAAGCAGGAAAGATTTCAACTAAAGAAGAAAATTACAGATCAATATTTCAATAAACACATATACAAAAATGTTCAAGAGGATACTTGCAGACAGAATGTACCTAATCATTAAAAAGATCATACATCATGATCAACTATACTTGAACTAGGGATGCATGGGTGGTTCAACACACACAAATCAATGACACATCATATAAATACAAGAAACCACAAAAATCATATGACTGTTCTAATAGATGCAAAAGAAGCCTTGGATAAAATCCAACATCTATTCATAATAACACTCTGGAAATATAGGTATAAAAGAATCTTTTTGTTGTTGTTGTTGTTTATATTTAGGACAGGGTCTGAAGGGTCTTGCTATGTAGATCAGACTCCTAGTGTTGCAGCCTCCCAAGTGCTGGAATTACAGGTTTGTGCCACCACCCAGTCTCAATCGCTGCAGTCTCAGCATGCCCCAGAGGCAGGTGTGGCACAGCAAGCCCAGGATCGAAC
This sequence comes from Octodon degus, assembly GCF_000260255.1. Lineage (NCBI taxonomy): Eukaryota > Metazoa > Chordata > Mammalia > Rodentia > Octodontidae > Octodon > Octodon degus. The sequence goes on along the minus strand of NW_004524592.1, from coordinate 4,724,356 downwards.
CCCTGCTGCTGCACTCTGCCTAAGCAGATGCTTTAGTCTGCTGAGCTATCAGGCTGGCCCTATGATCTTGAAGCATGCACTTAACTTCATTCATTTATTTACCCTTTTTCTTTTTCTTTTTCTTTCTTTTTTTTTTTTTTTTTTTTTTTTTTTTTCCAAGGATTGAACTCAAGACCCTGAGCTTATCAGGCAAGTGCTTATTCTACTGAGCTATCTCCCCAGCCCTAAAATAATCTTATCTCAATCCAACAAAGCCATTTATGACAAAACTACTGCTGATATCAGATTAAATGTGGAAAACCTGAAAGATTTCCCTCTAAAATTAGAAATAAGACAAGAATGTCTATTATACCCACTCCTCTTTTATATAGTATCCAAAATTTTAACAGGACAATCATGCAAAAGAACAAAGTCAGCTGATATGTACAGAACAAAATAAATCACACTGTTCTTCCTTGCATGACCCTTTATATACAAGACCTCAAAAATGCAGAGACTGCTAGAACTAAGAAATTAATTCAGTGGGGTAGTAGGACTCAAGATCAACACAAAAATCAATAGTGTTCCTGTGCACCAATAGTGAACAAAAGAATTTAAGAAAATCATCATCCACAGTGTCTTCAAAGAATTAAATGCTTGGAAATTAACCTAACAAAGAGGTGAAAGACTTCTATAATGAAAACTACCGTGGTTTGAAACAGGAGACTGTGGGACTTTAGAATGAAAAGATATCCTGAGTAGGCAGAGACATGGATGTCAAATCAGCCACACACCTACAAATGTTACATAGATTCAATGCAATCTTAGTCAAAATACCAACAGCTTTTCTCATGGAACTAGAGAGAACAATTCTAAAATTCATACCGAACCAAAACCAGAATAGCAAAATAGATCCTGGGCAATAAGAGTGAAACACCATGCAGGTCAATCCTTGATTTCAAGTTACACTACAAAGCCACAGCGATCAAAAACAGCATGCTACTGGAAAGAAAAAGGAAAGAAAACAGATGCATGGATCAATGTAATATGACAAAGAATGCAAAAAAAAAAAAAAAAGCAGTTCAACCATTTGAACTTCAACAAAATGACCAAAGACATATCATACGCTGGAGTAAAGACAGCTTTTTTGAAAATAATAATAATAACAATAATAATGTTTGGGAAGTTAGATATTCATATGCAAAAGATAAAATCTAGACTCATATCTCTCACCAGGTACTAAAAACCAAAATGGGTCAAAGACTTAAATATTAAAACAGAAACATTTGATGTGCTAGAAGATAATACTAATAAAACTCTTAAAGACACAGGGATAGTCAAAGACTTTCTGCAAAGAATTCCAGTTGCACAAGACAAATTACCAAGATTCAACAAACAGGACTATATCAAATTGAGATGATTCTGCACAAGAGATAACTCTCAAACTGGGAAACTTTTTTTTTTTTTTTTCGTTTCTTCTTAGAGGATTAATGTCTAGAATATATAAAGAATTCAAAAAATATGATCCCACCAGAATCAAAGACTCAGTCAAAAAATGAACGAATGAAATGAACAGACATTTTGCAGAAGAAGTACTAATGGCCAATAAATGCATTAAAATGCTCAATGTCTATGGCCATGAGAAAAATGCAAAGTAATACAACACTAAGATTTTATTTTATCCCAGGAAGAATGTCTAAGATCAAGAAATCAAATAGTAACAAATACTGGTGAAGATGAGGGATAAAAGAACTCTTCTACAGTCCTGGTGGGGGTGAACAGTGGTACAGTATGAAGTTTCCTCACAAAACTAAACAATAAACTCCACTTGCCCTATTATTTCTTTTCTTGGAATCTTCCCAAAATATAGAAAATATCATATTATAAGAACACATGCATAACTATATCTACAGCTAGCAGGAGAGTTCCTAGCAGCTAAACCTTGGAAACAGCCAATATATCCACTGACAGATAAACTGATAAAGAAAATGTAGCATTTATACACAGTGTAGTTCTTTACTACCATAAGGAAGGATGAACTTGAGTCATATATAGGAAAATGGATGCACCGTGAGACCAGTATGAGGTCAAATAAAGCACACAATTTAAATATTCGATCACTGGACTTACATGAAAAATCCAAAATATAAATACAGAGTAAAATAAAACATGGATAGAAGAAAAGAGGAAGAGAAATATTTGCAAGAAGGAAGGGAATGAATAGAAGGAAAGAATAGAAGAGAGGACACAGAATAAAATGAGTTAAGGTGTGCTACATGTACCTGCACAATTTCCTATGAGGAATATAATTGGTATGTATGGCAAACATGCCCTAATAAAAATTTTAATAAAAACATCTCTATTAAAGAGTCCATGGTTTGCTGAATTTTTTTTGTTTTTACAATTAAATACCAACTTTTCCATGTTAAATTTTAATATGCAACATGTTCATTGATAAATTTATAATTTTGAAATAATCATGATGAAAAAAATCACAGTTTACAATTTTAAAGCCAAGTTAATACTACTAAGTCCATTTCTTAGCAAAAAATAAAATATTTACTTTGTTAATTTACTCCTTTCACTGTAGCATATCAGAAAGAACCATTTTCCAAAAATTCATGCTCAAGTATAATTTTTACAGAAAAGTTCATAAAGTCAAAAATAATTAGATTGGCTCAACCCTGAAGCTTCCAGTCACTGCCTGTCCTGCTTGGATTCCCAGAGCCCTGTTCCTGTCATCTGAGTCTGCATGTGGCCTGACATGTGGGTGAGATAACCCAGGGACCGCCGGATCCTGAATAGAACCAGAGCACAGGCCCGGCGAGTGAGTGAGAGGACCTGGGCCGCCGGATCCAGAATTGATCCAGAGTGCAGGCCCGGTGTGTGAATGAGACCACCTGGGGCACACTGGATCTTCATTTGACCCAGAGTGCAGGCCCAGCACAGAAACCTTCAGCAGAACTCCCTGCAAAGAGGCTAGAGGTAAGACCCACCTGGCTGAATCAGGAGCAAAACATCTTGACAGAGTGAAAAAAGGTCTCAACTCTAATGGCTGCAGCAGAAAGAAGTGGAGCACAGCAGCCAGATCCAAGCAAAAACCCACCTGGAGGAATCTGAACTTCATAGATCCAAAGCTGGTGCTAAGGTACTAACTCTATCTAAGCTCTACACCAAAGCTCAGAAGACAGTGGTATACAAAATAACAAAGAGAAGGAGCAAAATGCAGTCTCAGGCCCCGAGTCCACCTAGTACAAATGCAGAAGACACCAGCATAGAGGAAACTGGAAATCACACACCAGATATCTCTGAAATAATAGTGTTGACAGTAAAGAAACAACTGCAGAAAGGTATAGAAGAAATCAGATCAGAAATAATTTCTGAATTAAAAAATGTAGTGATAACTATAATCAAAGAAGTACTAAGTGCTTCTAAAGAATACACTGATTAAAAAAATA
>NW_004524592.1:4714491-4720819 GCF_000260255.1 Octodon degus | reverse complement strand
ATCACAGAGTCCAGGGCAATTTCAGAGCACAGAGCTTTATCTTTGCTCACTAATACATTTATATAATTTCCTAGCATTGAGTATAGGACAATATTTCAACTCATTTCAAAAGAGTATATAGAAAATCTGACTTAAACACAAGCTCTTTAAGTATGATTTCCTCCATAAAATAAGAAGGATTTTTTTGTTCTTTTGTTGGCTCAGGCTGCTTTAAGAGTGAGTCTGGTGTGGCAGGTGGAGTTAGAATCGAACCGTGGTCCCCTATGCCTGACTAGGTTTGCCCATGCAGGCTCTTATACACCTGAGCTGACCAGCAAGCCCCCTCCTTCATGAACTAAGTACAGGGACTTGTACTGACCACAGTTTTTTAAATTCTACCTTAAAAAGTTACATCACAGTGACTAGAACTGAAACCAATGGCTCTAACTATTCCTTGCTATTCTTACATGCAGTGATAAGCTTAGTCAACACAGAATCATAAGACTATATATGTTCTGAAAGAAAGCTACCCAGAAAGACAGATCATCCAATATGGAGGAAGGAACTGGAACCCTTGCCGAGGGTACAAGGGACAGGTCTACAAATAAAATCACCAGATTACATAAGGACACATTTTATTTTGTGCTTTCTGAAGTCAGACGTGCACTTCAATAATTGCTCTTAATGATTATTCGTAAATTAATTATTAATGCACACTAGACTAAAAATATCATTCCATGCTTGCTAGATAATATTCCTTCAAATGAGTATGTGTGTGTGTGTGTGTGTGTGTGTGTGTGAGTGCGCATGTATGAAAAGGCTGAATTCTTTCCCATCATTAGCAATGCTACAAAGTCTTGGTCTTTGATCTTGTTATAATTAATGCTGTTTGTTAGCAAATATCAAATCACAAATTTCAACATTTAGGTTTGTTGAAAAAATATTGTCCGTGAATTGTGTTTCAGTGAGCCGGTAGTGGGAGTATACTTATACCTACGTATCGTTCTGCATGCAAGTCTACACAGATGTCAGGGGAAAAGAAGTGTTTTTAATGTCTCCTGAGAGCATTAACTGTCTGAAAATGTGAGCCTTTGAGGAGACGCTCTGAGTTAAGAGTATAAAATCCCCTTAGGCTGTAGAGAAAGCAGATTCCCAAGTGATCAGGAAACCTACTTCTACTTAGGCTTTATTCAGTGCAAACATAAATTCAATGACGTTAGAACATGTTAAACAGAAGAATAATACATCTAAATGTTGACATGTTATTTCACTTATTCCATCCTCCAGAAATCACAAACCCACCTACTAATGATGTCTGTATAGTATTTTTTTAATGTATCAGTTATTTAATTAGGTTCTTAGTAAGAAATTTAGAACATTAACGTATGAGGATCAATTCCATTTGTCAGAGCAAAAACAGATCACAGGTAGCCCTGGAGCTGAGTAACAGCTTTGATTTTTGCTAAAATCTGTGAGTCCACTGTTTTCTCATCCACGTTGTGCTGCTCTGAAATCTGGTATCTCTTTCTTGGTGTAGAAGATCTCGTCCTCCTGGTGTCTGGGTTTCTGCAGCTTCTTCTTCTTGAAGTAAGCATTGGTGAGGTGTTTCGGGATTTTCACTTTGCTGATACCAATTTTTGTAGAGGTGGCAATGACAGATTTCTGGTGTGTTCTTTTTAGAGCATTAAGGCTAAGAGGCCTAGTCACAAGAAGCAAGCTACTGGCCAACTGCTTCAGGAAGACCACTCTCTTGCCTCTGTGATGCCTGGTGAGGATGATCAGGATGGTGCCGGGAGTGATGCTAGCTCGATGTTTCCTCACATGCTGCCTGAAGGGTTTCTTGCCGTGGCTCAAGAGCTTTCAGGGTACATCCTCAGTAGGGTAGTACCTAGGCATTTTTTAAAGCTTAACCACCTGGGAACCTCCACTGTTGTCCCCACTGACCAGTTTTGTGATCGTAGCAAGAACTTTCTCCTTTTTCTTCTCAACCTTTGATTTAGCAGCTGTGTACTTTGTTTGCTATTAAGCCTTTCTGTAATACATAGCAGATCGAGAGTATCTACCAATTCCTGTATCCAGGACAGGATTATGGCTGCAGTGGGACTGCCCCTTCTTGGACTTTTTTTTGTCTTCTTCACCTTACCCTTTTTACCACTGGCAAAAGACTTCTTCACTTCAGATTTCTTCTCTTTAGCTTCTGGCTTCTAAGTTTTTTCACCCATCATCTTGCAAGTTGGGAAAGATAACTAAGTTTTGTTTATTTTTTCTATATTTTTACTATTACAAATTTATTTTCCTTGTGAGTAAAACACAGTGTATTGTGTATGTGTAAACTCCCTACTCTTTACAGGTTTTCCAGGTAAACTTCATAAGGTGGAGAGAAAACTAGATTCCCTTTATTGTGTGTGTTTTCTTTTTCATGTATTTAGTACAGGGTTTCACTGCATAGATTGAATTTGTAGTGAGTCTTCCTGTTTTTCAGACCCCCAAGCGCTGGGCGCGCCACCACGCCCAATCTAGTTCAGTCTCAACACGTGCCGGGGGCAGGGCTGGCACAGCACGCCTGGGATTGAACCCCCATTCCCGAGTGTGCCTAAACAGGCGCTTTAATCCGCTGAGCTATCTGGCCGGCCTAGATTCACTTTAATCAAAGACCTACAATGAAGAAAATAGGCCTTGATTAGATAACAAACTGAACCATATAATGCTTACATGATGAACTCACTAGTATTACCATTTGTGGTAATGATGCAAAGCTGTTGTGCTAGAAAGACAAATTCATGAGACTTATTAATGTTGTCCCTAAATGGAAGGGACGGGGGCGGGGGGTGATTCAGGGAAGGGATGAACAACACATCTTCCTAAATTGGAGCTGGAAAGTCTCAGGTAAGTCCAGCCTTTGAGGTCAAATATAACAAGACTCGTATTTTCTTTCCCATCTCTTAATTCACAGACGCGAAATGGGCCCTCACAGAAGCTACGCGACGCTCGGAGGCAATCACGTGCTGACGCTCTCAAGAGCGCGTGTCACCCGCATCATCTGCTTTCCCGAGAAAACCACGCAGTCTGTAGCTTCTTGGAAATTCTGTTAAAATTTTACAAGTATACTGGGTAAGATGTCAGTGGCAACTTCTCTTCCATTCCACATGATCCTACAATTCCACATGATCCTACATAGAATATGAAAAAAAACAAAAAAACAAAAAAACAAAAAAACAAAAAAAAAACAACCCTCAATTCCACTCCTAAGGTTCTTCTGCTCCCTGTATACACATTCATGATTTCATGCTATTCTGTACAACCTACAATTAGCAAGTTTTACATACCTTATTTTCAAGGAAATTTTTTCTTCACAGCAAAAGTAGAACTAGTTAGTTCTTCTCTATCCCCATAAACTATGTGTAATTATTCTTTTATTTGCATACTTATATGCAGATGACATTTTGTCTGTTTGCAAATTATCCTAATGACCAACAATGAAAAATTTGTTGGACATATATTTTTTCCCAGTGAGTTGGTTTTCTGGAGTAGAACTCCCAAGATGAAATAACTGAGTCCAAAACTGTCTTTTAAAATATAGATACTGACACTTTGCCTCCAAAAACATATGAATGGTAATCACAAATTTTGGTACAGAGAAACACACATGCAGGTCCTCACTGTGACTCTTCAAAAGAGCATTAAATTAAAAGTTTAACATTATATCAAGTGGATGTGTTAAAAATAATTTTATATTTCATATAAGAAGTTTCATTTTGCTAATTATGTCTACACATAATTTGCATCTTATTTCTACAGTTTTGCTAATTTTTATTAGGTCATGCTATTTGTTGTATAATTGCTTAAAGTTAGGTTTTGAAGGGATGAATTTAAAATTATTTCCTGGAGATCATATTTGCTCCAATAAACTGGGTAAAATGTTAGATTTGACCACTGGTATCTGCATTTTGAGAACACTCTAGAATCTATTTAAGGGCCACGGTGACATCTTAGTAGGGCCAGCCCTCTCCTTTTATGAACGAGAACTTCTTTTTGTGTGTGCCACTTCTGCACCCTCCTGCCCTGACACACAGGTACACAGAGAATGCTCTGCAGCACCTCAGCTGTCCTAAAGTATTTGACGAGTCACTTGTCTTTCATTTGAAATCAAAGAAATTCAGCCTTTTTTCTGTGGTCTCAAAATTATATTTGAATGAAAACATAAAAATTTATTATAATGTATAAAAGTGTTTCTGTGAACACCAACATGATGTTTTGTGCAAAGGTTTTTAAAAACCCTAATATGTGCAAGTCTGTATTTCTCACAAAATGCCTTCTTGTTAAGGTATGGCTGACATTGTCATAAAGCGAATAGAAGTACAAATAAAGAAAGCCACATAAAAATGCATTAAGTGTGAGTCAGAGGCAGGTTACGATGCCCCCCCTCCTCCAAAGCAGAAATCTCTACACTTCTTTGGTTGTTGGTTATTAATATTTCATTAATTTTCAAGCTACTGCAAACTCCCCTTGAGATATCATTAATAAAATACCATCCAAATCAGTAAGATTACAAAGTAGCCGAACTACAGAGCCTATTTAATTACCTAGAAATTTTAAGAGTGCTGAGTATTTGCTTTAAAGAACTGAATAATCTGATGCATTTGATGATTACAAAGAGTCTTTAGCTCGCACTGTTTTGTTAGTAGTTTTAATTATTTCTCATACTTTCCCCACTTATATGCATTCCTTTGTCTTTCAGAATACGAATGAGCACATTCTGAGGATGAAGAGGTGAGTGCACTACTACTCCCAAATATTAAGAACGGACCAAGACTCAAGTGCTTAATGTTCACTTCAGAGCTTTTATGCTCACTTTCAGCAGTAACAAATACATGTTGTGATTAAAGAAAGAAGTTGCTAAAGTAATGGAATTAAATTTTTTCAAAACACTCAGATTTCTTGACACACGCAAGTGCTTTATTTGTTCTGAGAATAACGGTTTGCTGATTCTGACTAATTCCTTCCACACACAAGCAAACACGTTGGATCTCGATGTCAAAGTAGTTCTTCATTTTACTTTGTCTCACGCAGGGTCCCGCAGATTGCAAGGCTGTGTCCGCAACGCACTTTTCTACCTGCTATAGTTTACTTCTACAGCGCCTCCAAAGCCTCAGGAGTGTAGTGGGTGATTAAGTCATGGGGGCACCATATTCACCCCTGAATTGGTCCACTGACCACTTCCAAGCTGACTTGCTGTCAGGAGCTGAGTCCTGCTTAGAGGTGGTCACTGGACGTGGCATGGACAGATGTGTTTCTGCCACTGGCTCCCCCACAACCCTGCCCCCTGGCTGCCATGCTCTGTGGACGGTTCTCCACGAAGCCCCTTCCACTCTCCTGTTTCTGCCTTGCAGCTTCCATGGACTGCACCCTAAGCCAAAATACCCTTCTCCTTTAGTTTGTGAGAGTTGGCTATTCTGTTCGAGTGAACTGAAAGTGATGACAGGACCCATTCCCTTTTAAAAAATTATTCTGTAGTTCAAATCCCACATTTTCTAGGTCTTTGCTACTGAACAATCTACTGAAGTAAAGGATCACAAATTATCCTACCTTTATTCATTCAAAATAGAATGCCTTTTTTAAATGTATTTTAAAGGGTCAGCCAAATAGCTCAGCAGATTAAAGCACCTGCAAGCAGGTGCAAGAGCCAGAGGTTCGATCCCTGGGCCTTCCGTGCTGGTCCCACCCGTGGGGCATGCTGAAAGGGCAATTGAGACTGGGCGTGGTGGCGCATGTCTGTAATCCCGGCTCTTGGAGGCTGTAAACAGGTGGATCACTGCAAGTCCAATCTAGTAGTGAGACCCTGAACACTCTGTAGACCCTTCCCTAAAAATACAAAACAATAATAATAATAACTATATATACATATGTCTCCTTTTAGCTAAACGTGGTCAGAGGGAATGCCATTAAACAGTAAGGTTTAGGTAGGTCCAATGTGTATAACTTTAGGAAGAGCACAATTAAGGAGAGTTCTATGGTCCTTATCTGATCCCCCTTCCTATTCCTTGCCAAGATGCTTCCTACATTTTTGACCTTTAAAATCAAAATGGCTATTCAATAATTTGATGGCTTTATCACTTCTCTGATTAAACATTGAACATTTCTACTGTTTTTCAGTGTTCTAAATGCCTGTATTGGTGATTCATTATAAAACTATAAAAAATAAATTTTAAATGGTAAAAAAACAGTGAAAAGTAGTATTAGAAGAAAATATAGGACTATGACAATTTTGTAACTTTTGAATGGAGACAGCCTTTTAATTGACACAAATAATAAGAAAAACAACATTCATCATTTTTTTTTTTGTTTGTTT
>NW_004524592.1:4706403-4714325 GCF_000260255.1 Octodon degus | reverse complement strand
AAAAAAAAAAAAAAAAATCATTCATCGAATTTTTAACAGTCTTTTGTTAAGTATGTCAATCTAAGTATTGATATCTTTGTTGATTTATGTGTATCTACAGCACTGTACAAGAAAGACATATGAGGAAAAAAACCTGTGTATCCAAGTTTAAAGCATGCCAAACCCTTTAACGGTCAAAATTTCCTTTTAAAGAACTTAGCCTAAGCAAATAAAAGTTTAATTGTATTAGCTGAGAATTAAATTTTGCAATAGTCCTAATTTGTAATAAGAATTTTGAGAAATTATAAACCAGTTAAACGTGTAAGGTTTTGGCTAACCATGTTACAGGAAGTTTACACAATGGAATATTATTTGAACATGCACAGAGCAAGCATATAGACATAAGTACTATTGTGAATGTATGCAAGGTACTATGAAGCAAAATTTGTGTGACATGGCACCCCAGATTGGCTCGATTTAAATGTTTATGTGTTTACTTTTGGAAGACAGAAAGTCTATACAGGAAAGTCTTGGAAATATGTTTGGGTAGGGTGGTTAAGATGACAGGCTGGAATAAAAGAATTGCAAAGGAATGCTATGTTTCTATCTATATCCTTCCATATTGTTTTGATTTTTAAAGAAATACATACTGGTTATACACAGTAGACAGAATGGAAAAATGGTTTGACCAAAAAGACACAAGGAAGTAAACCTCTTTGCATTCCTCTGTATTTGTGGTGCCGTCTTCTTATGGCAATGCGTGATTGTCAGGGAGCTCCTTAGCAGGGAGCCCCTGTTGCTAGAATCACAGATCTCATTGTTTTGCTGAGGATGCTGTTTGTTCTCTTCTCTCCTAAGTCTCTTCCTCTTCCAGAGTCTACCAATAGTAGATGTTGCCCAGAATGCTACTTACACCTCCTAATTCTCTGTCTTAACTTTTTCTGTTCTGGCATTGACAAAAATTAACTCTGTTAGAGAGTATGCCGAGGTATGGTATATATACATGCCTATCTTCTCAAGGAATCTCTAGGCCAGTGATAGTAACTTTTAGAGTTTTCAGTGGTACAAATAGCCCACAGTGACATGCATACTGTAGGTTTTCCACCCCTGCTTCTAGGGCATTTAGCAGCTTGGCCTCTAGTGTCTTCTATTTTTCCATCATGTAGTCTTGCTAATGTGCATTGTACATGCCCAACAAATTTCCTTTAATTGCTTAACTGAGTATAAATAGACAGATCAATTATTAAATGAAATGATAATGAGTATTGTTGTCAACTACTGAAACATGATTTATCCATAGTGAGGCTTACTTTTAGTTCTTTAATAAAATGGATATTGAAACTATTCACACAAAAGCAAGAGGCACATCGATGCTGTTAATATTTAAATAATTTTATGAAAAATGATGCCCTAGAGAAACATATTCATGCAATAACATTAGCGTGTTATTTATCATAACTAAAAAGTCTGGTCATGCTAATAGGGTTGAGATTCTCAAATTCCTAAAAAGTGCAAGAGAAGCCACCTGTATCCAGGTAAGGGCTTATGATTACTACACACAAGAAGCAGTTCTAGTGATTGAAGGGACTGGCAAGAAATACATCATCAGGGCTATCTTTATGTTAACTGTCACACTCATTAGTATGTTCACTAGTTCTAGTTTTAAATAGTTAAGTTGTAGAAACTATTTCCAAGTTGAACTAAAATATGGCTCCTTAAGTAGCCATTTCTACTTGGGAGTCTTAAATTCTGGCTTCTCAACCAATAAAATATGCACATCATTTCCTTCCGCCTACCCTTTGCTCTTCAGTTCCTTTCACATTAGCACCTTGTTCCTAAAGCAGGAAGTCCTGGGTACCCAGATTCCTGTGACTTTCCTTTTCCCCTCCTGTCCTCACATTATTCCTATGTAGTATATGTTCAAGACTTACGGTAGCCCTATTTTTCCTAATGATTGCATCTCCTTTCTTTATCTTTCTCTGCTCTTAACACTGAAACAGCAGAATTTGGCACAGTTGGCTTTCTGACTGTCATGTGCACACCCATCTTTCCTGAAACCATGAACTACAAAAATGCACCCTGGGAATCTGCTTCTTAGCTTTTTATACTCTATTATCACATGCATATTTCTGGTTTTATAACTTCACAAAATCTAAGTTTCTGTACCATAAATCCAGATTGTAAACAGAGCTTTCCACCAAAAGAGTCACTTTATAGCAGGACTCGCAGGTTACTGAATACTGTCATTTAACCAAACTTTTATAAAGGTATCTATATGCAATATGTGTTGTACTTTAAGAATTTCATTATCTTTCTGCTTGCAACACCTGTTGGTTGAAGAATGAAGTTTTACCATGCCCATGTTCACATTTCATTTAACAAAACAGCGAGGTGCTGTCATACACAGCTGTAATCCCAGCACTAGGAGGCTGAGAAAAGAGATTTCCTGAGTTTGAGGCAAGCCTGGGCTCTTTAGTGAGCTCAAGGCCAGTCTAAATTACATACAGAGACCTTGTCTCAAAACAAACAAACAAACAAACAAACACATAATCATCTAACAAAATGCTATTTTTCGGACTGGTCAGATAGCTCAGTAGATTAAAGCACCTGCTTAGGCAGATGCAGGGGCCTGGGTTTGATCCCAAGTGTGCCTTGCCTGACCACCCCTGGGGCTCACCGAGACAGTGACTGAGACTGGGCATGGTGGCATGGGCCTGTGATCCCAGTGCTTGGGAGGCTGAAAAGAGGAGGATCACTAGAGTCTGATCTGTATAGGGAGACCCTGTAGACATCTACTAAATATATAAAAAATAATAATTTTCTGTCCAGTTCATCAGTAGCTCATATATACGTGTATTATAGTGAGGATCTAAATTTCTATTTGTATTAAACTGAACAAAATTCCACATGACATGATTTTCACATTTTTGCCATGCAGAATAAAATACGAAATTGTAGGAATCTGTCTATTTCTTCTATTTTCTATCTTATGGGAGTAAAGATTTTTTCAAGTCAGTATTGATGGTCTTCTGAATTTACACAGGATCTGAAGTGATTTCACCATTTCCATTCCTCATTCTGTGAATTTGAGTCTTTTCTTTTATAATAAGATTGACTAGGTGTTTATCAACTTGATGTAGTTGAATGGATACAACTAGGGGCCACACTTGTAAGTGAAATAAATCAGACTCACCTATGTAAACATCATATTGTCTTCCTAGAGTAAGAAACTGAAAGTGTGAATAAGATCCAAACTATACAGTGGTTGAAAAGAAAGAACAACGAGGATGGGGATGTAGAAAAATACACATACACACAAGACAGCTAAGAGACTTATGCTACTAATCTAATTAGTTCACAGAAAGGAATGGTTTGTGCTCATTTTGTTCAATCACTGTTGCATGCCCATATCTTGTCATCTGAGCACCTTCTTTGAAGATAACATGCAATATAATGACCATTGTTAATTTTCTATTGTTTTGTTTTTAAACTCAGCAACATTGTTTTTGTTTTTTCTCTTAAAAATTAAAAAAGAAAACAACAACATAAACAAACAAACAAACAAAAAAGAAATTGTAAATAAAATTAGAACAGCCATGATAGTACCAGCTGGTTTCCTTTTTTTCCCCTAAAAATTAAGAATATTTAGTTCTGGAAAATTAATTCTGCTTCATATATATTTTATTTTTGGCAGTATACTTGATATGTACTTCACTATATATTTACATTGGTATAGTTTTAAACATTTTAATCCTTTCAAGTTAGTCTTTAAAAAAGATTATTATATGTATAGCTTTTTTGCTTAAATATATGTTTGAATTGAAAGTTTCTTTAAAGATAATGAAACTTGAAACATCTCTTCAATTTCAATTGGTTTATAATCATCTAAAGAAGTTCTAACACAAATTATAATTTGTTACAACATATAGAGATGAAACTCATGTTTTATTCCAGAGAGAGTTCAAAAGGTTAACATTTCCACTCCTAGCCTTGAAAGAAAGTCAATAAACGAATCTCTGAAGCCTTCCCCAGGAAAACTAAATCTTTAGTGATAATGAAGAAAATCTATTCTGAAATTGTACCTATTAAAGAAAACAGGTAGAGCAAAGAATAATGGGATAACTTCTGACAAAGTTAAAAAGAAACAATTCCTATGATTTTTTTAATCTGAAGTAATTTTCATTATTTTATCAATCTTACACAAGGAAGTAACAGTAGTTTAGGAATGATTCTTAAAGGCATGAGACTTTGAAATTCAGGTCGGTACTATAACATATAAAATCTGGCTTTCACTGTTCTAGATAATGTACAAACTAGAGGGAAATTATGTGTCTATACATAGAAACTGATTAAGAGAATTAAATTCTTTTATAAAATTTCCACAGGTTGAATATTATTATTAATCTAAATATATAAAGCTTTAAAGACAACTGAAATTATGCTTTTAGTTTTATTGTAAATGGTAATAAATTATTTACATTTTGGATTCTTGTGCATTTTTCTTCTCTGTTATCTTCATCATAACACACTCTCCCCTAGCATCTCTAGGTCCTCTGTCTAGCTTTTCTGGGTCCTAATGCAAATATCTGTTATCTATCTATCTATCTATCTATCTATCTATCTATCTATCTATCTATCTATCTTCCTACCTACCTGTCTCTATCTATATCTCTATCTATCATCTATCTATCCACTTACTCACCTATCTACCTACCCACCTACCCATTTATCTATCGATCGATCGATCGATCTACTTATCAACCTACTCACCTATCTATCCATTCACCCACATATCCACCCACACACCCACTTGTATTTCTCTTTCTCTGTCTCTCTCTTTTCTTTCATATTGGCACTAAGCAGATGAAATCCAGGGGCTTGAGCACCACCGATTCTTGTCACCAGCACCACACGTCCCCTTTCCATTGGACACTCTGTAGCCATGCTGGGCACTGTTGCAAGCCTACCCAGCCACTTGCTGCACAAGCTCTGACACTTTTCTTACCTCTTCACTAGCCTTTCCACTAAAATGCCCTAAGAGCAGAAACTTTTCACTCTGTTTACAATACTAGCATCAAAATAACATGCAGCATGTATAAACATTCAAAAATTACTTGTTCAAATAAAATTGAAAGAAATTTGGAAATTTTTCCAAAAGAATCCTGTGAATATTTCATGTGAACTAGATCATTTACAGCATTTTTTTTTTTCTCTTTTTGCTCCAAATGCCTTCAGGGCAGGTTTGGCTGGCTTGAGTTGTGGGGATGGAACCACAGCAACCTAAGCCTGACTGCTTTGTTGAAGCAGCCACTTAAAGAGCTGAACTAAGGGGCAGTAAAAACTCTAAACTTTAAAGAGATTAAAAGAAACCAAAGCGCCCATAAGAGAAAAAAACAGTAGGCACCTTGCACGTTTAATGTGCTATTTGGGAAAAGGTTCTGCTGTAAATAAATCTTATTGGAGCATATAAACAAATGAAGAAGGCCATAATATTACATTGTAAAGGTCAAAAACCTAGCCTACGTTCTTTTCTTATTCCTGTATCGGCGCTTCATCCGGCCCACCCCATTAGCATGGACTTAGTATGTTGCCAGTTACTAACCATCAGTCGGCCCAATGCCTCACATGGCTGGAATTGTCAGCCACTTACTGGGTACCCTGAACATGACCTTAGAGTCCATGACTGTCCTTACCACTTTCAATTCTAGCACCATCTCTGTGAACCTTTAAACTTAAAGTCGATTGCTGGCTTTGAGTCTTCAATTTCTTTCTTGTCTCTATCTTTAATATGGTTGATTTTGGGGCTAGAGAGATAGTTTCTGGTCTAAGCACCTCCCTAACAAGTGCAAGGACCCAGGTTCAATCCCCACTGTGCCAGCCCTGCATTGAGCTGTCCACTGAGATCAGGTATGATGGTGCATGCCTGCAATCCCAGCACTGGGGAGGCTGCAACAGGAGGGTCACTACAAGTCTGAGCTACATAATGAGACCCTGTACTAAGTAAGTAAATAAATAAATAAAATATTTTTTAAAAATATGGTTCCTTTCTGTTTTAAAATTCTCATGCCCTGTGTTAGTTTCAAAATGGCATATACTGCCCTGCACTGCAGTACTCTGCCTTTTCTTTAGGACTGTGATCTTCTGTTGAGCTTTATGTACTAGTCAGAAGTCCACTTTAGTGGAATTCAAGAGATAATATAAAACATCCTGGACTAGACTACAGGAACTAGTAGAGAAGGGGATGAGACACACACACACACACACACACACACACACACACACACACACTATAAGAAACAACAGGAAGGAAAGCAAGTTGTTGGTAAATGATCCATTTTAACTCAAGAAACTACACTGAGTGATCATTTTGTACATGTGCTACAACCAAAGTTTTATCCGCTTACTCTAGTTCTTGGTGACCAGCACCTAATATCTCTCCACAGGCCCATAGTGTTCACATTACTCTTCTCAGAAATTCACTCGGATCTAATGACCTACAGAAAAATAATGTGCCAATCATAAGTTCCTTCTTAGCACCCCAACTGATCTTAATTAATTTTTCCTAAATTAATTTCTATGTAGATCTACCTAATAATGTTTCTTAAGAATGTTTTATTCTTTCCTCCTAAATTATTTATAGCTGACAATCAATAACTTCACATGATACTTGTTATTTTTCTGTCTAATCGCCTATTGATCTATTTAATTACATGAATTTGTTGATCCAACAAAACTAATCTATTTGTAGTACTTAACTTACTTACTAGTTATTTGTCTTCATTTACCACAATAAAGTATCCAAGAGGGTATGTGTTTCAATCTTTGTTTATTAATATACCACCAATGCCTTTCCCATAGTGCTGAAAAAGAATTATTTCCAATTGTTGTGTACTTTCAAAATGACCTTAAATCATTTCCTCTTCATTGCCAAGGCTTCTAGTTCTCATGAATATATTTGGTTCTCATTAATATTTTTGTAGATTATTTTAAATTAACTAAATAATATCTCTACTACTGCTTATATCACACCTAAATTGGAGTGATGCAGATATTGTGTGTGTGTGTGTGTGTGTGTGTGTGTGTGTGTGTGATGTGTTCGCCAGGAACTGAACACAGGCCAGACTCTTCAACCTGCCACACCCTTAGTCCTTTTGTTGTTGTTTTTTTTTGTTTTGTTTTGTTTTTTTTGTTTCTTTTTTTATG
Source organism: Octodon degus (assembly GCF_000260255.1). Classification (NCBI taxonomy): domain Eukaryota; kingdom Metazoa; phylum Chordata; class Mammalia; order Rodentia; family Octodontidae; genus Octodon; species Octodon degus. The sequence continues at coordinate 4,707,143 of NW_004524592.1, read as the reverse complement.
AGACAGGAATTCCCTACGTAGTTAAGGCTAACCTTGAACTCACAGTGATATGCCTACTTCAGTCTGCCAAGTTCTGGGATTATACGTATGCACCACCATGCCTGGATTTTTATGGAGTTTGGTGGTGGGGTTTCTAAGACATTCTGTTTTATATTCTCAAAGAAGACTACTGTTTCTATTCTGATTATTTTTCTACTGCTGTGTCACATCACTCCTCCTCCCACTCCTGGGGCTACTCTGCCAAGGAAAGTGAACTGTTTTATATGTATACATTTATATACACATCTATGTACAGAGCAAACAGTGCTGAGCCATTGAAGAATAGGAGCTCAAGATTAACAAAAACATGCAAAACCACGTAAGTCTTCCTAAGTATTGACCCTTAAAGATTTTACTTGTTATTCATTAGAGAAGTGCTGCCACACTGTCTCTTTAAATGATTTTGCATCTAGACACATATGTAGCAAACACTCTACTTAAACACACATTTGTAGCTTCAGTGGGATAGCATTTGTCATTACTTCATGAAATAGACTCTATTTTTGGTTGTAATCTATTTCATTCTAATTTTGAAGATGTAATTCACTAAATTAATTTCACAAAAAACTAATGAGTTGCAGTGAACAATTTGAAGAAAAAATCTGCTAAAGAAGTTTTTAGTCTATTGGCATGATGGAATTATAGGCAGGGTACTGATGATCATATTAAATATGACTGAGTTTCTGCTGATTGTGAGGAAG
>NW_004524592.1:4696829-4699618 GCF_000260255.1 Octodon degus | reverse complement strand
TGTCATTGTTTAAGGAGCATAACATGCTTTTAGATAGAAAAGCCATATCAATATCTTGAGCCAGCAGGTTAAAGATGATGTTATATGCTTTATTTCTCTTTTGTTTAAATTATGTCTATATTTTGTTAATTTAATATTGCTGATCTTCTATCCCAAGTCCTCCAGATTAATATATTTTATCTAAGGTAGCACAATCATTTTGCTAATGCATTGCATAAAGAGAATGCCTAATGACTGGTTTAAATATGTAATTTCACTGATATTTCTTTTTATATTAATGTATGCCTTTAGCACGGAAGATTTAGGAAGCTGTCTGGGGCTCACTGCCACAAGTCAGGTTACAGAGGCATAATAGATTTTCTGCAAGTATCCATACATTATAAATGTAAGTTACCATGTATCTGACACAAGTAATTTGTAGAGGAGTATTTCTCAAACTATTTATCTGACATCTATTGAAATAGCATTTTCTGCACTTAAGGTGAAATGACCATGGAAATTTGGTAACCTTTCATGACACAGTTACTTAAAAATCCATTACCCGCTTTAAGAAATGTACTACTTGACTCTTTTATAATTCTAGCAGCAAACAGCTATCCAACATTTTCAGGATCATTACATTAAAAAATGATAAGGAAGGAAAATCATTAACTAATTTATATTTCTCTTCTAATGGAAATAGAATTAGTAATTACTTTTCCTGTTGAAACATCCTGTAGTCGGTCACTTATACAGAAAGAGCACACCTATCATTCAAGGAATGGGACCAGCAGACCTGGTCACCAATATTCACAGCAGTAGTTATAGACCGTATGAACACCAGTGGCATAAAATCGTCACGCCTAACCATTCGAACTATTCTCAGATTTATTTTGCCTGTGCTTCATTTGCTTTTTTCTTTTTCATAGATTCCACCTATGTTTAGTTCAGTATTTTATCTATTGTAACACTTGAATCCTTAGTAAATTAATGTTTGAATCAATTTAGAAACTCGAAGCAAGGAGGAGCAAAGCCATAGCTTTATACAATTGACTTTCACCTAACCATCATGAGATTTGTGAAAAATTGATAGGTTCTGGCCCAAGTACAGACTGTTAAGTTATCATGGCACTGATTCAACATAGCTGAACTCCAAAACAACAGCTTATCCTCCCAATGGCCACTTCCTCCTCCTTCCCCACTCCAGCCCTGGGTACGACTTCCTTTTACCTTTCCTGCCCACACAAGGGAGCCTCCAACCAGCTCCTTGTGTGTCATTGAACCTGGCCCTCAATCTCTGCCCCAACCAAAAGTCCATGAAGTCTCAACCTGCCTGTCTCAGGTCAGAGAATCTTCCCATCACTCTGCCCTTGATCCTCTCCATGTCTTCAGAGTTAATAAAGCTTTCCCTCCCTGTTATTTCTACTTCTCTGCTATTCCACCGCCATTGCTGCTGCCTATGAAACCTAACAAATACCTAATAATAAGCCATAATAACCTGGAAATTTATCTATTCCATTAAACAATTTGCAAGTACATAAAGTAATTTCTTCACCATTTCATCTCCTGCCTTTGTTGAAATTACTATGTTTAAATTTAAGTTATTTTCCCTTTATTTATTTCCCTGGTGGCACTAGTGAACTGGTACTGGTATTTACATTCTAGAGTTATATTTTAAATTCATATACTATACCCACTGCTGATACTTTCACGATATTTATATTTTTTCTGGTAAAGTTAATATAAAGAGCAAGTTAATAGTTACCCTTAGAACAGAAATCATGAAACAAACCACAAAAACCATTTGTTTGTTTTTGGTTTTATTTGTTTGGTTTTTCTGAGTTTTTTTTGTTGTTGTTGTTTGTTTGGTTTGGTTTGGTTTTTGAGCCAAGCATCAACCTCAGGAACTTGTACTTACCACAAAGCAGTTTTAGAATTTTTTTTAATGGTACTTTCTAGACAAAAAGGCTTGTGAAATTACACAGTATTGTTTTTACAGAATTCCATACTATCAAGTATGGGAAAAAAAATCGTCCATGTTTCTGTTGATAAGAGTTGTCCTAGTGTTGTAGGCAGCTGAGTTAGATAGAAATATTATAGGGCCAGCTAGATTGCTCAGTGGACGAAACACCTAATAGGCAGGTGCAGTGACCAAGGGTCAATCCCCAGCTTGCCATGCTGGCCCTGCCCCTGGGGCATGCGGAGACTGCCTGGGTGCTTGGAGGGCTGAAAACTGGAGGATCACTACAAGTCCAATCTGTGCAGTGAGAACCTGTAGACTCTGTACTAAATGCATAAAAAAGAAAAGAAAAATTATAGGCAGGAGACAGGGCTGGGCCCTCCAAGGAGCCAGTATGAAAGACAAGATACCCTCCAATTGCAGGAGATACAATGGGCCAGACCTCAAGACAAAAGATTAACCAAATGCACCCACATACCATTCTAGCGATAGACATCAGGGATTTGATATTCTAAATAGGTGTTAATCTCCTTTATAATGCCAGGAAGAGTCATTAACCCAACCCTCTACAGGAAAAGCCCCTGTTCTGTTTTCATGCCTTCTTGCTGCATGTCTGGCTTCCCCATTTGATCCTAAAGTAATAACTTTTACCTGAGCAATTGTGCTTATAATCTGATTGGTTAACCATCATTTTGTCCTAACTTAGTTAGGAGTTTCCATTTTACCAATGTTGGACCTGCCTTGTGTTGTGGATTTGCTCTATAAAAATCCTTAGGTAAAGGAAGGTTCCTCAGCAACCCACTCAGGTCTGCTTCTGTCCCTCTCTGGGACAGAATCTATCTATCTATCT
>NW_004524592.1:4695501-4696729 GCF_000260255.1 Octodon degus | reverse complement strand
ACAGTCTAGAGGTTCTCAAGCTTCATCCCATTAAACACCAAGTACACACAGATGGCAGGCAAAATTGGATGCTCTGTCCAGATGTTTCACTTAATCATAGATCAATTGCTTCCTGAATAGATTTGCCAATTTGATAATCATCTCAAATTTAGTGAGTCCAGAATTGAACCCCTGATTTTTCTCAATTTCTCTGATCTTCTGTATTTGGTCATTGATTCTTTATTTTTCCAGGTATAATACAAGAAGGTTAGAATCAATATTAGCAACTTTTCTTTCATACTTCAGTCCATCAGTAAATCCTCTCCCATCAAAATACAGCCAGGGCTGAACAAGTTTCAAAGGAACTAACACTGCCTTCTCCCTGCCTTCCAAGTGGCACCCACTTGTCATCTATCATTTTTGGGTGATGCTTCCAGATGCATTAGCTCTAGCTTCTCCTTCGGGGGAATTTGTTATCCATACAGCAGCCTGGGTGATCTTTTTCATGTTTATAGTCTTGAGGGTATGTATGACCATCACAGTAGCATCCCAAGTGACCCTTTACCTCAGTCTCAATCTCAATCTCTCTCTCACTCTCGCTCTCGCTCTTGCTCTGTGTGTGTTCTGGGAATCGATCTCAGGAACTTGTGCTTGCCAGGAAGCCACTTATATAGCTGAGCTATCTCACTTATATAGCTGAGCGATCTCTCTGGCCCCCAGATGACCCCTTTAGACATAGCAGATGGAAACACTTTGTGAACTTCACATACGTATCCTGCATTAGGTGATAAGAGGTATGGATTGAATTGACTCATAGAATTATTTTGAAAACCTGCTTTTCATATGAATCAAGATGGCAGTGATTTGAGTTTTGTTATTGCTCTTGTTGCTGTTTTTAAGACAAGGTCTTACTACATGTTTCACATTAGCCTTGTGCTCAATATGTAGCCCAGACTGGTCTTAAGCTTATGGTGATATTTCCTGCCTCAGCCTCCTGAGAACTAGAATTACAGGCATGCACTACCATACCCAGCTGATATATCTTTTGTGTGTGTGTGTGTGTGTGTGTGTGTGTGTGTGTGTATAATTATTTTTTGCAGCTATACTTTCAGCAATTCTGTTTATGGACCTTGAAAGCAGAATAAAAAAAAATAATTTGCTAGACCCAGTACTGTCCCAGGTCTGGTGAGTGTGTGGAGAGCTTCCTGCTACCCTGCGCTGGTGGGACAAGTCCCAGCCCAGGCGCAGC
>NW_004524592.1:4665962-4687271 GCF_000260255.1 Octodon degus | reverse complement strand
TATTTTTTTGCAGTACTGGGGTTGAACTCAGGACCTTGTGCTTACCAGGTAAGTGTTTATTCTACTGAGTTATCTCCCCAGCCCTGGGATGGAAGCTTTCTTTCCCTCAATAAATATATTCTGCTCTTAACCTCTGTTATTCCTAAAATTCATTCTTTGATTTTAGAGAACATTTTAGAGAACATCCCAGCTATCTTTCAAGCTGAGAGTTTTTCCCTCTATATCAATAGTTTCTATGTTGTGGAATACAATTAAAAATGGGCTAGCTTTACTACTATAGTTCTTTAATTTTAAAGTAATGGAATGGAGTGTCTTTGATAACTGCACTTATAACACAGCATCATTTACCTTCTTAGATGGCTATTTCCCACAGCACCACAATACGATAAAATGATTGTTGTCCACTGTAAAGCACTTGTTTTCATTGGCAAGCAAATCTAATATTGGTGAAAATTTACTACATAGAATTGGGAAAGTGGAAAAGGGAACTTAACCCAATTTAAAAATTTCTATTGTTCTTTTTCTTTTAATTAAGTTTATTGATACAATTAGTTAAACTTATTGATTACATTCACCGTAGGGAATTGTACCTGTATATGTATCTTGATTTCTCTTTTCTTCCCATTCTCCTCCCCTGCCTTCAACCCCTCTTCCCCTCCTTAGTCAGGTAAGGTTGCCCTCTGCCTCCTCTTAAAACCAGAGAGCAATTTGAACTCCTCCCCTTTTTGTCACTGCACAAGATAACCTCAGCCTTGCCTTTCAGAAGGGGCTGCTCTACCCACACTAAGCTGAAGCCATAAGCTTTCCACCACAGGCAGATTTCTAAATATAAACATTCAGAGAATCCTGAAGTATAAAAGTGATTCCTAAACACAAAGCACATTTAAGAATTTTAGAAAAGTAAGTGGCTCTTACATTCTCAATTAGAAATCCTCCTCATACTAGCTGGGATTTCTGAGAACATTGACACAGAGAAAACAGTTGTTCTCTTGTCTTAAAATAGTACAGTCTGAACATTTAACCTCTCTGCTGCCCAGTCAGTGTCTAATTACTATTTATATTAAACACATACACACACACACACACACACACACACACACACACACACACACACACCAGATTTGTTTTCTCATAATGGAAGAGAACGAGAAAGAAAACAAAATCATTGCTCTTTAAAAGTAGTAACATGGAGAAAAAGGTATTTATAGGGATTTAAAAGAATTATGTTAGACTACTGGAACTCAATTTCTTTATTCCAGTGCTGGTTCTTCAAAGTAACTATTCTAAGGAATTATCCTGTAAGAAAGCGTTTGTAACTATTCATGATGAGGGATAATTATATTTTCAAATTCTAGTCTTATTTTTAGAAATCTCCTAAGACTGTGGAAAGGACATGAACTCCTAGGACACTTAGAATAACCGTGTCTCCTCCAAGCCCTATCACATGCTCACTGTTTATAAGTAACCATGTCTATTTACTGGATACTGGCAATGCCTCCTTGCAGAAATATAAATATATATTTGCTGAAGTTTAATCAGCAGGGTGTTCTACTCAAGGGTGGCATTTCCTATCTTCCTGAGGAATATTTACTGGTCTTCTGTCCCCTCCATTTCAAAGCTATGCACTAGGAATTTCACAGTAGTTCCACATCAACATCTCAGATCTGTATTAGAATAGCTAAGCTCTGAGTGGAAAACCTTACACTTAATGTGGTCCTATTTACTTACCCACTCTAGGGGAAAGAGAGAATGACTATTAAAAAATAAATCAATAGCTGGACTTCAACTTAATTTTCCAAATACAATCAAATATTTTAAAATTTGTGTGTCTATTTTATTTTTCTTTCATTCTTGCAAGCAAACAGACTGTGGTAAGAACAGTAGCACAGGTTATTCTAACAGAGCACAAGTATGTTTTAGGGGCCAGTGAGATAGCTCAGAGGACGCAAGCACAGGGAATGTGGATCGATCCCTGGCACCTCGTGCCACACCAGCCTGCCTCCAGGGTTAAACTGGCCAGAGTCCAGGTGTAATGGTGCACACATGTAATTCCAGCACTGTGGAGGCTGAAAATGAGAGGATCACTATGACCCTCCCATACATTAAAAACAAGAAGTATCATTTTTTTCATATAAAATGCACCGAATATGTACTTTACCCCTATTTTTTGGAAGTCTTGCAACCTTGGTTAAATCACCTAGCTGTGCTAAAATGCATTTTCTTCTATTAAATAGAGACTACATTCAATAAATGTATTTTTTATGATATGAAACAGATCTTCTGGTACACAGATACATCCAATCCCTCTGGAAGCTTGACAGGTGTATGGCGATATACCCTGCGGGGTGCTGACCCGGCAGGGACAGTCAGTGACCCAGTGCAGAAACCACGGAAGAGAGATCCTTTTGAAAGCCCTGCCCCTGAGAGTCTGCCCACCCAATGACTACAGCAAGAGTAGCCCTACCACATTGTGCCTGCACTGTGGCCACATCTTTACTTGCACGTTTATCCTCTTTCAGTCTCCCATCTGGGGTGCCGCCAACACCATCATCCAAAGGGTGAGGCAGCACGTGTGGCTGGATTGTTAATTACAGTGCAGGCATCTGGCACTTTTGGAACTGTCTGAGAAAACTGATGACCTAATAACTTTGTCCTATGTTTTATCTTCCTTGATATTTAAACTGCAGTTAATTTTGCAAGTCAGTGAATAAAGGAGATATTTTATCTATGGATATTTTGGGTACATCAGAGAAAAATAGAAATGTTTCTTTCATATCAATAGTACATAGTGCTTAATTTATTATGTTTCCACTTTTTTAAAATAATGCAATCACTTGGGTACTATTTTATAGGTAGATTGATTCTTTTACAAATTTCATACCAGTTTTGTGCTCCATAGTTTATCACATATTTATGAAATCATCACAACTTTCCTGATTCATACATAGTATATGGCTAATCATTTCTTCCTATACTGTATGGCTTGCTTGTATAACTGCTTTCAATATACAGTCTTTTCATGGGGCTACTGTCCATTTTTGAAGCCAGAGATTATAACTTGCTCTTTTTGTGTATCCATAATTATTGTGCAAAACCTGAATAAAACTTTTATTAAATTATTATTTTTTAATTTTATTGAGAAACAAATAGCAATGAGACAGTTTCACAATGGATTAATAGAACAGTTTCAATAATTAATACATTGCATATTGTTGTCTTCAAAGTAGTTATTCATAGTACAAGATTCAGACATGATATCCTGGCCAAACACTATCAGGACAAATCTTTCTTCTAATTTAATTAACAGAAAATAGCTTTATATCTATCCTATTTTCCATATACAGCTACAAAATGGTCCTTCACTTCTATCCCCTTTTTTTGTTTAGTGTTGTCAGAGATGGGTATTCCAATGCCATTTAAATATTGTAGTCGCATGAATTCAGCAAAATAATATAGTCCAATGTAGTCCAGTAGTCCATAATAGTAGTAGGTTATCTGTAGGACTGGCAATGTCAGAAGTTGTTGACTTGAGCCTTTCACAGCTCAGCATATTAATATGGCTTTACTTTTTATACCTCGTTTTTATACTTTTATGCTGGATGGTTAAGACCAAGATAAAACAAGACCTATAAATTATGAATAAGTAAAATGTCTTTAATGAAAAATTACAGCATTCTAGAAGTTTTTATTAACACTTTTAAATAAATAAAACAATCAATATTTCATATATATATATATATATCCATGATAGAAGCTTCCTCTCTCCATTTCATATCAGATGATACTGTAAACAATGTTCATTGACAGCACAGAACCAAAATATAGGAGATAAGAAAGAGAGTTTACAAAAGATATAATTTGATGCTAAATACCTATTCTATATAGACATGAGACAAATAAGTAATGAAAATATATTCATATGGAATTTTTTTCTTTTTTTCCCTTCATAAAATGTTTATATTTTAAAAAACTGTTAGGAATCAAATATTGGAATGCAGTGTTACTGCCTAATAAACTAAATCTGAAAACGGACCAATGTACCCTCTGTACATTATCTGAATATTTCGTATCATGAAAGTCATATATTAAATTAATGTATATAGCTACTGTCTCTTAATTCAATGAGAAGAAAGATTTGTACTAATAGTGTTTGGACAGGATATCATGTCTGCATCTTGCACTATGAATAACCACTATGAAGACAACAATATACAATGTATTAAATTATTGAAACTGTCCTACTAATCGGTTTTGAAACTGTCTCATTGATATGTCTCTCAATAAAATTAATTAAAAAATAATATATAGTAATATGGCAGTAAAAATAAAAGTAATAAATAGAATCAAATCTAAAACTAACCCACAGGGTATCTTTTTATTATTTCATAGATATGTTTATTGGTTTATAAGGAAACTAATAATGTTCACTCAGTAAATTAAAATTAGTTATCTCTGTAATCTCAATTCATATACATTTTACTGAAATGTACTAAAAATTAATATATGACTTGATTCCACAATGTCACTTATTTCATTATTTATGAAAATAATTTAAAGTAACTTCTTTATCTTCAAATCCATCAAAGTTTCTCTTCCATTCACATAATCAATCAGATTCTTGAGTATCAGATCAATGCCGATACTCATAGTTCCAAAAGTCTTACCTCATTAACAATATAATCTCAATAATTAAACAATATGTGATTAATTGAAAGGTATGATAATAAGCTGTACTTGCCACTGAATCTTAGTATGAGTAATGTGGGTAATGGACTGTCATGGAAACGAGGGTGCATCTTAATCCAACAGCAAGCGAATTTGCTCAGCTTTAGGAAATGATGTTGGGCTGGGAGTAAAAGAATCCAAGCAAATTGACATGAACGTTTTGCAGCTGAACTCTCATCTGGGAGTAAAGCGAATGGACGCAAGCCACACGCGTGGAGCTTCTAATTCTGCACTTCACTTTTGTGTGAGAATGTCGTCAGTTTTCCATAGTTTCAAATTAACAATTTAAATTTCTTAGTTCCCATTTGAAGGGGCACTCAAGAAATGTTTATGTTATGGGCTATTTTTCAAAAGAACAATTCAGAAAGAAACTGTAACATGTAATCCTTTGTGTGCACTGGCTTGCTTTATCTCCTAAAAATATATTAAAGAGATTTGTGTTAAAAACCCATTTATGCTCCATTTCATTGATTGCACAAAAGGAGAGATGAAAACACGACTTTTACTAAAGCTCACGTTCCTGGTCGCATGAATGGCGAGGCTTAACAATAAAAGAAAAGAATTAGCACTGCTGCTCTATCCTAGGGACATGTTCCTCCATATTTTATTTCATTTTATCAAACTGATTCTAAATTCAGAACTAGATGGAGGAACAGAATGACAACACATCAAATTACTAGCTAAATATAGTGCTATAGGAAGAACATTCTGAAGACAGATTGGCTGCTTAAACATCAAGGAGCACTAGGGTTGGCCATTAACGTCCGAGGCAAACAAATACTGTTCCAAACACAACAGATAATATGCACTAATAGTGGGGTGGAGCTGGATCCAGGCTGAGGCAGGTGCGTGAAGACACGAAAGCAAGGCAGACACAAACCAGCTCACTTGTAACCGAAAAGCCTCGAGAAGTAATGAGCTCATATAAATGCTTAAGCACTAGCTCGCCATCTCATTGTGATCATTTAATTCATAACTGCCCAAGATTTTAAAGCATACATGTGCACACATTCCAGCCGGAGTTCTAAGAGAAAATTATTCCTTCCAAAGCTCACAAGCTATCTGACCTAGGGCTTAGCTAATTTTATGTGTTTCCTAATGATGTAAAACGTCACATTTCTGAAGAGTTACTTTGTATCTTTTCTTTTAAAATGTATTAAATTTCAAAAGAAAAATAAAGTAAGATATAACAAAAGTACTTACTGCAAAGACTGCATAGCAGAACTGTCTATAAAAATGAAACATGCATATAAAATATCACAGTACCTGGCTCATCAATCATGCTATACACAAAGGCTAATCATTACTCCATTCTTTTGCATTGTTGATTAGTTATTTGAAAAAAGAAAAATCAAAAGTTTGATTTATATCATCATCTTACTTGAATATGGCAAAGAATATTATTCTAATTTTATAGTTATTTACAATATTTATATCACTAGGCTTTTAGATTAGTAAATACTAGTAGTGTTTATAGTCATAGCTAATAAAAACTAGATTTTAGATTAATAAACACTTATTTATTGATTTATTATTTATTAATTTCACTCTAGGAATAGAAGAAGTGATGTTTCCAAAACTTTTTTTCTTTTTAGCAGTGACCAATAGTAAATGATTCTGCTCCAAGCAGACTCCATCAGCAGTACCAGGAAGGTGGGTTCTATTTGAGCAGTAAGTGAGGCGAGATTTCTGCTGCTGCCTGCTTGCTTTTGCTTATTGTTAACACTGGTGAACAAAATGATCCCCATAGACTTTCTAAAGATGACGAACTTAGGCAAAGACCTTATGTTAGTTGAGAGAAAATCTAAATCCCACATTAGACTTTAACATGTTAAAACATATAGAAGCTATTTTTAAATTGTTATGTAAACAGCACATATATAAAGCTTAAAACAGCACATAACCATGACCATGTATGCCTCCACAAGTCACAGAGCTGATGTGGATCTCCTTGGGTCAAACTCAGTGTGCCAGGACTAGGCTGCCTTGGGAGGCGATCCGCTCAGCACTGCTCAGAAGGCCGCACACACTTCTCGGGGTTCCTAGCGGTTTGCTGCATCTGCACAGCCCGCACAATGGTCAGGCTCTCCTCTGCTGCCTGTTTCCATTCTCCTTTTCTCCTTCCTTCTGTCACTTGCTAGGACTCTTCCCATTACCCTGGGCCCACCCAGATAATTCAGGACACTCTTATATTTTTTCAATGCTAGGGATTGAACCCAGGGACTTTGCACTGATTGTTAAATTGCCCAGGCTAGGTTCAAACTTGAAATCCTCCTGTCTCAGCCCCTCAGAGTTTAAGACTGCAGGTTCCTATCACCATAACTAGCTAGTCTCCCATTTCAAATTCGGTGGAAGCAAACAATTCAATTTACAATTTAACTCCCCTTTACAATGACATCTATGATGGGTTCCCATGTTTAAGATATGGGTATCCTGAGGAACTGTTACTGTGCCAATCACCTGTCTCTGTATTGGTCACTTGGGAGCACCTGCTACGCTTGGTGCCATCAATATTTGACATTGTGTGCAACAGGTACAGACATTTAAAATTGCATATGTCTATTTTATGAAATATATATATATATATATATATATTACACTGTTTAATATACACTGTTCAGTGCCTGAGAAAATCTTCTGAAAAGTAGAGTTTGAAAAGTAATTTTTAAATAAGAAAAAAATTAAAAAGAGGCTATAGGGACAATCTTAAGCAAAAGAAAACCAAAGGCCTCCAAGAGGAAAGGTATTTGATACTCTCCAGGAACAACTTAGAAGACAAGACAGTGTACATGGATGGAGAAGGCAAAGGAGAGGCAGGGATTGTTGTATGAAGAAATAAGAACACATGGAGCTTTGAGGGATGCTGAGTTTAGAAACGTCTATTTGAGCTAGAAGGCAGCCAGATAATTTGAAAAGCAAAATTTTGGTGTGTATTTCATATGGAAGAGACTATCACAGGTAAAGCTTCAAGTAGAAAGAACAGTTTGAAGCCAATTTGATAATTCAGATGAGAAATAGTAACAGATGATAGTGCAAGAGATGGAGGGTTCTGGATGAAATTAAAATAAAGGTGTCACCAAAATCTACCAATGGATTCGATTTGAAAGCGGGTTTGGGTGGGAATGCTAGACAACCCTAATTTTTTTGTCACGCATAATTGAAAGAGTATAGCTTTGCATCAACAGAAGTAGAACCCACTAGAGAAGTATGTGCAGAATAAATGGATCAACAGCCCCACTATTGGGCATGCTAAAATACCTATGTGACATCTGTCAGTAGGCATTACTATCTACCCACATTGATTCTCTCCTCTTTTGGCAGAAGACATTGTTGAGTGTAAGCCAAGAGCATTTTGTAGCCTCTCTGGAGGGGCTTGGCATGGCTTTGCCACTCAGTTATAACTATTGGAGTGCAAGAGACACGGATGGATATTCATTCCACCTGCATCCTTACGTGAGTTTCTTGTGTGTCCTGCAGACTGTCCTCCGTTCTTGCCACCAAATGTCTAACACAAGAGTACTACTATCAACCTCGATCACATGCTAAGAGAGATTAGCTGGGCCAGTGCTGAAGTCAATGTATTTTTGAGTTTTCTTGAATAGTAGTTGAACATGTGTCTTCACTATATATAACATCTAAGAAAAAGATATTGACCAGGCAGCTGGGAATCTTTAGTATCTGGCAAATGAGACATTTGAAGTTAGAAAATTGGTTGAACTACCAATTCCACACACTGAAATTAATTTTCCCCATATTCACAGTCTGCTGGCTTATGGCGAAATAGGCCATGAAGAACAAGGTTTTGGTATTTTTTTTTCTCCTTTTTACTGCCACCCCATAAAGTCATAACACCAGCCATATGATCCTGTTAGACTGGTAAGAGGAAACTGATATTGTTGCCTTGAGAGACGATCAAACCATCTTATCTAATTGTTCCTTAATTTAATACACAGATGCCAGATTTTATTTTTGTTGTTTTTTTACTTTCCATTTGGATAGAAGAAATCACATAGTCCCTGGTAGTCTAGTGGCTAGAATTGGATAGAAAAACTTATTATGGTCCTCTGTACCAAAATATATATATATATATATTTAGGACAAGGTCTACAGGGTCTCATTGTATAGATCAGATTCGTCGTGATCTTCCTATTTACAGACTCCCAAGTGCTGGGATTACAGGCTTGCATCACCATGTCTAGACTTAATCGCTGTCTCAGCATGCCCTGGGGGTGGGGCTGGCAGGACAGACCCCCCCCCCCCAAGTCTGCCTAAGCAGGCACTTTAATCCACTGAGCTATTTGGCTGGCCCTTGGGTTTATATATTTATTTATTTTTAATACCAAAGTTATATAATAAAGAACTTGGATACAGAAATAATTATTTCGATCAAATAACACTTCTTTTTAATTACACTCTACCAGCTCAGGTAAAGCTTGATTTTTCTCGCACCCACAAGGCCCTCACAAATCTGAACAGTTTTACACATCATTCCGGCTCCCACATGTGTGCAAGTGGATTCGCCCTGATAGCTATTGAGCTTGCGAGTTCAAGCTAAAAGATTGTCTCCTTGAACGAACTGGACCATTTCTCCAAAAGTCGCACAGCATGTTGTCTTGCAGAAAGCTGTTTAATCTGTGCACATCAGCCACTAAACCTCAAAGGGAGACTCTGTAGCCACACCTTCCTGTCTTCTAACAGAAATGTTTGCAAAAGCATTTAGGTATCTTGTTTAAATTCATGGAACTACTTTATACAGACAGCTGAACAGAGGGAGGGCATGGGATTTCCATGTGACGGGACACTCCAACTCATGCTGAAAGTCTCCAGGGACCACTATGGCTAAGAACAGCGTGGCTGTTGACTGCAGGCATAAACGTTGGAGGAGATCAGAGTTACAGTGACATTTTGTCTTAGAACGTACGTCATGCAACTACCATACTTAATTTTGCTGATATTAACATATCTCTCAAAACCTTGTATCCTGAGTACAAAAGAACATGAGATTGGATCTTTTTCCTTCTCCGGAGAAGGACGCCAGAATGAACAACCAATAAATAGATACTCTCATTATTTTATTTGGGATTTCAAATCTATTGAGGAATTTTTATCTCCCAAACTTTATTTAATAAAGACTTTCAATAATCTACTGTGGGAAATAATGTTTATAATTAAGTCAAATCGATGGTGTAGCTTATTGTACATCAATACGTGTACACAGCAAGTGTATGTGAATAAGTTTTATTGAGCAATGAATCTGAACACCAACAGAATCATGTTGTTCCCAAATTTGCCCAGTCTTTTATGAAACCTATCATTCTTATCTGACATTACTGCAGTATAACAGACCATAGTGACATTCGATTGTATTCTGCTTTATTATTGCTTTGAACCAAATTGTTCTCACGAATAAATGATAAAAATGCAGAGGCAAAAGCAGTACAAACATAGAGATCCATTTCTCTTTTTGTGTACCCAGAGTGTCCAGGAGAATATGAGTCACATCGACATGGTCCCTTCATTTAAGCCGCCTTGAAATAATTATATCACAAGTCGAAACTAGTATATTATATAACATAGATGAGCATATATCTAAGTTAGTAAAGTAATTGTCTGCTTTAACAATTTTCTTGTCTGTAACTTAGAGACCACAAAAATGTTAACTAACAAATATAATGCTATATCCCAGGAAAAATATTAAAATAAACAAGTCACTGACCCTGAATACGGATATCCATATTTTTATTTTGTTAGGAGAGAATCCAATGTTATTTTAGAATCGGATAACAAAAGCAAACATTCACAAAGTATCAAAAAGTGTACCTTTTTCTTTCTTTCTTTTTTTTTTTTTTTTTTTTTTGGTGATATCAGGCATCAAACTCAGGACCTTGCCCTTGCCAGGCAAGACTTATTCTACTGAGCTATCTCCCCAGCCTCTAAAAAGTATACATTTTCTATGCACCTTTTTGAAAAATATTTCTTGTGAATGAGAAAATGAAACAGCATTGTTTGCATTTATGTTCAATTATTTTAATTTCTGATTTCTCCATGTTTAGCACTAGAATGAATACCTATTTATGACTATATGAACATGTATCTGTGTGTTTGTCCCTTTATTTTCTACTTCAATATTAAGCATGAAAACATGACTAAGATTAACAAGGAAATCTACATTTAACTCCTGATATCTTCTTTCCAACATTTAGACAATCATTATGAGTAAATTAACTTCAATAAATTGAAATAGTTATATCTCCAGATGAGTACTGTGGTTTGATTCTACATTTCCATAAAATTATAACAGTTTTAAACTTTCTTCTCTTTCTTTTTTTCTTTTTTTTTTTGTATTTTAGGACAGGATCTACAGGGTCTATAGGGTCTCACTGTATAGATCAGACTTGTAGTGATTCTCCTGTTTTCAGCCTCCCAACTTCTGGGATTACAGGCCCGCGCCACCACACCATCTCAATCTCAGTCTCAGTGCGCCCCAAGGGCAGGGCCAGCACGGAAGACCTGGGGATTGAACTCCAGGCCCCTGCCTCTGCCTGAGCAGGTGCTTTAATCCACTGAGCTACTGGGCCAAACCTTAATCTTCTCATTATGGTACAAAATACAATATTGTTATATTTCTGGTAAAATAATTTCCCATTATATAGATGTTCATAGCATATGTAACTGACATGAGCTTAAAATTATTTCATAAGGGAACAATAGGGAATTTAGGTTTGTGTTGTTGTATCTCTCTTCCTTCTCAAAGTCATGTGACTATTTTATTTTTATTAATTCTGGAAAAAAAACAAAGTAGTACCAATGAAACCAGAGATTTTTTTTTTTTAAATCACCATTACCTGTGTGTGAGTACAGTATATCATAACATGCAACACGAATGATTATGAGGCATATAGACAACATCTAGATTCATTGAAAAATGACTCCAACTTTTATAAACATGTGCAACTCGCTCTATGTTTCACAATGTGCAGCAATCTTAAAGTGCACTTTGATTTGAGGACCTGTGGACATGAGGAATGTGAAAATGGCTTCCGTTCTGTGAAAAGGTTTAGTTACTATGTTGTCAAATATTCTTGAATATCAATGTAAGTGAATTCTACAATCCAATGTAAAATAAAAACATAAATGATATAGAAGGGAAAGTGAACTAAAAAAAAAGTGAAAACAAAATGAGAAAGTACCTAGAAAAACAACATAAATGAAACTTCATCTTTTGATGCTAATTCTCAGGTTTCTAAAATAATCGATATGCAAACAATGTCAGGAAACAGTTATTAGGAATAATTAAGTAATCCATATAAAATATTAAACTTAGGAGAGCCAGCGAGGTACTCCAGCAAACACCTGCTTAGGCAAGCACAGGGACCAGGTTCAAAACCCAGCACCACATACCATGTCAGCCCTGTCCCTAGGTGCACCGAACCAGCTACTGAGATTGGGCATAGTGGCACGCGCCTGTAATCCTAGCGCTGGGGAGGCCGAAAACAGGAGGATTACTGCTAGTCCAAGCTGCATAGTGAGACCCTGTACCACATATGTTAAGAAAAAATATTATGATTAGGACTTTGGGGAGAATTGATACATACTTTCAAAAATATTGAAAGTAATATAATAACTCATGGTATAGGAAAAATTGGCATAAAATTGGGAACTACTCATAACCTGCTACAATTAGCTATTTATAATGTGTCTCACACATCGGCCATGTCTCTTATGTGAGAAGTGGGGTAATTGAGTGTAATGATCTCTAAAGTCTGTGAGTGTATCAGAAATTAAACTAAACAGAATCTGCTTTGATATTACATTGAGCAGTAAAGTTAGAAAAATCCAAGTAACAAAAGAGTATCTCTCTTCTCAAATAAAAAGTAAAAAATAATTTAGCAAGATAAAATGTCAAAAGGATAATTACAATCAACTACTACATTAAAAATTAAACAAAAAGAAGCACACAAGACCAATAAATATGATTTGATGGATGAATGATAGAAAAAGTCCTTGGGATAATCAATCATTGTATTAATGATATAAATGGAGCCTGAATATGCCAACTTGAATGATCAATAAGGAAAGAACCATCTAGAAAAAAAAAAATAATATACCGAAGAGTAAGCTAAGGTACAAATATAACAAACATGTAAAATTCTATGTAGGAAGGGGGGTACTTCATACTCTAATGAGAGTTCAATAATTTTGTTTTTTAAACAAAAGGTTCTCTTTTGGAGTCCACGCTTTATGACCATTGTAACTGAAGTAAATGAAAATCTGGGATAGGGGTCAGAAATATGTAGAGTCTGTAAGTGTTATTATATCAATTCTTCTAAAACAAACAAAACTAGTAACATGATTGGTGCCTAACATTTGTTTTTTAAAAATGTTTTCCTAAAGTATTTTTCTTATAACAGGAATAGGTAACACTTGCCAAACAACTACAATAGAGGAATAGTGTCCAGAATGCAGGTACATCTGCTGTATCACCTACCTTTGAGAAAATCTTAAAATTTAAGTAGAATTATACATGGACAATTAACTGTTATAGGTGAAATAATGAATTTATGTTTATGAATATAGAAAATATTATATTATCAAAGTTGTATTAAATATATATTAAGAAATATGTGTCTATGTATTATATAAATATAACCCAAATAATGACTTTAATCGTAATTTAATTTTGTAAAATATACATGTTACTATTAAAAATTTCTTTTTTAAAAAAACATTATTAGGGGCCGGGGAGATGGCTCAGTGGAATAAGTGCTTCCCTGGTAAGCACAAGGGCCTGAGTTCAATCCCCAGTTATAAAAAAAAAATTATTGCTTCATAATACTATTAGATAGATAGATAGATAGATAGATAGATTAGAAAAAATAGAGTAGGAAGTGGCTTTTCAGATTGGTAGAGTTCATGAAAATTGAAATGTTGCCTCAGATATTGCCCAATTTTATATTTAAGTGGTAAGAAAGCATGTGAAAAGATCAGAAAGAATAGAAACATGGAAGGAGGACTGAAGACACAATAATATTGGTTTCCTCTGAATTTGGATATATCTGTTTTAATACGCCTCTTTTAGTTTGCTTCAGTGGTCTGGACTTAGTCTTAAATGCTAAGTATCTTTTCTTATAAATACTTGATGCCCTACTATTACCAGGAGCCTTTGGCTCATGACTTTTGATCCATATAGGAAAGTGATGCCGCCTCTCACGGTATTCCTTGGTGGTTAATAACTTATATTCCCATCTCTGTCATATCGCTTTCTTGCAGCAATAATATACTCCCCTCAATATTGATTTTAATTAAATACTTTAATCTTCTAAGAGATCATGTATTTATAGTTAAATGGCAGAACAATATAACTTGAAGGTATATATTATATAATGTATTATTTTTAGAACAACTTTCCTCCATGATGTAGATCATATCCACAGAAATTTACAACTTAATTTAGTTGTGCATGTCTAAAACTGTATAAAACAACTGATTTTTATGCATCTAGCTTAAATAATAATCAAAAATGGTAGAAACTATAATAGTTACATGAAAATTAATTCTGCGATTTTTTAAACCAAGTTCCTGGATATATATAATATATACTGTACTCTCCCCAGCCCCACAAAATAGTAACTTATTAATCCACTAATGACAAGGATTTCTGAACAAAAGAAAGCCTAAATAATTGTAAATTTAACTAAATTAAATTAATGCCACATTATTTGAGTGTATAATCATAATCATATATTTATCTATTTTTCTGTATTTAGAAGAAGGTCTACAGGATCTACAGGGTCTCACTATGTAGGTCAGACACATAGTGGTTCTCATGTTTTCAGCCACCCAAGTGCTGGGATTGCAGGCACACGCCACCAGGATCAGTCTCAATTGCCATCTTAGTGCGCCGTGTGGGTGGGGCTGGCACTGCACACTGAGGGGGGAACCCTGGCTGTTGCCCTCTACCTAAGCAGTTGCCTCAGTCCACTGAGCTATCAGGCCAGCCCATTATCACTCATTGAATGTTCAGATATAATCAAATTTAAATTATCATTTTATGTAATGTACACTAAATTAAAAATATATAGTATACAAGCATTTTAATTAGCAAAAATAAGCAATATGTATATACTATGGAAGAAATTACTTTTAAATAGATGCATAGTAATCTATAGATTAATGTAAGCACAAGAAGCAAATGCAAAAAGTGTTGGAATATGTTACTTAAAAATAATGATCGGTGATTTTTTTTTTTTTTTTTCCAGTACTGGGGATTGAACTGAGGACCTTGCACTTGCCAGGCAAGAATTTATTCTACTGAGCTATCTCCCCAGCTCAATGATCAGTGATTTTAAAAATAAAAATCAGATATTCTTTCTCCAACAAATGTTTAAAATCTTTAGCATCTGATATAAATCATATGTCAGTAAAAGTAGACATTTTCTTTCATTTCATGAATTGCTTGTTTGTATGTGAATTTGTTTAGCCACTTTGCAGAGATACTGAATATATTTATGAAAATTCAAATAACTAGGTACTGGCACGTACCTGAAAATACATTTTTAAAAATGCAAACAGGAAAGATGTTGGAAATGCATATTCTTTAAGCTGAAAATACTGATAAAATACTCACATCATGCATCACAAGTAACTACAAAAGCAGAGCACTAAAGGGAACTGGGTAAGTCTGCATGTGCTACATTTAAGGATTTCTAACGTCTCTTTATTATAAAAATGACAAAAAACTTACAAAAGAGGACTTACTCATTTGGTATCCATGGAACCTCTTGAATGAGGCCCAGACTCGGATGAGAACTGACCAAGACCTCTGTGAAGACCCTAACATCAAGACCTTCTGTAAACCTTCCACTGGGGAGAGATCAGGATATACTGACAATAAAACTTAGCTGAAATGCTCTCAGAGGGCTTTGTCTCATGACAGCTTTACAACACTAGCACATGTTTCTGGTAGGTCCTCCTTCAGGAGCCAGATATCATGTTAAATCTAATGTGACATAATTTTCTCGCAATAATACCAGAACACCATTTTACATTAATGTAAAACAAACATTTCTTTCTGCAAGTTAAGTTCATTGCTACACAGGACCAAGTAATATGTTACATGGACACAAAGGAAAAATTTCCCAGGCTATTAGAGAAATTATACAATGACGACTGAAATGGAGGTGAAGTAAACATACTTCACGTTGGATATGTTCACAGAATACTGCAATGCTAAGCAATCACCGTATTAGCCCAAGCAGTCACCACAATGGAGAAGCTGAGACTTTCATTAAGTTCTTTTATTACTATCTTGGGGTAGAACTTGGATTTTTAAATTCATATTTGGCAGCATAGTGTCTGTTCTTCGTTGCAATGTTCTACAACCTTTTTAACCATACCTTATTAATTATCTATATGATATAGTATTAACCCACTTCTATTATGGACTACTGGACTATATTGGATTACTTTGCTGAACTCATACACCTACAACATTTAAATGGCAATGGAGTACCCATGTCTGACAAAAACGAAACAAAAAAAGGGGATATAAAGGAAAGACCATTTTGTATCTGTCTATACAAAATAGTTAGGATAGATATACAGCTACTTTCTCTTAAGTGAATGAGAAGAAAGATTTGTACTAATTGTGTTTGGACAGAATATCATGTCTTCATCTTGTACAACCACTACGAAGACAACAATGAGCCATGTGTTAATCCTTGTAACTGTCCTATTAACCTGTTTTGAAACTGTCTCATTGCTATTTGTTTCTCAACAAATTGATAAATTAAAAAAAAGATAGAAGCCAGGGCTTCCAGATAGCTCAGCAGATTAAAGTGCCAGAGACACAGGGGAAGGGGCTTCATTTCAATGCCTGCGGTGCTGGCCCTGTCCCCAGGGTGCACTGAGAGAGAGAGATTGAGACTGGGCGTGGTGGTGCACCCCTGTGATTCCAGCACTTGGGAGGCTGAAAACAGGAAGATCACTAGGAGTCTGATCTGTGTAATGAGACCCTGTGGATCCTGTACTAAATACATAAAAAGAAAAAAAGATAACAGCAGATAAAGAATGGGAACAGAACAGTTATGGTGCATGTGCTGGTATGAAAGGAAGCGAAGGAATCATTCTAAGTGCAGAGATAGGCCCAAGCCATGACAGGGTTTCCTGGATATGGTTTTTATCTTTTTCCCTTCCCATGGAACCTTGCCTTTTCCTCAAAGTTATTCCTTCCAGTCATGAATCAACCATCTGGAAGAGCTTTACCTATTTTTGTCAATTATTGCTCCTAAGATTCAGTTTCCTATATGGTAATTTCCAAGGTGATTAATATACTTAACAATTTGCTGCCAGCAATGAGTACTAGCATTCCTCCCACAAGATTTCCAAGCTCTGCACTGGAGAAAGAAGCTAGCGTTCAGACCTGGCTAAAGGGACTTAGCTGAACTACATAAAACTGCCGCCCATCTCATCTCCACTTCTTCATGCAATTCACGCAATTTCCCATCTCCTACAGAGTTTATGAAAACTAATGACTTAGAAACAAGTGCATTCACATACCCTAAACAGTGGTAGTAAGGAGGGCAATGTACATACATGGCCTGTGGACGGACTGCAAGCGTTGAAATCAGAATCAGCTCAGAGCAGTTCTCGCTGTGGTGCTTTCTCTCTACATGGAAATTCTCACCTTCAAAAAGTGGCTCCTTGAAGTATGTTCATGTTTTTATGAGTTTTAAGTGGGATATAAATTACAGTGCACATGGCACAATATGCAACACTTAGTAAGTGCTACTGTAGTTGACTAAATTTTTTAAAATTAAACATTTATAATCCTTTGCATTTTGAAAAGAAGCATCATTTTATAGCACTTCACTCTTCATATAAGATGCAACACAAATATTCGCTTGAAATGATGGCACTTTTATGATATGTTACAAAGATAAATTCAAAATAAAACAGGAAAATGGATACAAAAATAGTCCTTTGTAAAATAAAAAGTAAATACAATGAAAAACAGATGGAAGCAGTACAAATAACTAGCAAATATCCATGCGCATGAAGAATTCTTATTTAATCTCATGATATTTATCCTTTGGAGTTCATGAAATGGAAAAGTTTAAAACGCTCACTGACCACAGAAAGGATTAGCACATTTTTATCTTCCTTAATCCCAAACATTTAGTTTTCAGATTTCATCAGGCAGAAAGTAAAAATGAGTAATGTTCTAGCTCTTCAGATGTGAGGAGCTGCTTACAGCTCCATTTCCATGCATGACCTGTGATAAACAGACCCCACTAAGTAGCTGGAATAGGGCTGTGGCAGGCAATTCAGCATGTAGACACGCTTTCCCACACGGCAAAGAGAAAGCCCACGAAGTCTGCTAAATCCATTGATCACAGCCCCAGAAAACAATATCTCTTCTGCAAAATCTTCCTATAAGTCATGACATTTTAAATAACTTCGAGTCATTTAATCTCCTTGAATTATATACAGATCTCATTTCACTTGGGACCGTGTGGGTGTACCTGTGGACATGTGCATATGCATGTGTGTAAATAACTTTGTGTTTAGCTGGGTCCTATATTAATCTCCTGCAGCAAAAGACAAAAATGTGGTACAAATTACTGTTTTTTTAAAATATAATTGCCATGAGCATGAACATGAAAACATACTTTTATTTAGGGCCATATTGCAGGCAACTAATTAATAAAGAACATAGGTTAATACAACCAGCTCCAGCACAGCCCCTTTCGCTTTCTGCACATCTCAGAGCATAATGGATTTGTTATTTGTCCCTTACATGTTACATTTTCACCTTTAATAGACTTCCAGTTCACGATTATACTTGCTAAATACTTCCGTTTTTATGCCTGAAGTTGAGCCGGTGTGTACCATCCTTCCTTACCTGCTGTATGGTAGGTTTTGTGGCTGTTAATAAGAGCAACTAGCACACAGTAGAACCCTGAGATTCCATACCTTCCACACCAAGTTCTTTTTTGTTCCAACATACACGGTTAACAGTTTTTGCCATCAGACAATTTAAAAACCTCCAGTTGCAACATAAATGGACTAGCATGGCCTATTTCAGCCTGGCCAGGACAGCAAAAGATGAGTCTGCTAATATACACACAAAACTTACCTGGACATGGTAAGCACTTCTAACTCACTTGGGAAACAAAATGCCAGTAGCTCTAATTAGCACGCTGCTGACATTTTGGGTGGAGTTCTTTTGTATTGTCCTAGCTATAAATCTGAACTGAATCAACCTATGAGCCTTTACAAGCTTGTGGAATAGTGTATTTTTCTATTTGCCAAGTGATGGGTAATTAGAGACTCTTAGTTATCCCGCATGTACAGAGATCACCTTGAACAAGAGAGTAGGAGATAGTACAGTGTACAGCTGCTGAAAGTTCATATTGAAGATATACAATCAACCATAACATAGAGATACATTATTTATGACAGGACACTGCTCTAAGATGGATATTAAAAATGAATGATAATATATTCAAATATAAATATACTTTACAGATAGCCAATATTTTCATGTCTATTATACACAGGAAAACTTTATGCAATGTGCTTTTTAGAAAATGTACTTGTTCTATCTTTGTGTAAATTCGATTTCATGATAATTTCATGATTATCACTTCTCACTAAATGGTGCTAAGATTGGTTCCTTTCTTTCTGTCACAGTGGAAATTATTAGACTAAGCTTTGGTTTTACCACTAATTTCTTGTACAGGGGAATTTTGGGTGTCCCTCTCTTTTTTGCTATGAAGTAAACTGATATTGGGAAAATAACCTTTATTTTTTGACAAATATGATTCCTTCACTCTATGAAAGAACAGCTTGGACTGCAAGGCCAGAGCAGCATCAAAGCATGAACTGAGTTTAAACTAGGATAAAATTTGTTCCTGACATAGAAAATAAATGGAAAGGATAAAACCAATAACAAAGCAAAAAAGACTGCAACATGGAACTCTGAAAATAAAGTTAGAAAAAGAAACATCTACGTCTCCATCCACTAGCTACTGATCAAAATGTATTGAGTCAGTGAATGAGATATAAATATTTCTGTGGCCTTTAAACATTTTAGAGGATATGTAAAGACCATAAACAAGTTTTCAAATGTTATCCTTAATTTTCAAATCAATCCTCAGAAAAGCAAAGTAGAAAACTAGATGAGCACTAGGAATGAGGTAAAATGAAACAGTTTAACAGTAAGTGACTGGTTTGGGGCAGGGGAGGAGGTGCTATCTTACTTTAGCTAGGATTATTAGGAAAGGCCTTTCTGGTGTCATGACTTTCAATCTGAGACATTAACAAGGACAAGGAACTACCCATGGAAAGTGAAGACAAGCTATTGATGTTTTCTTATGTTAGTTCATCAATTCTATGTTGGATACTTATTTTACTTTTTATTGTCCCTGACATTGAGGTGTATCTTAGAACTGTTGTTAGTTGGAGGCAATTACGTAATTATGGTAACCTTGCATACCTATACATATGCTCTGTATTTCTAATGGCATGAGGGAACAATACCAATGCTCTGATTGTTACCCAAACCACTGCATAACTGTTTATGAGAAAGAAATAGAACTTTCTAGGATTTTGTGGTATAAAACCACTGCCCTTCTTCTATCTGGTGGGCTCAAGAAATAAAACTCATAACGTGTGAGCGTCAACTGTGGAAAAACCATTTCAGAAACCAGATTGGAGAACTCTCCTGTGGCCATTTCTCAATCACCAAAGGTTTTGATGGAACAAATAATAAAAGGAGTATCTGAAAAATGACTAGCAGTTAGAGTTTTAAAGATGTTTCAGAATTATTTTACACAATTTATTTTGCTCATGGTTTGTGTTTTATGAACAGTGATGTGATAAAAATTCCTAGGTTGATTTCTAGCTCTAATTGATCTTCCTGTCTTAGCCTCCCCAATGCTGGGATTACTGGTGTGCATGCCTGGTCTCAGTGGCATGTCTGGGGCACGGCCAGAGTGGCACGCTGTACTAGGGATTGAACCCGGATCCTTGCACTTGCCAGGTAGGTGCTTAGAACACTGAGCTATCTCTCTGTCCCTCTAATTGATAACTTTTTAATTGAAAAACACTTGAAACATATAGGAAAGGTGATATAAGAAAATTGCATCAAAATTTAATTGTCCCTGTTCCATGATATGCTAAAATGTTTGATATTTAGACAGGTAAACCAAACTGCATATATTGCAGGTTAATAATTAGCTTCTCTTCTGGAGGGTTAATAACCTAAGTTAGCAGTTCAAAATTGGAGAAAAGGAAGGGCTGCAAGATCAGCCAACATTTTGGCCCTAGCCTTTCAAGGTCAGTGAAGACTTGAGACATAGGAGAACCTGTATTGTAAAAACAAGTAACTCAGTTGTGCTCCAAATTTTCTGATCAAGAAGATTGTGGAGCCACAGAGGAATGTGTTCAATGATGTATAGTGTGCCTAGGGAGAGTCCATGTAGAGAAAAAACATTTTCTCAGGCTTTCACAGAGAGCAAATTGGTCAAGCAATGGCCGTGACTCATCCTCACGTCTGACACTGACAAAAGGATGTACAAA
>NW_004524592.1:4649879-4665050 GCF_000260255.1 Octodon degus | reverse complement strand
AAAGCGTGTTATATAATGCATAGGAGGAGAGCATTTCAAGGAAAGGAATAAGCAGGTATGAAATAAAATATGGGTAGAAATATTTGTGAGCTGTGGACAGCAGATACAGGAGCATTGATAAAGACAGGTTGCTTGAAGGTGAGGTGAATTTTATGCAAGGAAGATCAGGCAAAGTTGTTGAGAAGGCACTGAACAATTTGTATTTTACAGTATCATAAATGGAAGACACTGAGCACTTGGTCCTGAGTGAATGAGAAATCACCAAAATTATGTTTAAAAAATTGCTCTCTATGGCCTTAGGAAGACTGACCAACAGGTGGTAATCGAAACTATAAAGCTTGTTGGTACAGGTGTGAGGTAAATCAGGGTTTAAACTAGGATAGCTACAGTGGACATGACCAGATAGAACTGAGTTCCACTTACAGATTTGCTAGTAAACTCATGAGATTTTTATGGTCAGATAGAGGCTGAGAAAATACCAAGGATGAACTTGACATTGCTAGTTTAAGCAATGAAATGGGCAACAATATCAGTTCCAGAAATAGTAAGAGCAATACATAAAGTGGTGGGCAGAAGAGAAACGACATTCAGGGATTTAGCCTTGATGATGTTATGGCAGAATGTATGTCAGTTATCTTACTTGGATTATGAATGTAAACTTAGATCAAGTCTGGGATGCAGAGGAGAATTCTGGCCACCATAGTGGAGTTGTTTTATAAATAAGTAAGTTGTCACACTATGTGTAGGACTAAGGAAGGAACATGGGCCTGCAGAGGAGGCTTAAAACACCTGGAGCTGGATTTAAGCAATATAGATCATGAGGAGGTGGGCAGCAACTCTTCCAAAGGATCATTTTTTAACAGTAATAACTTATGGAATTACCCATTGGATTTTGTCAGAGATTTTTTTAAAGAGAATTTTGTTGAATGGCAGGAGATAAAAGCTGAATGAAATGTGAGCAAGTAGTGACACAGTATGCAGGGAATTCTTTCAAGTATTGTGGTTATAAAGAAGTAGACAGCCTTGCCAAGGATATAGCTCAGTGGCACAGTGCCTGCCTGGAAAGTGCAAGGTCCTGAGTTTGATTCCCAGTTCCAAACAAAAACAGGACATGAAGAAGTGGCCAACTCTAGAGAAATTAGAAGTAATGAGACATAAGCTGAAGACAGTAGCAAGACTTGGAGCAAGGGATCTTAAATGACATTTAGTGTAGAGCGTACCCATTCAGCTGCTATGGAGAAAAAGCAAGTACCTGAGCACAGGGTCTGAGGAGCAAGGCAGAGACATTCTCACCTGTGTTTCTACAAATGAATGTGGCTTTCTGAGGTTGCTTATGGCCTAGTTTTAAATTGAGTATTGCTCCTCTTAGGAGAGAATGTTTCAAGTTTGCCATTCATGGGGATCCTCATGCCATATTTTCATGTTTAGCCTTTTTAAAAAATCATTTCAAAAGGATTTGCTTATGTTAGTCATTGAGAGTCCAGAGGAAGCAATGGCATTTGGAGCATTCTAAGGGGGAGGGGTAGAACTCGCCCAAACATTGAACCTTAAAATTTTCCAAGGGTTCAATGGTAAGAGGGAGTCTATGAAATTTATCAAGAAAAGTCTAGGCTGGGGAGATGGCTCAGTAGAAGAAGCACTTCCCTGGCAAGTGCAAGGACCTGAATTCAATCCCCAGTTCTGAAGAAAAAAAAAAAAAAAAAAGTCTATATTACACTCACTTGTTATCCATTAAACTTTAGATAGCAAAAATGTAAAAACAGAAACAATTTGTCATTTTAATATTGTACATAATATTCATCAAACATATTAGAAATGTATCAAACCAACCAAAGATATGTAATGATGGGCTATAAAACAAAGCTCAGACCCTGATACAAAAAGAAAGGAAATAACATTAAGAGCTTTTTACAACAGCCAAAGAATCAGGTGGAATACAGTGGTGGTGTTTTTTTGGTCATGATCACAGCTTAGATTCATATATTTATAGTAAAACATGACATAACTGATATTTATCTCTTTTAGTGAAAAGCAAGTTAAGCATAAATGCATAAATAACCCCAGCAGAAGACAGCTAAGGATTAGTCACAACTTTATGCTCATTTGTAAACGTCATTCTTTAAGCTACTTTTACCACTACTTCTAAATCTTTGCGTGATAGTTTAGGAATTTTATTTAAATAAAAATAGTAGTTTCTGTGTTTGAGAAAAGTAGACAGGAAAACTGGTAAATCATGTTTCATGACAGAAAACGAGCCCTGTGAACCTTTCCTTTTCATCTTATAATTGTTAAGAGTATCAAAATCAAACAGCTTTGAAATTTAGGAGTGCTGAGAAACAATTTGTTAGATGCAGCAAGAAAATACTGTTTAAGGATAGCCATGCAGCCCAGGGGTGTACAGCTCAGCCCCAAGGTCTCTGCCTGGTAAGTGTGAGGTTATGATTTTGATTTCTGGTACCAAGAAAAAAGAAAGAATAGCCATCCACTTGAAAGAAAAAGACTTTCTCATTATAAGTTAATTTTTTTTTCACTTTCTCAAATAGCATTAACATTAGTGAACTTCTACCAATAAACCTTAGGAAGATCAATTAGTTATTCTCATCAAAGATACAAATACCACCAAATTCATCCTGGTTTCCATTTTTTTTGAAAGATGGAATAAAACTACATTGAAAACAAACATAACAATTCTTTTTGAAGTTATGAGAATAAAGAGTGATATTTAGCATTATCTCCGATGACAGAACATTTTGTTTAATAATACACAAAATCTTTTGCAAGAAGCAATGAAAAGTAAAGCAAGTATGTAATTCAACTTTGTGGTTTTTCTTTCATTGTCTTTTAAGCCCACAGTGTAATTATTATTTTTTATTGGAAGAACTGATCTTCCAGTATTCCTCATTTAACCTTGAGCTACACTCCTTACCCTGATTAAGTGAAACCAGATAAATTTAAAATAACACACTAAGGAATTTCAAGCTTAATACCTATCTTAAAAGGCAAAGGCCGAAGAAAATTGTGATCTACCTCAGTGAAAAAAAATGAAGAAGAGCTGAAAGAGTGTAGCCAAGTCAAAGGTAATAACTAGGAATGTCTAGGGGCCACATGAACACTTGGCTTGACAAGGCTGGTATCTCATCACACCCATACATACAACCTTTTATATATATAAGATAATTTTTCAATTCTACGTTATTGATGGCCATAGCAGCTTCAGCACAAAGAACTGAGAACCTCTATGATAATATCCATCCTTATAAACACATATAATTCCAGGGAAAATAAAGTTTGAATTTAGAATCATTGAAATATAGATTATAAAATAATTTTTTTTCCAGCAAACACAAAATTATTTAAGATCTTATAATTTCATCAATTAAATATAGAGATCATTAAATTAATGCATTAAATTAAATGCACTGATTGCCAATTGTTTTTCCATTGCAATTTTTCCCCCCACCACATAATGAAAGTCCTTAGAGTATCTTTTGGACAAAACTGCTTGTTATACAAAGTAAAGCTCCTTATGAAAGTTAGTCAGACATGAACTTACAGAGGAAAAACCATTTTTTGTTTTAGTGACCACTCTAATGAAATAGGCACGGCCACATCTATCCCCAGCAAATTTATTATCAGTCTCACATTCCTTAACCATGACAAATTCAGAAACTTCTAAGCTTATAAGAGAAATGGCACAAATTAGAAAAACTAGAAAGCAAATGCTATATTGGAATAATTGGCATCACAGAGTACTTATTTATCTATCCAATATTTTCTTTTCAACAGCATATGTTTTTATAAAAAGTTTTAGGCTCAGAGATAGCAGGCAGAGCTTACGCTTTTTCTAGGCAGAGGGACAAAGTACAGCTGATGAATTTGTGTAACTTCTGGAAAATGCCATTTTATAAATGTTCAGCAACCAGTTATGGGTCATAATTAGTTATTACTTATTTCATCCTAAATGATCTATGCAGTGGTTCCGGTTCTATATCGGTAGAGTAGGAAGAACTCGCAAGGTATTTCACAAAGGTGCTGCTTGTGTATCATGACTAGGAGCTCTGCAGTGCCTGGCTCGGGCCTGGGAGGCAGACAGTCTGGAATCCCAGTTCCACGAGGCAGAGGGCAAGCTGAGGGACTGTACCCACTCTTGTCCCTAGTCACAGCTGCCTAATCTATAAACATGCTTATCAAAAGTGAAAAGAGGGGCCCGGGGATATGGCTCAGTAGAATAAGCACTTCCCTGGCAAGCGCAAGGGCCTGAGTTCAATCCCCGGTTCTGAAAAAAAAAAAAAAAAAATTAAAAATTAAAAAAAAAGTGAAAAGAGAAAACATGCAGTGAACTCTTAATTACAATTCCTTCCATCATCTAATTTCAGTTCTAAATATTTTTTTCTTTTTCTTTTGGTACTTGGGATCAAACTTGGGACCTTGCACTTGCCAGATAGGCGCTTATTCTACTGACCTATCATCTCGGCCCTAAAGTTCATTACTAAATTTAAAGCTAACCTGGAATCAAGCCCCATTTCTTTACCTACATATTATGTTACTGTTCTTGTCATTTAAAATGCAATGCTGGTGTACATCCAACTGAACGTGTTTCTGAATGTGGTTTTCCTGTTGTACGGCAGAACAGCTACACTTGTCACCTACTTTGCTACGGAAATAAAAGATAAAAATATAGAAGCATTTCCTAAATAATTTCTTATGTTTATTAGCACATGCCTGCTAAATATAATGGCTACATTCATCATAGGATATTGGTACATAAACATAACATATTAATTCTTCGCAATTTCTCTCAGCTTTCTTCCCTTCCCCTTACCTCCATCTCTAGTTTTCTTCACTGTTCCTAAAGCATTGAACTCCTTATTTTATATTACTTATTTTTATCTTAATTTTTGTCTTT
This sequence comes from Octodon degus, assembly GCF_000260255.1. Classification (NCBI taxonomy): domain Eukaryota; kingdom Metazoa; phylum Chordata; class Mammalia; order Rodentia; family Octodontidae; genus Octodon; species Octodon degus. The sequence continues at coordinate 4,660,144 of NW_004524592.1, read as the reverse complement.
AAATTATTTAGGATATGTGGTTCAGTGGTAGGGCTCTAGCCTTGCATGCCTAAGGCCCTCACTTTGATCTCCAGCACCACAAAACAAGAAAAAAGAAAAAATTATACTTCAGGTTTCTCAAATGAGAGAAATCATGAAATATGTATGCTTATGTGCCTAATTCTTTTGGCTCAGAATTACAATGTTAAGGCGCATCTACTTTTGTACACATAACTCTAAATGTATCCTTCTTTAAGGCAGAGCAGTACTCCATTTCATTAAAAAAAATCTTATATTTATTTGGTACAGATTCTCACTAGGAAGCTTGGATTCATAGTGATCCTCTTGTCTCAGCCTCCTCAGTGCTGGGATTACAGGCATGCACCACCAAACTTGGTTTTGGTGGCTGGCCTGGAACAGGGCTGGAACATCATATAGTACCAGGGATCAAACCCAGGTCCTTATGCTTGCAAGACGGGTGCTTAGACTGCCAAGTTATTTCCCAAGTTTTTCTTTAATTTTTTTTTAGTATGCCACCACACATATTGTGTTACTGTTCCTGTCATTTAAAGTGACAGGCTCTTGCTATATAATGTATTTTTCTTCTTACATGGTTGCAGAATTTTAGTAACATTAGTTGCTGTCATAAGAAGATGCAAAGAGCCTAATGGACCAAACATGGAATTAGAAACTTGTTACTTAGTAGGCCTTGAAGTTTCTCATCTTCCTATGGAGGTGGTAAGGGCAGGCTATTACCCATCACAGAGCAATGGCTTGTGATAGTGCAGACAAGGCTCCTCTTCACAGAGGCCCAAGGCGCCCAGGCTATGGCTCCAACCCCGAATGCGTAGAGGCAAAATGAGAGACAATGACAACTGATTAAAACATATTCTGTAATCTATAAACTAAATTTCAAGCCATAGATGATTTTCATTATTAAAAAAAAATTAAAGAAATAAATTGTTTAGATATTTTAATAAAATTACACTAAATATTAGTTTAACTTCATTAGGTAAAATAAACATCAATGCATTTAGTTTAATTTTATTACTTAAAAGAAACAGGAGTGACACCTTCTCAGGATGTAAACGCATAATGCTATGAGTAATGGAAAACATATTTGTTCTCACTCCTGGCCTCTGAAGTTATGAGATTGTTGCAGGCAGCTGAGTTAGACAGAAATATTATAGGTAGACAGGCAGGGCCAGGCCCTCAAGGAGACAAGATGGAAGACAAAGTGACTTTGCAATTTGGAAGAGACAGACACTCCCATATGGGCCACACCTGAAGACCAAGACAAAAAGAGGAAGCACAGCTACATACTTCCCTAGGGAGGGGCATTAGGGATTGATATCCTAAATAGTATCAATCAGCTTGAAAGAGCCCAAATGAATCACTAGCCCAACCCCCAACAGGAAGAGACCCTGTTCCGTATTGGTGCCCCCTTGCTATGTGACTCGTTTTCCCATTTGATACTGGATTTAATCAATTTCACCTGAGCAATGGTGCTTGTAATCTCATTGGTTGACCATAGTTTTGTCCCATCTCATGCCCAGCTAAGCAAGTTCCCATATCTTCTCCACCACCTTACACCCACCTCACCACATGGTTTTCCTCTATAAAAGTCCCTGCAAGAGACAACTTCCCAGGGGGGAACTAGTCGCTTGGGCCCTTCTTCCTGTCCCTCTCTCGGGACAAGAGCATTCTTTCTCTAAATAAATATATTCTGCTCATAACCTCGGTTTGTTCCTAAAATTCATTCTTTGGTTTTAGAGAACACGAACTCGTGCAGGTCAGGTCCAGAGATCATTTTTCTCTGTCATTTGGAGATTCCCTATATTGTTTGGAGGTCACCCACCGGAGACCAGTTTTTCTACCTGTATCAAGATGATTTCATCTACTACTCTATATAGGTAAATAATGAGATTCTGAAATACACGAAGAAAAATTATCAAGCTCTGCATCAACAGGATGCCTGCAAGCAAACTGGCATGACAGCTGTATAAGCCTCAGACTCTGGGAAACACAGATGCTGAAGGAAGAAAATAAAAGCAGAAGACAGAGCGAAAACCATCAGGTTCTACTCAGGACTCTGTGCCCTTTTGAAAAGTCATTTGTGCTCTCTAGAACTCAATTTGTTGGCTCATTGTGGGTTTTTATTACTTTAGTGAGTCCCTTCCATCTCCAAAATGTTATACTTACAAAGAGAGAAAATATTACTTAATTAGCAAACTGTTGGCAAAAAATCACTATGGTAAATAGGACACACTATTCTACGTCATTCCCATTAAAGTAGTTTAATGTTACTTTTTTTGTGGCAGGCTCAGCCCACCCTGGGGGCAGGGCTGGCATGGCGTGCAGAGCCTGGGATCAAAGTGCCATGCCTGAGCCTGCCTAAGTGTGCCTAAGCAGGCACTGTAGATGACTGAGCTATCTTGCTGGCCCTCAGTATTACTTTACACTGCAGAGAAGTGTTCATTAGTGACAGTCACTTTTCACATCATTCTAAGGCACTTAGAGAAGAAAAAAATGTAAGTATGTTCTGTTCTTCTGAAATTTAAGAACATGTCTGCTTCAGAAAACCATTTAGCACAGGTCATCCATCTGGAATATGCACATAATCCCGGTAGCCACAAGAATGATTCTCTAAAGAGAGAGACAGGACACCAATGACGTGTTAAACTTCATGGAGATGTTCTCATGAGTGAAAAAATCTTGTTATATTTTGTGCCATGAGCATCATGTTGGATGACAGGTTTTCAGTTTCTAGAAGAATAAAGATTGTAGTTTTTTATAGAGAAAGGGTTTGTTCTCAGTAGAGTCGGCTCCCTGCCCTCCCTCAACCCATTCACCCCAGGAAAAAAAAGTATCACTGTTGTGCGAGGAGCCAGCAATGTGCACAGTGGGGCAGTGCACCTGTGTGTCCTCTGTTGCCAAATTCCAGCCCAGGGTTGCGGGGTAGCCTGAGTAGGAGAGTGCTGAATTCTAAACCACCAAGTAACATACAATCGGAAAACACTTTTTGTGTAAACAGTGTTAGCTGTATGCTTTCTTCCTAGGAGGAAAAAAAGCATACCTCATACCACTGAGGTTTCAAGATATTCATCCACTGCAGGCTCAGGAGGATGAAGGTGTACCAAGCTTCCTGGGACCGTCCAGTTTTAGTTGTACAAAAATAAAGGATTCATGACAGAATATGTTATAATATGACATCAACATAGTCTTCTCATAAGAATGTAATGAGATCACCCCAAAATTTTAAAGGTTTCATCAAGTCTTAAAGTATAAATTAGCTTTAAAAAAAGTATAAGTCAGCCTTATGTAGTATATTGAAGGAATGTTTTGAGGAATACATTCCTTGTACTCCCAAAAAATGTGAGTTTAGAGTGACCCAAAGCTAGGTGGTCACTCCTTAGCCGAAGAATTAAAAGATTAGTAACTCATTTAAAAGATTAGTAACTCATTTACTTATAGAGAATGGGTTTTATAGAGAATGGATTTGTTCTCAGTAGAATCGACTCCCTGCCCTCCCCTCAATCCATTCACCTGAGGAAACTGTTGTGCAGAGGAGCCAGCAACGTGAACAGTGGGGCAGTGTGCCTGTGTTAGTAGCAAAAAAGTAGAAATCCCTGCAAATTTTTAAATAAGGAAGCACACACATACCAATAAGCAATCAAACAAACAAAAAAAGAAATAAAACCTAGATATGTGAGAAGGTATTCTGTCAGTGTCATGTGTCTTTATTCTAACCTAAGTAGTTTGTGACCTCAATTTCTGGCCATGTATTTGACTTCAAACTCTTTACTCTTAACTGTGACAGACATATCTGTGGACACATGAACAGAAGTGAATGGGGTGTGTTGTGTGTGTGTGTGTGTGTGTGTGTGTAAAACATAGGGAAATGACATAATTGCATAGTTTATTTATAATTCACTCATTTACTCTTTCTCTTGGTAGCCTGTTTCAAAAGAAACTCGAGTGCTTTCAAATATAAAAATAAATAAATGTAAGAAAACCAAAAGAATTTCTTGCAAGACAGACCCTAGAGCAGTTTGAAAACATCAAATAAAACCCCTCCAGCATGTTCTCCACATGCGATGCCTTTGTACATTCAGATCCGCCGGTGGGTACATTTCCCGTGAGCAGGAAAGGGTTCCAACCCATCTTGGTAGACACAAACATGTAGGAAGCCCTCATTTGCCATTCTGTCGACTGAGTCCCACCCTATTTTTTATAAAATTAATATCATTTGAAAATTAATGCATACAAGCTAAATATTATTTCAGACTATAAGTAGAAAACTAGAATTAGAAAGAGTTGATAATACTGCTCCTTAGATATGTATAAATAACACACACTATGCATGGTTAAGTATAAGAGTTACAAACCACACACACATGTCTGTCCCTATATATACATTTGTATCTCTACCTGTATTTTTATATACAGAAATGTGTGAACACACTATTTTTAAAAGGTGCCCCTTTGATCCTTTTGTCTTTCTTAGTTCTAGGTACATCTATGTCCATTTTTCTTTGTGAAACAATGAAAAAGAAAGGACATGTAGCCCTATATAGACCAATTATCAAAATTGCCTTTAAGAAAACTGCCATTTCCTAACACAGAGAAGTTTTGCATTCTGTAACTTTACTCCAACGACCACAATGCAAGGAACTCAATCAAGCAGACTATAGACTCAATTGCTAAATATTGCCTTCATGCAAACACGACCATCATGGATGATCACTATTTTCTTTGTATGAGAACACATTTGGTCTTATATTTAAAATAATGAAAACCATTTAATAACTTCAACAGTGATTCTAAGAAATCAGGGGTAAGCTCTCAATTGCGTGACTTATGGAATAAAAGACTGAATAGAACCTGAAATACAATACCATTCCTAAGTCTTTATCTTTGGAGTCAGGACTCTAATTTTAAGGGTCTGCCAAATAGTTCAGCAGATTAACGTGCCTGCAAACAGGCACAGGGGCCTCCGGTTGATCGCTGGGACTGCCGTGCCGGCCCCATCCCTGGGGTGCGCTGAGAGAGCAACTGAGACTGGGTGTGGTGGTGCTCTGCTGGTAATCCCAGCTCTTGGGAGGCTGTAAACTGGAAGATCACTAAGAGTCCAATCTAGTAGTGAGACCTTGAACACCCTGTAGACCCTTCCCTAAAATACACACACACACACACACACACACACACACACACACACACATACACACACACAGAGAGAATCCAATTTTAGAAGGAAACCCCCTCAAACTGTGTGGCTTGAAGACCAAGTTCCCTCTGCAGGTGTTTCTCATCTGCGGTTTCCACAGCACACAGCCCTCTTCCTTGTTACACACTGATGGAGAGACCCAGCTGTGTTACCACAATAGAGCTACCCTAAACCTATCAGCACTAGCCCGCCCTTTTTAAGAAGTCCAAGTTGCCTAGCAAATAAGTGTGTTGCAATTTTTTTTAAAAACCCCAGAAAATACCTATTGAATTTTAACTATATACAGCAAGTCTTCAAAAATCTGCAAGTTCAGCAAGCAAGGAGGAGTGAAAAATATACTTTGTATTATTTTTTCGGCTTATATAGAATCAAGTACGGAATATCTAGGCATTTACATCTCATTCTTTCTTGTATAATGGAGATTTAAAAGGAAGCAATGATTAATGAGCTTCCAACATAGAATAAAAGTAATCTCTAGGGGAACAAATTCTTAGCTGAAAGGGTAGCTCTACACAGCAGGGACATTTGAATACATCGAGAGGAACTAAGAAATTAAGAAATGAACAACAGTGAATAGGATTTCTTGGCACCACTAGGAAGCCTTGGCTTAAACTCAATATTTAAAACCAACTAAATTGGTTTTGTTGCTCAATTCAGGGCATTTTTTTTCTTCCTTAGCATCATCCAGAGTTTATTTTCTATCCAGCCTTCATAGGGAAATAAACCATTTTATTAAAAGAACAGTATGTTTAATTTAATGACATTTTACTGAAAGCAAATGTATGTTGATAATAGTAGCATAGGAAACCCTACCGTTATGGTTGGAAATATATACACATGAGATAAATTCTAGTTAGGTCTTAGGATATGGATATAGAGAGTTTTTTTATTTTTTAATCAAATGATTAAACTTCAGTTCCCAATGGTGCAAAAAGTGAACTCTCAGTGCCATTCTCTATTGAGTCATATCCACATTTGTTCTGAAGGAAAGAACTTGAGCACTAAGAAAATGTGAGTCACATTTTGTCTCAGAACTTTTTCAGAAAAGCAGGTAGTTGGTAGGCTTTATTAAATACTAAAATGAAAGAGAGGAAGACAAAGAAAATTTCTCTTCCCATGCAGAATTCAAAACAGTGTCAGAGGTATTAAGTGGTTTATCTATGCGAAATAAGAATATGAACCTTTTGATTCCTAGTGAGGTTAACCAGACTCTAAAATTAAGTCGCTCTGCTGTAAGGAACCAGTGAAGTAGAAACATAATGTGAAAAGGATTAACTAAGAAACTGTACTTAAATTCCCTTATTCTGTTGAGAACAATATAATGCAGGTGCAAATAGACAGGGGACTAATATCTATTTTTTAAGTGCTGCAGCAGGCACTAGGCACGCATATTAGTATTTCTTTATCATTTTCAGATGAGAACCTGAGGTACAGCTTTTAAGTGATTTCAACTATCTCTTCTTTGACGAAGTCTAAATATTAAACTTCTGATCATCAGCTTTCAGGGTTCGGGCTGCTTCTTCTGCTTCATGTGGTTAGGCCTAGAATGGAGTCTGCCACATGTGCCGTGCTCACAGCCCTGAGACACACCCGCTCATGCAGAGAATTTTCAAATCATTTTATCAATGTCCTCCATTTGTGCCACTTTGTCACCCCCAAATCATTTCTGATTTTAACGCTGAAGTCTTAGGATGTGTTTTTATCATAATAGCTATTTAATTCCCAGTGACTGTTTCAGCTTTTCATGGAGGAAGTACTGATTAGACTGTAAGTGGCAGTGGTTGTCTATTTCGTAAACAAATGTAAGTATAGGTAGGGGCTGTGCTTTTCTTTTGTATCTCACTGATTTTATACATTAAAGATTTTTATTTTTAGTTTATAAACTTATTGATGCTAAATTATTTGTAATTGCAATTAGAAATGTTTTTAGAAAGTTTTTGGGGTGGGGCCGGGGAGATGGCTCAGTGGAATAAGTGTTTTGCCTGCAAGTACCAGGGTCTGAGTTTAATTCCCGGTTCTGCAAAAAAAAAAAAAAAAAAAAAAAAAAAAAAAAAAGAAAGAAAGTTTTTGGGTCATCATTGTGTGTTTATCATGACATGTGACAGAAACACACTACAGTTTGAAAGCTCCCATTTCTTTGGTAGGACAGCAACACACTACTGTTTATTTCACCTAGGACTGTGTGATTCAGAAGGAAAGAGAGAAGTAATCTCTGCTTGATTTACATGTAAATTAGCCCTTGAATGTGATATTAAAATAGCTCACCAAATACTGTTGTTTTCAATATTCTTATTAATGATTACCAATGTAACAGAAGAAATCAATGCCCAAAGTAACATTATTAAATATATAAAACAATGGAGTAGCTACTTAAATTACCTACTGAGGGCCTTAAATGAAATCACAGAGGAATTGATAACCTATAGGTGACCTTTGATATATTTATTTTACACATATACTAATTAGGTTTTCTTGATTTTTAAGAGGCACCTGAGCCCAGACACTAATTCTGGATTCACCCCTTTCCCCTGAGCACCACAGGCCAGCGTTTGAAGTATGATACAATTTTAATTACAAAGATTTATCATTATGACATGTAATTTCTAAGTACATGAGATGACAACATAATACATAGATGTGAAGTTCAGCCACACATTCACTGTGTGAACAATGGTATTAATGGCAGGCTGCTTCCTATCTCAATATTATTTTCTCCCTATGCTGTATAAAACATGTACAGTATTTATAGGTATTTGCTGCTCATTGTCATTCCTGTTTTGCTCTGTAAAACATAATATACACTTTTCTTTGAATAGGGCTAAAAAGCTCTCATCAAAATTGATAGTACTTTAGAGACTTCCATTGACAGGAGATTATAATGGGGTCATACATGAATTTATAAACTTTTACATGTATTTATGTTAATTTTCTTCCCTCAGTGCTTAAGAATGCCTATCTATTCACACACAAAAAGGCATGTATTTTAAGAACACTTTTTAACTGTTACCTCCTTCATTCTAGTATTTGAATCAGATCATATTTTTAGAATGACATAGTTGAAAAGCTTCAGACTGTGGAAAAGATAAAAATGAGTAGTCTCATGTAAATTATCCTCTCTGGGACTCAATTTCAACATGAGAAGGATTAAACAATCCTGAATTCCTTCACAATGTCACCTTCTATGATTCTTTCCAATTTTGATTTTTCTTAGCAAAACGGGTTGTGTATTATATTTAAATGTGAACCAAAATAAAATGCTATTAATGTAATAAATATATTTTATTATTTTATTTCTTATTTATTGATCTAATAAATGTATCAAGCTAATAAAATGTACTAACCTTTAAGGCTTCCCAAAACTATGGAATTACAAAGCTTCTAAGCCTAAAGAAATTATATAACTTTTAATGATACTGAAGTCTGTTTTATATTTTTCTTTTCAAAGATAAACCCCAATATGTTACTATTCTTCCCAAACAGATTTGGCTTTAATAATAATTAAACTGGAAGAGATATTCCAAAAACTTTTGTACAGATACATACAAACAATGCACATCTCCATAATTAGGTAACACTCACTTAAAAGAAGTCATAAAAGTTTTATTTCAAATACAGAGTGTAGATCCACTTAGCCTAAACTCTTTGTTCTTAACTAGTTGTCAAATAAGAGATGAAGGCAGCATGCTGGTTCTTATATAAAAAAATTAAAAAATGAACCAGCTCTCTATCATTAATTTATGAATTAGACTGATTATAGTCATCTTTTCTATTTTCCTGTTATAAAACATGAATTTTCTAGTGATTAAAAATTAGGCTAATGTTATAGATGAGAGACCATTTTACACCTGCCAGTATTCTTATATTTGTCTTTTTTTTTTTTTTTTTTTTTTAGGTGGAACCGGGGATTGAACTCAGGCCCTTGTTCTTGCCAGGGAAGCACTTATTCTACTGAGCCATCTCCTTGGCCCTCATATTTGTCTTTAACTGATCCACACACACACACACACACACACACACAAATTTTTTGAGATGAAAACGAAGCGAATAGGATTTATAGGACATACAACTTCTCAAGCAACAAATCCCTTAACTATCATTGTTTACTTATTCTTTCGCCGGAGCCCTAATAAAGGAAAGACGAAGAAGTCAATGTCCACAACCCAGGGCATTTGAATTCACTATGTTCAGCTTGTCACTTGCTTACCATATGATTTCTTCTTACTCACATGTGCAATAAAACAAGTTTTTCTTTAAAATTCTATTTTGCTTCTCTTGTTCTTTGCCCGGTTTATCCTACACAATCTCTTCTATTACTGCCTCCCTCATCAGCACACAGAGTGTAGAAGGGGAGGGTGTGTCAGCTGCCACAGGGCAGGGCCACTCATGTTGTGGATGTGACCTCTTATAAAAAGAAGGTCAACGAGAAAGAAATCAACTATAAAATTATAACATGATTGTTGGTACAGGAATCACAGATTTCGCAAAATTTCAAAGGGATCTTCACATTAACTTCTTTCCTTTCAACTCCCCCCCCCAAAAAATAAAAATGTTCCCACAAGTTCCTAGTGATACATAACTTTAGTACTTTTCATTCATGGATGCTTTTATAAAATCATATTTTTTTGTCAATAACTGCCAGAATATTCTGATATTATCATTTAAAAATCTAATTAAAATTTGAATCCTATTGTTCCACATGAATTAAAATCCAAAATTTCTCTTTTCTCACATCAGTCTTTTTCTTTTCTTTATGTATTTTGGTACAGGGTCTACAGGGTCTCACTGCTTAGATTGGACTTGTAGTGATCCTCCTGTTTTCACTCTCCCAGGCACTGGGATTACAGGCCCAAGCTACCACACCCAGTCTCAATCATTGTGCCTCATGAGCAGGGCCAGCTCGGCATGCTGGGGATCAAACACGGTCCCTGCATCCCTGCATCTGCCTAAGCAGGTGCTTTAGTCTGCTGGGCTGTCTGGCTCACATCAAGCTTTTTCTTTTTTTTTTAATTTTTATTTATTTGAGAGAGAGAGAGAGAGAGAGAGAGAGAGAGAGAGAGAG
>NW_004524592.1:4639836-4649779 GCF_000260255.1 Octodon degus | reverse complement strand
CTGGCATGTGGTGCTGGGGGATTGAACCGCGGTCCCTGATGCCTTGCCAAGCTTGTTCTAAGTAGGTGCTTTAGACCACTGAGCCATCTCTCCAGCCCATACATCAAGCTTTTTCAACACCACTAAATCAAAAAATCAAATTTCAAATGTGTAATTGGTATCATATAGCAAATAAATAAGGAAGTTAGATGTCTCAGAAAGGCACAAGAGTTATGTACTGCTATTTTTCTATACCTTTCCATGAAGATTCTTCAAGTTTGTTGTACTATGATGTAATAACTAAAACAATTTGACTTGGCTTGAAATGCAATTTTAATTAAAATAGGTAAAATACATTGTACAGATATAAATTTTTAAGTACAGAGTAAGAGGAAAAAGCTAGAGAATCAAAGTGTTTTATTCAATGTATGGAAAGACTGGTTAAAAAATGATTTTTTAATACCTATTAAGATCTTGTAACAATCCTCTAATCTTGCTCATTAGAAGGCTGGATTATTATTAAGAGGCAATATGTAAGAGAAACTCCTAGAATAAGTGAGTTTCTCACTTACTAGAATAATCCTAGAATAAGTGATTTTTTCTGCATTTTAACTACTTTTTCATCTCTTTTATTATAGAGCCAATGAATCAGTTAAATCTCGGAGGAAATCATTAAAACTTCTTGGCTGGCAACTGTCAAAATAGCAAAAATATTGGATCATACAAATTTTCATTTATCTCTTTCTTTGAATACAGAGATACACAGGAAATTCCATTCATCATTTAAGAAAAGCTGATCATTTTTATTGCAATTGGTTTCATTACTACAATAGCAGGTACTAAGAAGTTCAAAATACATTGAGAGATTGGCTGAGCATGTGTTTTCCATATTATTATATTTAAAATGCTGATGATTAATCTTACAAACTTTTAAGTCCATGTCAGTCTTCAATCTTTTCTATTTTTAGTTTAGCCCAAAAGTTTACTTCTTACATGGATGGTGATAAGATTTTCAAAATAATTTATCTGTTGAAATAATAATTATACTCTCAGAAGAAGAGTATAATTAAAGAGAGTAAAATTAATGAGAGTATACTCAGAAGAAGAGTATACTCTCATTAATTTTTTTCAATTAATCCATACAAGAAATACACTTTCTGACTACACAGCTAATATGGTGGAAACTGAAGATAGAGGCAAGAGTTCCACTCTTTGAGTCATATTTCTGAGCAAGAAAACGCCCAAGTCCTATTGCAGTAGCTTTAAGGACACGTAGAAGCAACACGTGGCACTCAGACTCCTGCAAATACAAACTATGGCTAGATCCTAAAGCATAAAAGATGCATATTACAGCTTATAATTTCATGATATAAGCCTGACACATTTCCAATGATTCTAAGAATAGAATGTTCTATTGTATATTTATAAACCAAAAGCTTGCTTCTCAAATAATAAATACCCATTCAGAAAGAGTATTTAAAACAATATATGTAAGTCTTCATTCAACTGTCATAACCATCTTATAATCAAGAGTTCTTCCTGTTTTCATGTGAAGATAAGAATGCTGAGGCTTAGAAAACTGATTACCTGCCCTAGTTGGAAGTGCTCAAGGGCATCTAGAGCTAAAACTATACTATGATTCTCCATTTGCTCTGCCCCTACATTCTCCTACTGCAGAGGGCAAAACATATTGTTCTTTTAGTACTATCCTGTCTAATAAGAGCATCACTATCCACGTAAGTCTATTTACATTTAAACTAAATAAAATAACATAGACTAAGATGTTCATTTCCTACCTCACACTATCCCCATTACAGTAGCTCCAATTTGGTTCATGGCTACTATACTGTGAAACGCAAAATGAATATTTCCATCAACACAGAAAGTTCTGTTAGTGCTGTCATCAAAAGCAAAATAGATTAAATGGAAGTTCCTAACCTCAGAGACATTCTTGATTATAAAAATTCTATTAGTAATCATTGAAGAAAACTTTCCCAGTGCTTTTATATTAAAACTGAAGGGTTTATATTGGTCAGAGATACAATATTTACCAAGAGAAGGCAGGTCTACAGATTTAATTTAGAATAGCTCATATCGCTGCACAATGTCTTGAATATACAAGTACAACAAAACAAAATTAATAAGTACTTGAATTGATATCACTTTTCCAAAGCATCTGGAACCTTCCCAGTAAAACTGAATCAACAAACAAATGCTTATGAGTGATGTCTAATAGTTTATTAACCTCAACTTTAAAAAAAGCCATTTTTGAAAGGCACTCATGGATGAATGAATTCATAGACTTGTTACTTTTAAATAAAATCTACCATTTTCAATATGACTAGTTGGTGTGTTTGCTTATATTTCATTATTGCCATCTATATTATATTCATGTATTGTGTACATGTTAATATAGAAAACATCTTTCTAAAATACAACCACAAAATTTTGCTTAAGCTTGTAATTTAATATTTAACTCACATAGTTTTTGCTTAGAGAAACTCTCTTTTAATATTTCTGGAGAGAGGCACAGTACAGAGAAACAGGAAGCAGATTTAGATCTTAGCACAAGATCTTAGTACAAGGACTTACTAGCTACAAGACCTTGGCCTAGGTTTCCTTAGATATAAAATTCCAAGGAAGATATGTACCAGGGTAACATTGAAGGGCTGCATATGAAAGAAAAAGAAAAAGAAAGAAACTAAAAGTCTGTATGAAGTATAAAATTCCATAATAATATAGTATACTATATTTATCCTACTTTTGGTAAGAAAGAAGAAAGCAAGGAATCTTATTTTGAACTCTGACTAACTGAGGAATTAGGGTTTCCCACACATGCTGGTGCCTCATCCAACTAAACTAGAACATATATGTAGGTTTTGTTTTTGTTTCTGTGGAAAAAAGGCCTGTGGAAATTTGAAGCACCCTTCATTCTCTCTAAAATCCAGGTTCAGGTAATTGCTAAATATTATTCATGCAGTTTCCAGTCTCCTGTCAATAAACCACAAAACACGATATTGCAGTGATTGTGGCCCTCATGGTGCTCTTCCACCCTTGATGACTAGAAATTGATGCACAGAGTCTATCAGGTCTTTATGATTCAGTTTCTTCAAGTCAGGAATAAGCTACTGTCCAGGAGAAAGAATTGAGACACAAGTATTTTGAAGCACTACCGATTTCTTCAGAGAGAAGTTATGGAGCTACAGTTATAACTGTCAATTTCTTGTCCTGCATTTGGTACCAGGAGTATCAGTTCCTCTTCCATTTTCTAAATTTAATAAACTTGCAAGCATATTTTCTTCCTAAATAAGCTCTTATAAAGAGGTTGTTCACTTAAAATGTTTCCTTTCTTTGGACAGCAATAGCTACATCTTATTATATCTTAGGAAAAAGAATAATCATAGAGGTTAGGATTCCAAAAGGAAAGCATCATAAGAGATACCCACAATGCTCTGCTTCTCCTAGTTCACTGGAAGGATACACAGGGACTACATCTAATGTCTTCCAGATAACAGGGTCTCTGAATGGGCCAGCGTTACATGAGTTGTCGTCTGTGTCCTCAGTAGCTGACGTTACTGGTCACTACTGAGAACACGTTAGCCTGAGGAAAAAAGATAATGCTATTCTATGAAAAACCCATCCAGCCTACCTCTAATCCAAGGGTTTTTCCTTCAGGTACAATCTTCTAATTCCTGGTATAACAGAATAAGAAATTCTCCTTTCCACTTCACTTACTTCCATGAGTTCACATACTGGTTTTCTAAAGTTGAAGAATAAGTCTCAGAAAAATTTGGTGAAATGGTTATTATAAATCTTAGATCCCATAATTATACCTTTTTCTCATTTCAAATATATGCTTCTGTTCAACTTACAAGAATAAACACATTATGATCTTTTTTATTCTAATAAATATATACTGTGACCTGACAAGCAACATATTTTTTTTCAAAATTCACTGATTAAGGTATCATTTTTAGAACTTGTGGAACCAGTCTAAAGATTGATTCCTTCCTAAGAATCTGCCATACATTTCAGTGATTCTGACTGATTGATGTGAGGTTCACTATTTTTGATCTAATCATTTTCCAAATAGTCTGTATGTCTGAAGAATTCTTGGAAATCTTTTTTTTTATTCTGTCAAATAACATAGCATGCTGAGTTGTCCTAATGTAAATATTAGTAGCACCTTTATCAGACCGTCTGTTTAAAAACAATCCCTGAACTATCCTGATGGAACCCACTCAAACATAGTAAGACCTTTTATAGAGCATTTGAAGAATGATTCACAACTCTAATGTCAAAAAAACCCCAAAACAAAACAAAACAAAAATCCACAACGACTCAGAATGAATATGTCTCTTGTCTAGGTCAAGACAAAAGTCAGGGCCAATGAAGAGTGAAACGTGGTGAGGGAGACTCACAGGGAGGGACTGGGGCATCAGGAGCTTGACAGGAGAGAAGTGCTGGAAGGGAGTGAAGACAAGCTCTTACTGAGTGCATGGAAGGACAAACCTCAGGCTTCTCACTGCGGGAGGAAAGATCTTACACATAAAATAGCCTCAAAGCAATATCAGAAGAGAATCTCCATCTTGGACCATCTCTTGTCTAAATGAGTTACATGTGAAGCTCTAATAAAGCAACAGGAATCTATTTGAATATGCAGAGGCAGCCACCATAGTTTTGTCAGTGCTTTGACACAAAGGAGAACTAAAAACCCACAGGATCAGAGAAAAAAATCTAAGATTTTTTTCTAAGTGTCATCAGTATGAAAGGTGCTATAGTGGACAGTTCTCTGCTTCCTTTTTTATTCCAGTAGCAAAACACTGACAGACTTTTTTTTTTTTTTTTTCTTTCAGTTTTCTAGACATATACTATACGCGGCAGGTCATTCAAACAGAGATTTTCTGATTTTACATAGGTGCCCTCTGATGTACCTTGACTCATGTGCTCCACCCCTTTTGCTATTAGGGGTTTGATTTGGTTTTGCTGTTTTGTTTTTCAGATAATGGGTCTTGTTTGGCGTTCAGGCTGGCTTCAAACTTGCAGTCCACCTGCTTCAATTTCCCAAATGCTGAGATTATAATTATGTACTACCAGGCCTGGCCTGATATTAGATAGCATATGTTATCACTACTGAGTAATGTCGAAGTGAGTGAGGAGCTTAAATTCTAAAAGGTACTGCATTATTTTGATATACTGTTTTGTTTAATAGCAGCCAGTTATTTAAAAACAGCCATTCAAGTTTCATGTTTATATGTCCTAGCTTTCAAATTTTACATCATTATACGCTGTGTTCCTTAAACATTTTATTTTTAGTTTATGCCAGAATCCAGGAAACTTAATACATGCTTTAAGTTATTATTGAGTGGTCCCTCAGATTATATTTTTTCTTTTTAAGATTTTTTGAGATGAGCCAATATAGACTTAGCCAAACAATTATTTATCAAATAGTAAAAGTAAAAATATGTGAATGAATTAGTCTGCAATATATCTGTCTGATATAACATAACATAATATATTTTTGTATTGTTCTAAGTAAGTAAAGTTCAAAATAGTCTTATAATTTATAAAGTAAAATTTAAAATAGTTAATCTAAAAGTTAAGTAAATTTTACATTGACTATTTTAATAATAATTAAAATTTGGTATAATCAATATGCTATGCATATGTAACCTTAGTACCTAAGTCACTGTACCTATCCATTGCAAATAAAATGTGAATACAGTAGATACAAGTTAGATATTATTCAGATTCCTTCATATGTAAAATAATATGCAATTAAATTCTTTAGTATTACTCACCAATAGTAATAGATAAGATGATTTTATAAATTATGGAAGTGAGAGAAATAACAGTGTCTTTTATGTTCCACAGAGTGAAATTCCTTTAAGACTTGACCATATAATGACTGAATATGTACAAGCTTATACCTAATTGCATATTTAATACCCGATGTTTTAAATCTGTATTAAATGTTGGGTTTGAATTTTGAATAGGAAAATTTGGTTAAGAAGGAGCTGATAGGAAAACGAACCCGACTTCATCACCAGGAGCAACGGGCCTTAAGGAAAGCCTGAGGGCTCCTCTCTGGCCAGCGCTCGTCTAATACGGCAGTATCCTGCCCCGTGGCCTCTACAAGGGCATGTTTCTTCTCCAAAAGGTACAAATTAATAAAACGTCACGTCTCCTGGCCAGAAAAGGATGATGCCACAGTGGCAGGATAGCCACAAGATGCCGAGAGAAGTTCCCTGTGCCCTTTCACACTGGTGGCCTGTTTTCAATGCAGTAACCTGCTTCTTCTTACTCAGCCCGTAGTGCACCACGGAAATGTGAGCAGAGGCAGCAGAAGGGTCTCCTGTTTCACCAGAGAAGGTGTTTAAGTATCGTCTTGTCTTCGGATGCAACCAAAATAAACTGGTATCTTTTAGTTCATGGAAGAGTCTGGTGTGATGCCGACTGCTCTAAGAAGGCTGTGGAACTACTTTATGGAGCATTAAGCTAGCTAGTAATAGTCCTGAAGCAAGAAGTCTAGAGAAGATCTGCCCATTAGCTGTTGACAAGGCGTCCTCACGCTAACTATACGTCTGCTTTATACCAACACAGAGTGCGCAGGCAGCGTACATGCTGTTCCGGAAGCAAGCTGACACAATCAGATATGCATGCATGCAAAAGTTGCAATCTTAATTTCAGAGGTATTGCAGCGCTCCCCACTTCTCATCCCCAATGCCATTCCTAGCCAGTGAACTTCACAGAGAACACAAAAATAAAATTTTCTCAAGAAAAAAATTTCTCTATGCATTATTATTCTCCTTATGTACTGATTTATCACATCCAAAGTTGGTACTGGGCAAAATGGCGATACAGAACGTGTGTCTCAGTATTTTCCTATCTCTAAGCCATTTCATACATGGATTTCCTTCCATCCTTTCACCTTTTTATTTTAATTCTGGCAGAAACCCTACAGTATATTTCTTATCACTTAAAACCTCATCCATCCCTGTCCAATCTTCTCTCTCTACAAGATGATAAATGAATGAAAAATATTTGTGTCATTTAAGAGTGAAGAGGCTAACTGGACAGTGAGCTACTATTTCTTGGCAACATACCTTTAATCAATGTGATTACGGTGTTTCTCAAACCTTAGTAATCAGAGTCACTTGAAGGCCACTTTGCGGAGCCCTAACCCTTGACTTTCTGACTGTGTGGGGCTCAGCTGAAGCAGGACACAAGCAATTCTTTATTGTTACTGCGGGTCCCGTAAGAAGTAAGTTAAAAGCCCGGTACACTACGGCTAGTGCATGTAGTGAGATAGATGGCTTATAAGCAGGTTTTCTTTTTCTTTCTTTCTTTTTTTTGTTTTTTCTTTTTTTTGCAGAACCAGGGATTGATCTCAGGCCCTTGTGCTTGCCAGGCAAGTACTTATTCTACTGAGCTATCTCCCAAGCCCCCAAAAGCAGGCTTGATATTTAGCCTATAATTACAATTGGCTGTGAGGCCTTACACTTGGTACACAGGCTTTTGGTTTTTTTTTTTAATTGTCAGCTTGTCATATGTAACAAATAAACATATAACTTTGGATAAACATCTTTTCAGAGAACAAAACCATTTTTCCTAGAAATAAATTTCAGTGTACATTTGTAGCTTTAACAAGGCCATCTAGAATATGTGGATTTTTAAAAATATTACATTGAATGTGTGTTTCCCCAAATTCCTTTCCTTATAAACAGGTATCTTTTGTGCTTTTTCCTTATGTATTCTTTTTTTTAATTTTTTTATTTTTTGCAGAACTGGGGATTGAACTCAGGCCCTTTTGCTTGCCAGGCAAGCACTTATTCTATTGAGCCATCTCCCCTTCCTTACATATTCTTACACACAAATATATTTATGTCTACTACGTAACTTCTGATTGTTAGAATTACAGTTAGTAGCAGATTACCTAAAGTCAATTCCATGATACTCCGTAATTTCATAGATTCCCTCTTACAGAATAATTTGGCATATAATTTTCAAATGAAACAGTGTGATAAGACAATATTTAAGAAATAATCATAATCATAATACATAATGTGAATTTATTCAATAATTAAGGCATGCTTAACACTGGCATAACTGTTAATATTTCAGAAGTACTGGTTTTAGATATGGACATGCATATGAGAACTCTGTAAAGACTATTTTAATATGTAGAAAACCGTTAAAATAGCATATTTTGTAGAATAAAATGGGATTCAAGGATAAAATATTTCAGATAAGTGTATTCAGTTTTTTAGTTGAGAAAAGGAAGAAAATCACAGTGCTTCCTATTGACATTTGTACTGGATGATATTATTTTTAGATTCTTCATTTAATCATTCAAAATTTTACCCATTTAATTTCCAAATTTCATCCTTCTGCAATTATTTATTTCTAAGTATCAATTTAGTACAAAGAAAAATTCTCAACAGAAAGACTATCTTTCAAAGAAAGAAAATAACATGTTTATGAAGGAATCTATAAATCATGAATAATTTGCATTTACCATAACTTCATCCTTTTCATAGCAATCATGCCCTAAATAACACAATCCATATTCCTTTCTTCACCCAAAATATTCCAAATTTTATCTCACATATTAGTGAAGCTATTTGCAGTTTAAAACTACATATTTTATACTCATCATTAATGTAGAACAAGCAGCGTCAATAGTGACAATCTGGTTAAGCTGGTCTTACATTTACTACTATAATAAGGTAATGATTCTAGTATGTCTAATTTTCATTGTCTGAAAACATTAACCCAGAGTGGATTCAAAATACTTACAAAATTTCTATATTTTTGATGAATAATATATAGATCTTTTTCTGTTTAGCGTAAATAATACTCCTTGTTCTGTTAGAGCACATGGAAAATTTATGACAAGAAACTTTATGACAAAAATTCTTCTACCAGATCCTTTGTGAACTATGAACTACATGAATTGGTGTGACATTAATTCCATAATAATTGTAGGTTGCCAGCATTAGGTATCTTAAACCTTAAGAGATAAAATAACTGTTTGATATTGAAGCATCTCAAGATAGAATTGCTTATGACATTTTGTCAGCTACTGAATAAGAGAAATTAGAGGGATAAGACATATTTTTCAAATAAAAGTGATTCTGTAAAAAAAAAAAGTGAAGATTAACCGAATTAGATACAAAGTCTTTGAGTATTACTAAGCTCTCACTGAGTTTCTGAAGAGATTTCACGATACGGTCCACTGTTCATCTGAGACCACCAAAAGCTTTCTTAAACCCACCTCATATCTTAGTTTTCAGTCGCTGAACAGGACCTTAAAGTTTACTTCTGTTCAGCTGAGATATAGTATTGGTATATCTTTCAAACTACACTTACAAAAATCTGTGAACAAAAGCACAGGCAGCATGTCTCATAAAATCAACAAGCAGCAGATATTTAAGCGCTTGAGAGTGTTCCTTATTTTCCACATTCCACAGTAACCGCACATAATGTGACTACATATTTGTACAGTAAGCACGTATTTGCTATTTTTGAGGCATCACTTACCTGTCAAGTTTTTTAATCCCAGTTCTTGCAGTCCAAAGTTTCCATCTTTTCTATAGTTTAGAAATATCGCCAGAGCATATCTATCTTCATAAAGTTTTGTCCCACGAATAATCCGCAAATTCTCCAAAGGCAGGTAACGAAACTGGTTAAGGGCCACTAGGACGTAGCCTGTGACTTCTCGGATGGACTGAAAAGACACAAACAATTGCCTGTGTTAAAACATTACATCAATTCATCAGCATGTGTATGTAGTCACTGAAATTGGATGAATTATTTTACTCTACTTTTTGGTTTTTAATTTAATACACTACTTTACACATCACATGCTCTTTCCATACCAAAGTCATATTCACATTGGTGTGTAGTGTGTGATCACAAACGCGAGGCATCTTCTCTCCAGTATAAGCTGTATTTCTTTTTT
>NW_004524592.1:4611619-4639511 GCF_000260255.1 Octodon degus | reverse complement strand
TTCTTCTTCTTCTTCTTCTTCTTCTTCTTTTCTTCTTCCTCTCTCTCTCTCTCTCTCTCTCTCTCTCTCTCTCTCTCTCTCTCTGTCTCTCTCTTTAGAACTAGGGATTGAACTCAATTACATTTCTTTTATATAGGTCTGCTTTGTCTTGGTCTTATCCATCCAGCAGAGCAGTATAAAAAGTAAAGCCATATTAATATGCTGAGTTGTGAAAGGCTCAAGTCAACAACTTCTGACATTACCAGTCCTGTGGATAACCCACTACTATCATGGACTACTGGAGTATAGTGGATTATTTTGCTGAATTCACATACCTACAATATTTAAATGGCAATGGAATGCCCATCTCTGACAAAACTAAACAAAAAAAGGGGATACAAATGAAGAACCATTTTTTATCTGTATATACAAAAAAGTTAGGATAGGTATACAGTTACTTTCTCTTAATACAATGAGAAGAAAGATTTGTACTAATAGTGTTTGGACAGGACAGCATGTCTGCATCTTGTACTATGAATAGCTACTATGAAGGCAACAATATGCAATGAATTAATTACTGAAACTGTCCTACTTAAAAGAAAAAAAAAGCTAAGGGCCAGCCAAATAGCTTAGGGCTGGCCAAATAGCTCACCAGATTAAAGCACCTGCTTAGGCAGACACATCAACTAGTGTTCAATCCCCGGGCCTCTGAGAGAGTGATTGAGACTGGGCCTGGTGGTGCATACCTATCATCCTAGTGCTTGGGAGGCTGAACACAGGAGAATCACTACAAGTACCTTGTAGACCCTTACTAAAATACAAAAAATATATAAAATAAATAAAAAGCAGAGGGAGTGCCAAAAATAAAACACTGGATTTTGTTGTGTGACACATTTCTCATACCTGAGATTGGAATACAGTTAAATGAATAAAGTCTCATTCATTTGGCAGAGCAAAATTATGTAAGCACACATAAACATCAATCAAACTTTACATGGAAAAGCAAATTCGTAAGCTTATTGCAAATAAAACAGTGCTGAGTTAGGTTGTAGACTTTAGGACAGATTTTTAATGGCCGTGTTTCTGTATAACGTTGCATTTATCAAAGAATATTAGTTCTGTATATCTCTGGGGGATATATTTATAAACAGCATGTATTAAGCAAAAGATTATTATCTTTAAACTTATTATACTCACAATATTTTATTTTTACTACCTAATATTTAAATTTAGTTTTTTATAGTATCAGTCAATTACTAGAAAGCCTGTGACATATTTTAAACAAAACAGTCATTAAAAAGGTTGTTTCATTTGAAGTTATCATCTTTAATAAAATGATCAAGATGATCATAAAAGTTATGTCAGCATATATTAATTTAATGAAACACCAAAAATAGAGAGGTGCTTAAGTATTTCAGAAACATCAGTATTCACCTTTTTCTCTCTGTACTCTTACCCTCTTTGTAATGTTCATCTGCTTCAAATTTGATGCAATCCAAATTTTTATGTCTATACTCTGCTTTACACTGTAGTCATAAATCTAACTGGCTACTGAACATGCTTTTTATTAATTTTATTGGATATATATATGCATATATATCATATTCATCATAGGCAACGTGTACCTGTATATGATACATCTTGATTCCTCTTTTTTTCCTCTCTCCCCCCTCCCTTCATCGGCTCTTCCCCTCCTTGTTTCCAAAGCTTTGTTTCCATCTGGATGTCTAGTATACTTTTCAGATGCACCTATCAAAGACAGATTGCTCATGCCCCATCCCTACAGCGGTCTTGCATTTCTTGTTGAAGTTAATCCATGCTTTCTGTTTTCAAGTCAGTATATTAGGTTCATCTTTTATTCTCCCACTTGTATATTATTGTAATAGTTTTCTGTGCCTATTTTTGATCTGTATATTCAAGCTAGTAGCAATCAGGACTATTTATTTAAAAGTGTACCTTGAATTAATGTAATTGTCTTATGCAATGTATGTGTTGTTTGCCTCAGTCTGCCTTTTATCTGTATATATAATAATTAACTTTATAAGGTCCTAAAAGTGAATCTGCTGCTGGCAAAATGAAAGGGGTGGAGCAAAGGGGAAGAAAGAAATGTGTTACGTATCTGCAGCAGCTCCCTACAATGAATGGAATTATTACATACTGCAAGAATATACTAGCCACAGTCAGAAAATTAAAACACAGAGTTGAATTGCTCAAGTATTTCTTGAGCACGTTGGCCTTTTTCGGGCCATGATCTTCGCTGCCAGGCAGTCTGTGAGTGCAAGTAAAACGTTCTCCCAAGACTGCATTTTCATTTCTTCCTCCAACCTGGTGATCCCAGAAGAATCACAGTTTATCCAGAGCCTGTAAAATCATGTTTCTCTGTCCCATCAGCAGAGGACCATGCAATTCATATTCACACATCTAGGACAGATTGATGGAGCAGGCATATGAGTTTGAAGAGTAAGTACACAGATGCTAGATAAGGGTCCAGCATTCCTACTTTCTTTACAATCTAGGCCAGAATCAGGTGGACAGAGGCTGCATGCTGGGGCCATTTTTTTCTACATCATACCATAGTCCTAAGGAGCCCCAAACTGCAACCATAAAGCTCAGTGAAAGTAGAAAGAGAAAACATTTTAGGTAACAATTCCCATTCAGTTTACAATAATTCTATTGTAAAGAAAATGTTGGGGCCAGAGAGATGGCTCAGTGGGATAAGAGCTTTCCCTGGCAAATGCAAGGGCCTGAGTTCCATCTCCGGTTCCGAAAAAAAAAGAAAAGAAAATGTTTATGAGCAAAAAAAGTTACTAACAGTTGTGCACTGTTTATACACAGAAATCTTTGTAGCTTTTCATTGATAGTGGCTTGCCCTTTGGCATGGCTTCTGGATCACATATTAGCAGGACTTCACTATGTGAGATAGACTTGATCCATGAACAATACTGAATATTGAAAATGATCAATTTTAATACAGACATAGACTATTACAGATTCCATCTACAGTCTTTCCGGGGCCTCACAATTATTACAGTTGTGCATGCTGCAATGATCACCCAGATTAGTAGAAAGCTAGTAGAACAAGAACAGCAAAGGAAGAGATGTCTAAATGACTCAGAGTCGACGTCGGTTAGGAACCGTGAGCCACCGCGGGCGGGCACTGCGGACAGAGTGCCATGGAGTACAGAGATGGATGCTTAGCACGCACAGGCTCCAGAGGCGTGCCCTTGCGGACGCCACAGCTCACGTGATGTCTCTCTTTGCCATAGGAGTTGACTCGGGAGCACCATTATTTCTTCAGTGTTTCCCTACAGGCTCAATTACTCACTTTTGGAGTTTTTTTTTTTATTATCATTCATTTATTTATTTGATACAGGGTCTCACTATGCAATTTGGAGTGGTAGTGACCCTCCTGTCCCAGCTTCCCCAGACCTGGCATTACAGGTGTGTGCTGCCAGACCCCGTTGTGGTGGCCAGCATGGCTCCCTCATTGTTCTGGGCTGGCATAACCCAGCATGGCATGTGGTACCTGGGATCAAACTTGGGTCCTTGAGCTTGCCAGGCAGGTGCTTAGACTGCCAAGCTATCTCCCCACTCAAACTTTTTCAGTTCTTAGAATGTAGACAGAAAAGTATCCTGGGACCATACAATCTCAAAAGTAAAATGTTGTCATTATAAAAGATAAAAGTAATTTTATAAAACTAATTTATCATTTAACTTCAATGTTTGAATTATTAACTGCTTCAGGTTGCAATGATAGCTATAAATTAAATTTTGAAGATAGAGGATGGGGACAAGGGCCCTGATTTCAATCTCTGGTTCCAAAAAAAAAAAAAAGTCTTTCCCTGGAATATGCCAATGCCAAAACAGTCATCAGTTTTCTTGTCATTCCTTTAACCTCATTTAGCAAGTGACTCTTCCTACAAAAAACTGTAAAACACCATTGGTTTATACCAGGGAGGTCGAGCTATGTGGATGCTTCTGGGAGACAGAATACAGATACAGCACTCACGCAAAAGAAATGCTTTATAAGAAAGAAGCAACGTTAAAGAGCAAGTGTGCAGACTTTCTTAGGTGGGGAATTCTCTCTGGTTATTAATTGATACAGATATGCTACTTGGCACGTACTTTAGACCAAACTTTAGCAGAAGCTGCAAATAAACATACAAAAGCTAAGGGCTCTAGTACATGTGATAGGTTAGATCCAAGAATAATACTGAACACAGAAGCTCGAGCAATAACTAAGAGGACGCTCCAAATAGGCCCAGTCATAAAAATTTATATGTGTAGAATAACTAAGAAGAACTTTGCATTCACATGTTAATGAATATATGCTTGTATTATTTTCAAAGGAAGTATAGGTTTCATTCTAGAGACTGTATTAAACTATTCTTAGAAATACTTTTGCTACCTTTATAAAGAGTCACAGTAAGAACAACAGTTATTCTTTGTAAAGATTTTGGGTTATTACAGTTGAGTTTGAGACTTTACATTGAGTCTCTTTCATGATCATACTATGTATTATTCTTTGGTCACAATAAATACTACGTATAACTAAATATTTGATACATGAATTCTGGACGTTATTATATTTCAATACTGGGAACACTTGTGTGCCTGACTTTTTTATTTTAGAGAGAAAGAAAGGGAAACAATGAAAACAACAATAGAGAATTTCAAAAGAAGGTAACAGGAGATTAACAATGGTTAACATAGTGCATATTGTTATATTCAACTTAGGTGTTTAGATTACAAAATAAGCATACATTGATCAAACAATATAAGCAAAAACCATTTTTTCAATGAAGTAAAGAATTTGGTATTATAACTGTCTTACCTATCTTATGTATATCCCCCCCATGCTTCTTTTCTTCTTTTACTAATCCCAGTTGTTCTTTCTGCATGAGCAATTTCTTTTCCTTTCACAATATCTATTGTAGATTTTGGGTCTTATTTACTTTCTCAGTTTCATGGCATTTTGAACTAAGTTCCTTATATGAAGTTGCAGAGTGAATTATTTGATAATGATATTGAAGATCCTATTCACCTTATCCCTTACATCTCTTTGTTCTACCCAAATAAATAATGCAGAACACAGGAAATGAAAGATGATCACAAATCCCTCAATGCAAGATTTGTTGCTCCAATCTTTTATGTCTAGAGGTTGTTTGTTCTCTTTTTGCTTTCTGCCATCTATCATATTTTTCATCTGTTCTTAAAACCTTTCTGTGCACAATCATTTTGGAATATTGCTAAAGAAGATTCTATAGTACAATATGAGCCGTAATAGCTACTGACTGAAAATAAAATTGCAGGAAACAATAATAAAAGGATGGCTTAATGTGAAAAAGGTAACACTGGCTGAACCAATTATTGGCATATCTTGTTAAAGAGTGAAGATATATCCAAGAGTGTAAATTAAGTGTTACCAATATCTCCTAAGGCCAGATAAAGATGCCAACTATTCACATTCCTCTCCTTTCGCTAAAGAATATTAGTAACAGAACATTTTAACAGTCTCTGAACTTTATTTAAAAATGGGAACTGCTGTTAAACTCTTGGAACTACAATATCAGGGTAGAAGGGTAGGAAATATGGGTTTGTCTGCCAGGCCTCAAAACCTAGCCTTTCTTTATGTAGCAACCCTATGAACTTGATCAATTTGTCAAATCTCAATGACCCTTAGCTTCTTCTCTGTAAAAAGAGATGGCAACATCTCAACTGCACAGCCATTGTAAGGACCAAATGATATAATAAGTTGCTAGGAAATAATAAGTATTTAGCAGAAGTTAGCTGCTATATCTTATAATAGTCAGGCAGATGAACTTTCTCAGACCAGCTGGGTGAAAAAAAAATAACAATAAAACCATGACATAAGATCTATTGCTTTTCATTTTCTGTTTCCATACCTCATGTTTTTGTCTCATGAACTCAATTGACAATTTATTCCAGAAGGTTAGAAAGCTCTTTACACTGTGCGTATGTGAGTTTGTATGTGTGTGTGTATGTCTTCGTCTGTCTGTCTGCCTATCTGTCTGTCTGTGTGTCTGTCTGTGATAGCTCTCCACACAGACTCTGAGCAGACTGAACAGATGTTCATTCCTGGTTGTTGAATGCAGTGGACTTAAAATGTGAGAAGCAATGTTTAAGGTCTCTGTAGATACAGTTTTCCATGTAAAATTATTTAGATAGGAAATGGAAGTCATCAGAAGGCCCTACAAAGAGAAGTTGACTTTCAGTTTGACTGAGATAGTTTATTCCCAGAAACTCTTCCATATTTTGTTCACTGAAGTGCCAATTCCTATTTAAAGACTTATCTTCCTGCACAGAAAGTAAACGTGTGTTCAGTAAAACTGGTTGATTTCCATTGTCAATGTATGTTTCTACATATGCTTTGTTCAAAGAGTAAATACAATTTAAAATTATTAAAACATTCAATGTTTCAAAACTCTTCTAACACAGGAAACAATGTATTTGCCTTACAGCATAAATGCTGGCAAATGAGAGATACAGAAAATGAAAGAAGTGATCAACTTCTTATAGTGTACTACCTACAAGTCTAGTGAGAAAACAAGACTAATTCAAAAAATTATGGACTAAAGTGCCTGCTTAGGCACAGTGCAGCAGCTGGTGTTCAATCCCCGGCTTATAGTGGTGGCCCTGCCCACAGGGCGCACTGAGATGGTGAGTGAGACTGGGTGTGGTGGGGTGCACCTGTAATTCCAACACTTGGGAGGCTGAAAACAGGAAAATCACTAAGAGTCCTATCTGTGTAGTGAGACCCTATAGATCCTATAGACCCTGTCCTAAATACAGAAAAAAAAATTAATACTTTTATGTTTACAGAACTTACATAAACGTACACTTATATACTTCCAGGTAATTTTAGCAAATGCTATTTCAATATTAAGCATGATTTTATTAGTTTATCAGGTTATACTGTTAACTGTAGATCATTCCAGAAAGGTTACTTTTCTATTTTTAAATTTGTATCTAATTTCACACCATTTTTTGTGTGTGTAGGTGCCCAAAATCAAACTCGGAACTACATGCTTGCCAGGTAGGCACCATGCTACTGATTTACATCCTTAGCTAATTACACAAATCTTTAAACTACTATTGATTCTTTTAATCTATTTTTCTTATTTCATTGGTTTTCTCAAATGTGGTCCTTTGGAGAAACATATAATAGCTCCTTAAAGTTTCTTCTTCTATTATGAGGTATAGAGTGGCTGTCGTACCTCACAATTTCATACATATTAAAAGTAATTATATATTAGGCTAAGAATGTAAGAATGTAAAGCTATTTCATAAATAAGTTCCTACTCAAATTCTTCATCAAATCCATATTTGTTCCTTACTTTTTAAATGTAAGCATCTATTGGGAAAAACATCTATTTTGCTAAAATCTTTTGTACTGAGTTAACGTAGTTTTGAATTCTTAAATTCTACTCCAATGTCTTTGGTAGTCATACCCAACTAGACATAGTTCACAAATAATACTAATACACTCCATAATAAGGGATGTCCAGCCACTAAATAAAGGATTATCTCAGTCATTTGACTTGAAATTAAACAAATATGTAGAATCAGAGAGACAGGTTAGGAGGGGAGAGCTCTAGTAGAGGGTGGGGCATGGATGGGATAGTGGCCTCACTCTTGGTCAGGACTACAGGACTGATATACTCTCTGACGGTGACAAATGTGGTAGTAAACTATAGTCTCTGTATCAATACGGCTTTCCCCTAAATTTCCTTATGCAATTAATTTCTGTTCTTGTCTCTCATGACACATCTTGGAGTATCTGTAGCAGGGACCATTCTTAAATATGACATAATATCAAGAAAAATTAATAAGCACGTCACACATGGTCCTACTGCTTGTAGAGATAGAGTGTTCTGCTTTGAAAATTCACTTTCTGTTTTCCCACTGTTTAAAGCTCTGATGCTTATGCCACCCTGGCAAGCAGCAACTCAAAGTCAGATCTAATTAGATTTGGAAAAAGAGAAATGTGAAATGTCCTGAACGTAATGGCAAGAGAGTAGAACTCATACTCATTATATTCAGCAGGCAAGAACTGAAGGGACAGAAAACTTGTTCCAAGTCTTCGTAGCAAAATTTCTAACTCTAAACAAATATCAGTCTCTCGGGTGCTAGTGCTATGAGGATTCTCAGAGTCTGTCAGCCATCCTCACATCTCTGTTTAGCTACCTATTGACCCATAACTTCTTAGCAATGAATGCCTCTAGTCTCTCTGAAAAGCAAAGTCCTTAAATACTTTCCAGAAGAAACCATCTTTTTCTTTGCTCTTCGTATTTTTGTAAGATGGCTGGAGAATTCTTAATAGTTCTTCTCATGTCTATATTTCCAACTAGTCATCCATTTCCTGACCTTACCAAGACTCTATGTGACAACTAAGTTTAATATGTCAACTTGTTTGGTTGGAGAACTGCCCAGGAAATTAAAGCACATTTCCAGATGTGTCTGGGTTTTGTCATGGGAAAACAGCCTCAGGGTCTATATCTGGACCCTCTCTAGCATTTCCCTGCTCTTCACTCTCCTCTGCTTCTAGGGCACCATGAACTAAGTTTGTTTGGGCCTACGTGCCCATGTGCCAGGTCGGTTTACCTTGGAGCCAGCCAACCATGGAACAAATACTTGAAAAGTAAGGAAAATTAAAACTATGGATATCAGGTGTTATGTTCTAGTGATGCGAAATCTCACCAATACAGAAGACTGATAGGACAGTAAAGTCAATGTTGTATAATCTGACCATGTAAATTAAAGCCTTTGGAAGGCTGGCAAGATAGCTCAGCAGTCTAAAGCGCCTGCTTAGGCAAGCTTAGACAAGTGTGCAGAGACCGTGGTTCAATCTCTTGCACTGCATGCTGTGCCAGGCCCACCCTTAGGGAGGACTAAGCAAGCCAAAAATAAAAATAAAAATAAAAAAAATAAAGGCTCTGGAACTGATTTATGGGAATTTGGAAAGGTTTGGAGATACTGGGTAGAGAAGCAATAGAACGCTGTAACATAGTAAGTTCATGAATTCAGGTAGGAGTTCAAAACATCAAAATGCTGATATGAATGCAAATAGTAAAGGCCACATTCATGCAGTTTTAGTTGGGAATAAGGACTCCATTGGAAATTAGATTAGAAGCCATGTGTGTTACACTCTGGCTAGAAATTAGGATTTATTTTGCTCATGGCCTGAGATTATGTAGAAACTCAGATTAGAGAAGGTGGAGTAATTCATCTACCAGAGGTAATTCACAGGCAGTCAAACATTTAGGCTGTGGTATGGGTACTGCTGGTTGCGTTCAGTCAGATTGATAGAATTGGAGACCAGATTTTAAGTTTAACTTTTTCCTAAAACAAACCATATGAAATACTGGGGACAAAGGAGACACTGCTACTAAAGATATTAGTGTCCTTAAAAATGAAGTAATGTACAAGAATAAGAAGAAAAATATTTAGAAGGTAAGACAGGACTCCTTATAATCCACAAGGTGTAAGAATGTACATTTCTATTTGAGAGGTGAGAACCTGGGACCCCTGCTTAAGAAGTGCCTCCTACGGAATTGGCTTCTTAGAACTCACTGGGCTATGCTCAGCCATTCAGCTATTCAAAGGACACTGTAACCATGGGCCAAGGGGGTCTGGCTACTTCCCTCTCTAATAGCAGACCTTGTTATCATCCATGTAATGCTGGTTTCACTGACATGCAGGGTACACAATGGTGGGGTCAGGCAGCTTCCACTCAGGTTTCAAAAGGAAGTTGGGAGAAAGAGATCCTGAGTGGGAAGTGTAAAGCTATAGGAATAAAGTAAAAGTTGGAATGAAGACCACAAGGAGCAACAGATGTTAGCAACTTGAAATGTCTTCGAAGAAATGCTGTAGGCTGTGGTGGAGGCCAGACTAAGAAAAGATATTCTGGGTCGAAAAAGTAATGCCATAGGATGGGGTGGATCAAACTCTCTGGAACTGAAATTTTATCCCTTTGTGCTCTTCACATTAGATATGGAGTTTCAGGACTTAATGATTGCCATCCTGGACTTCAGTCTTGCTTTGGTCCAATTATTTTCTAGCCCTCCATTTTCTCTAGAATAGGAAGTTTTACCTCAAGTAATTGTACCTTGGGATTTTGTAACTTGCTTATGATTTTTAGACAACTTCCTAAAAAAGAGTTACCACTGAGTTTCAGAAAAGACTTGCACAGGGACTTTTGAAAAATTCTGAAACTTGTGATTTTGAGGAAGGGATTGTCATGTATTCATTTGCAAGCAAGATACACCATGTTAGGAGGAATTATGGCTTTGTGTTCATTTGGAAATTAAGTATTTTTAACGAACTGTGTTTATGGCTGTCAAATTGGCAAAGGGTAGGAAGTATCAATTATGCTTACTTTTATCAAGTTGGTTGGTCTTGGAGTCATCCAAAAAATTAAAGCATACTACAAGTATGTCTGGGGTAGCTTCATGAAGGCATGACTTTGGTTTCTGTATCTGAATTCTCACCACTTCTTCTTTGCTGCTGTTCCCCTGCTCTGTCTCCTAGCAGGCATATACTAAGCTTCTTTGTCCTGTTATGCCCTTCTGTCATGATGTTTCTGTTGGAGCTAGCTGACCACAGACTGACTCACCTGAGACAATGAGGAAAGTTAAGCTTCTTCTCCTTTAAATTGTGGGTGTCTTATATTGTATCCTAACACTGTAAACTGTGACTAATCTATTCTACACCATGGACTTGTTTTTCTAGAATTAAGTTTTTTAAGTTAAATGTAGTTTGGTGCAAAGCTACCTAGTTTGATTTCCTGCATATCAAACTGCAATCTAATTCAGTATTAAAGCATATTACAATTCAGAATTTATTCTTGTAAAATGCAGCTGAGATTCAGCCAATCATAGCACTGGAACTGCAATGAATTAACATGATGCAACATGATCAAGCAAAATCCATGAAAGCCAGATATCTCATCACACCATATCCAAACACAGCCAATCTCAAACTCTATCGAACTCAGCCATTTCTCTATGATTCTTCTTTCTCTCTCCATATGAACTGCTTGCTCAAATCACTAGAAGGAGCTCTTTAAACCTGCCCTGGTTCTGTGTATTGCTTAATTCATGAATCCTTTGCTTTAAAATATCTTCTAAATGTAACTGATACAACATATGTTACAAAATTATAAAAATTATATCTGAGCTGTGGGTATATTTAGAAAATTATATATATTTCAATTTCAAGTATTGATATTTTTATATTATACTATTATTCCTGATTATACATACACACACATATATATGTGTATATATATATATATACACACATATATATATCTTTTCTTTGATTTTATACAGATATGACTACATCTTAATCCTGAACTACATATTTACATTTTAAGTAGTCCTTGTCCTTATCCAATTATTTAAACATGGAATATTAAAAATAAACATTAAATTGGGCTGGCCAGGTAGCTCAGCAGATTAAAGTGCCTGCTTAGGCAGATGCAGGGACTGGGATTCAGTCCCTGACATGCCACAGCAGCCCCACACCCAGCGTACACTGAGGCAGATTAAGACTGGACGTGGTGGTGTGTGCCTGTAACCTCAGTACTTGGGAGGCTAAAAATAGGAGGATAACTATGAGTCTGATCTGTGGGGTGAGGCCCTGTACTAATATATAAAATGAATAAAATAATTAATAAATAAATATTTTAAAAAATAAATTAAAAATAAACATTGAGATATACACATTGCATTCCAACGATCTGGGTAAACAAATTTTAACTGAAATTAAATATACTGCATGAATGAAATAGTATTAAACCTACTTTCAAATCTTTGCGTTAAACCTCACTGAGGTATCAATTCAATGTGAACCAAACAGAAATTTATGGATGTCAACACTTCTATGTGATTGAGGAAAAACATAAAGATTTATAATTATTACTTACATAGTGCAGGTGGTGATTGACATTCTCTTTCATAGAGAAGCAAACTGG
The DNA here is from genome assembly GCF_000260255.1 of Octodon degus. NCBI lineage: Eukaryota > Metazoa > Chordata > Mammalia > Rodentia > Octodontidae > Octodon > Octodon degus. Next base: position 4,627,534 of record NW_004524592.1, on the reverse strand, counting down.
CTAGCACAATGTAGGCCATTGCTCAAATTTATCTGCTGCACGTTGACATATCTCAGTTTATCTTCTGTCTAAATTAGCTACTGATGTTGCACAACTTATTCAAACTTGCTTTCCTCTTTACAAAATGCTTATCAATTAATTAGGCAAATATTTACAAATATTTTCTATAGTTTTCAAGTAGTAAATTATGTGACAACATATATATTTGCTATTAAAACTGATTAATTAAAAATTAGTCCTGCAGAGTACATAAAGATGTAGCCTTAGAACGTCTATTTTAAACTGAATTATGATCCACTCCTGAAATTACATGTCGAAGCGCTAACTCCCATATCTTAGAATGGGAATACATTTGGAGATATCTTCATTAAAAAGATAATTAAGTTAAGCTGAGTTCTTTAGTGGGAGCCCTGATTTAATATGACTGGTGTTCTTAAAAGAAGTGGGAATTAGGTAATTAGACATGTGCAGAGGGTTAAACCATTGAAAGACAGAAGGTGAAAATGGTCATGTACGAGGCAATCAAGATGATCACAGAGGAAATCAACACTAACACCTTAATCTCAAATTTCTAGGCTCCATAACTATTTGAAAATAAATGTATTTGTTAAGCTACCCCTCTGGGAGATCTGTTTAAAGCAGCTGAAAGACATGGACACATTGTGCAAGTCCCTATCCCAGCATTCAGCTGTGTTACATTGGGTAAATTATTTTATACTTTTGTGAATCAGTTTTATCATGTATGACATGAATGTTCAACTCATGCTGGGGTCACAGTGGCAGAAGAGGAATTATCTTGGACCACAAAAATATACATAAAGTAATTAGGCCCTGAATCAAATAAATAAATATTTTTATTAATTTTATTGAGAAACAAATAGCAATGAAACAGTTTCAAAACCAATTAGTAGGACAGTTTCAATAATTAATACATTGCATATTATTGTCTTCGTAGTGGTTATTCATAGTACAAGATGCAGACATGATATCCTGTCCAAACACTCTTAATACAAATTTTTCTTCTCATTGAATTAAGAGAAAGTAGCTGTATATCTATCCTAACTATTTTGTATATACAGATACAAAATGGTCCTTCATTTGTAACCCCTTTTTGGTTTAGCTTTGTCAGAGATGTTCATGCACCTGCAATATTTAAATGGTAAATAAATAAACTTAAAAATTATTTTAGCTTATTACATTACTTTATAAAACAATACAGCTATCCCATGTTTTTTTAATTAGATACTAAAGTTTCCAACTCCTGCAGTGTGAACATGTGTGAACTGGGCAGTGTAGCAGGGAGTGGTAGGTAAGATAAGAAATCATCACTTGTGTTTATAGCTCTTCCCAATTCCTAACATTAATACCTGAGCTCTACCTCCTGTTAGAGCCGCAGCCACATTACAATCTTGTAGCTGTGAACCCCACTGTGCAGTGCACATGTAAGGAGGAATTCAGGTTGCACCTTCCCATGAGGATCCTCAGGTGCAGCTGAGGTGGTGATGCTAGCACTGGGAAGCAGGTGAAATATAGATTCATATTAGCAGATAAGTTTGACTTCAGAGACCAGAATAAATAAATTACTCTCAGACTCGTATATAAACCCTATCAGTGAGCTGCAAGTGACAATGAAGCTGCATCTCCTGGCAGGTTTTAAGTCAGAATATGACACATATTATATCCTGCATGTGTTCCACTCATTATTTTTTATTTAATTCTGCATATTGGGTGTTGCATGATTATTTCATTATCTACTACAATGTAGTAATAAGAGGTATCAAGTGCACAATAATTGTAATATGCTTAGATCATTCCATCCATTCTTTGCTTCTCCCCATGTCCATGGAAAATTTTTTCTATGAAACTGATTTACCAAAATACTAGAGTATTAATTAAATAAGAAAATATTCATGGTGATTTATTAGCAATAAGCACCTGCCTTTACAGCTGTGCACGTGTAAGTAGATTGAAATACTTCGACAAGTTGCAGAGTCCCTTATACACAAAAGTTGCTTTGACTGACTGTATAGAAAGCACAGGCGGTAGAATCAGCACTACAGTGCATCATTTTCTATACTGGGTCCTGTTTTTACCACACACTGTACAACAGAGCCATGAAAAATCTCACTATAACATGTTGGTCATTTATGGTTCTATAGGGCTTCATTCTTAGCTGTTCAAGTCTACCTGTATGGATTGGACATTTCTTATCTCATAGTTAGAACCACAAATTCGAGGAATATTTTGAAAAATGGATTATTTTATTGTTGCTTAACCAAAGCTCTGGATCAGAGCAGCCACTGGAAACTACTTTTTATTATTTTAGGGGGTATTTAGAATCTTAACCTTTTGTACACGTGCTGCCCTCTCTACACAGCCATAAAAATGTGTTTCTCCATTTCTAAAACAATAGCTATGAATCAGCACAACATTTGTGAGTTAAACTGCTTGTTTCCATTTCAATCCACAATGGACAGTGACAGCTTTACATCCGAGGTCCTTCATAAATGTGTTTTTTTTTTTTTTTCTCTCTTTCAAACTTTAAAAGGGGCTGACATGGCCCTTCATGCAGTGACGTCTGACAGCAGCTGTTGAGAAGCATATGGGAAACAGCCACTGAGAATTCAAAGTGAGAAGGTGACTGCTTTCATGACGATGCTGCTGTTATTTTTAAATGAAAAGGGTGAGCAATTTCCGAACCAGGAGAGGCAAAGTATGAGACACAGATCTGACAGGATGTCAGAATACACTTTAATATCTGCCAAAACATTTGACCACAAAAGCACAGAACAAAAGACTTAATTAATTTATAGACAACAAACACTTTTTTCAGGCATCTCCTTCAACAAGGTCTGACGTTACTGATGATGCTCGGAATGGCCAGTGCGACCTAGAGGCAGTAATTCTAAAGACATCTATGGAGCAATCGGGGTGACAAATATTGAAGCCAGTGACGTGTACACTAGCAATTAAAAAGTATTTCATATTAAAGTATCCTTATAGAAATAATCAGCTTCTAAGTGGCTGTTCATCTTACATAATTATTGTTAACTTGTATTTAGATTTGTGCATGTGAGGAATTTTTATGTGCATTATGTTACCTACTAGTCACGTTGCCCTAGGCACTGTCTCTGTACCAAGATGAAAAAACTGAAGTAGAAAAACTTGTGCAGAGTCACACTGAAAAAAGTGAAGGAAATATTAAAATAAGACGATATCAACCCCTCCCACAAAAACACAATAAGATCTTATTCCTGAGGTAAAATAGCCCAATTTCTTTCAAACAATGGTGACAGTCACTCCCTGTTTAAAGGAATGTGCACTGTAATGCAGTGTAGAATTGGGATTTAAGAAAAATATGTCATGATTTCTTTATGACAAACATCAGTTCTGTAGGAATAGTCCTTAAAAGGCACTACAATATGCTTCAGAAACTTCTAAAGGCAAAATCTGCTGAAAAAAATATGTATCTAAATCTCTCAAAGGGCCTTGAAATCAGCATTGCCTTAGATGGTAAGAGAGCAAGGACCTTCCAAAACCCACACATTGAATCAAATGGGAGTCTGTGTATAAATTCACAATGAAGTTATTCTCAGATGATCCTACAATGATTGACTCTGAGTCTACTAATGCCTCTCCCCAGAAAAGCGGTAGAAAATGCAAGCACTTTGAATGGAGAAAGTTGCATCTTAGAGGAATATCTCATATTACTTAGCTGAACCTGGGATTTTTAATTAGAAATATGTAAGAAAATATTTTCATTTAATTTAGAAAATATGCAAAACTGTACAGCAAAATTGGCACACAGTATGTACTTAGTAAATACATATTTGACTTCCCTTCACATGCAAGACCTTAAGACTCTGTTTTCAGCCACCTCTATGTATCCCTCCCCTCATCCAGTGAATATTCCAGATGTTTACTGTTCACCTACAGTGTAAAAAGTGTTTCCAAGCCATTGAAGATTTCTGGTAAAAAAGCAAAACAAACAACAACAACAACAACAAAAAAACCCACAAAACCAAAAATGCAGACACAATTCCCTCTCATGGTGGCAGCTTCTTTTGTAATTTCCAGCCTGTCTAAGATCACAGCACTGAACACCAAAGAAAGGAGTGTCTTCCAATAAAGATTTATCCTGAGATCATAGCTAATTCCTCTATCTTTGATTGTTTAAACACAATATTTTTTAATTTTATGTGTCCTTTATTTATCTTGTTTTAAAATTAGCACATATTCTTTTACACATTATCCCCTTCCATTTCTGAGTATTTGCAGGTTTCTTTTGACATATCTTACTGAGAGATGCATTTGTATATACATTTGTATGTGTTCACAGTCTCCAGTAAGCAATTTCATCATCAAATCTTTTCCTCAGCCTTTCCCTGTTGTTGGAAATTCATGAAGAAATCGTTATGATATCTTTAACTTTAGCATTGTGATGTGCGCCTGTAATCCCATACTTGGGAGGCTGAACCAGGCAGATTCCTGGCTTCCCAGACCAGCTTGGACTATGCAGCAAGATCAGTCTCAACAAACCATAGTATCCTCTAAGTTGGCTTATACTTTCGTCACAAGGTGAAAACTATACATTGACTTCATAAATACCTCCTTAAATTATCTGTTTTCACTTCCTCATATGCAGTAATTAGAGTATATCAGAAAGTATGTTGTGATCTGGGGACAGAAAGTGTGGAAAACATGATAAAGAGCCTCAGTAGGTCATAACTTCTGTGAAAGACAGATATGGTGAGCAATAAAGGTCATAAAACTTTATGATACAACAATGGAACTATCATAAGGATTCTCTTTAAGAAGGAGATAGAAGAATACCATGTGAATAAATAAGACTGAAGCCCGTAACTCTGCCATGGGGACATTAATAAAGTTTTTCAGAGGAACAGACAATTACCTAATGCCTAAGAAGTTATTTACTGTCTCCCAGAGATGTAGCTCCTACAGAATGGGTCTGAGCTAAAAACATATTTTAGAATCTGAGTTTGGAACAAAAAGTGGACAAGATGAGCCTGGAGACTCTGGCCATAGCAGATAATAAGGAAGCTACCATAAATTACTAAGGCCATGTCAAAACAGATGGAGCAATTTGAGTCTCAGAAATAGTAATACTAATATCTAATTGAGCCCCATCAATATTTAAATGTTTATAATAATATTAAATATTAGTTGCTCATCTTTAGGTTATAAGAATACAGATTAACTTTCTTAAATATGTGTATGTGAAAAAATCATCAAGGATTCATCCTTTTTTATATATGAGCTATAACAGTGAGTTAGTTACCCAACAATAGAAGAGGCATGTTATCCTGTTCGGGCTACCACAACAAAGTACTATAGACTATATAGCATTTAAAGCACAGAAGATTTCTGATATTTCTGGAACATAAGGAGTTAGCTTTTTTCTTTTTCAGAAAGATACTATTTTGCTGTGTTTACAAATGGCAGGGGCACAGGGGATCTCTCTGGAGCTCTATTAAGAAGACGGGAGTCTCATTCATGAAGATGTCACCATCATGACCTGTCACCTCTAAGAGTTCTTACCCCAACACCATTCTTGGGCAGCAGGTTTCCACATGTGACTTACGTAGGGACCCAAATATGCATTTTCTATACAGCAGTATGCCTTTGTAAAGTATTCAAACCAGTAAGTGAGAAAGAAATGCTAAAATCAGAGCACTTATATGAGAAATATACCGTGATGATGTAAGAAATGAACAGTGGAAAAACTGAGTATGAGCTATAGGGAATACTGTACTTCATAATTTTCTGATAAGCTTAAAAGTATTCTAAAAGTAATTCTATAAATTAGCGCACTGCATTCATAAATTCCTTATGAGCAAACAGTCCTAAGTGTTCAGCATAAATGTCTCATAAGAGCAAACTTTCAGTAACAAAAAAAGAAATGTTGGTAGACAATGCCTCATGGAATCTCTGCACGGCTTCTATAATTTTTCTTGTTAACTTTTTTTATGAGTGATTATAAATTAAGCAACACTGTAATGCAAAGGTAATTCCCCTTGCATGACAGAAGACAAATCTGCTAGCAGTTCCATTTAGAAGACTGACATTTTGTAAGCTCAGAGTTTCTGACCTGTAACACAAATCCATCTTCCGTAGCATTGCCCACCTTTTGCTATTTCTAAGTCACACTCATGGGATTTGCTACGAGAGGCGATGGGAACCAACGTAGAATGAAGTCTATGTTCGTTGCTATGCTATGGGGTCTCACATCTTCCCAGTGCAAGCGACAGACCCTTGTTCTCTTGCAAGCAGGCTAATGTCAAATATTTGTTGGTTTTAGATGACAAGACATTACAAGCCTCCTGCTGAAAGAACACTCCACCACCTACTGTTTCATCAAGGAGATTAAATATTCGTGTGGTACAGTCTCTGGCTAGAGCTGCCAACTTGATGGAAGTACAAAAGAAAACAGAGGAAAATATTAAACTCTGCCATGACTGTACAATTAGTAGAACCCAGGTTCAGAGAAATTGTACAAAATAAAATCTTAGCTCTTCAACTAGGTTAATTTCAATGGGAAGAAAATAGGAAAAAAAGTCTTCAAAGAAATTTTTCAAAACTCTTCAAAAATATACAAAACAAAATGATAGTGTCTATGGACACTTGGTGATTAAACTACAGAGAAACACAAGCAATTCATATAAAATAAAGAGTGGCAGTTGCTTTCAAGAGAAAAAGCTTTTGAGATCAAGATGCAGTCTCCGTGGGTAGCTCGCAATGTTCTATTTCCTGATGTAGGCTAATAGTTACAATGGTGTATGCCTTCTCTAACCCCTTAAGCTATGCATTTGTCTTGTGAAGTGTGCAGCATGTGTGTCATATGTGCAGCACTTTACATGCAGCATAAAAGTATAAAGAAGGAAGGACACAAAGGTGTCCCTTGCTTTCCACATCTTACAATTTGATATATGAAAATTAGAAGCAAGCAGTTTCTGACTGTGCAGTACTTGCTATCAGATTCTCTCTACTCAACCTCCGAAACTGAATTTATTAGTCAGGAACACCTGTGCATTTCAGACAGTGAGAATATTCTGCCTAAGTCAAGGCTGTTGCTGTTCACAGGTCTGACTCGTGACTAGAACGTAAGGCAGTGAGGATCAGCAGGTCTTCTGGAATGTCTGAGCTGGTCTCTCTCCTAGCCATGCCAACTATTTAATATTATTGCTTAGAAAGATGACACGGGGATATTCTAGGTTTAAAACATCTGCTATTTACTACTTACATGATCCCTAAAATATACATTCTGAAGACAATTTACAGTATAAATTATATAAGTATCTATTTCTTAAACTGGATTTTTCACACCACTATATGAAATATACCACAATCAGAAAAAGAGCTAGGTCCCCAAGGAGAGTCACATGGAGAGAAAACATTCTCTCAGGCTTTCACAGAGAGCAAATTGGTCAAGCAATGGCCGTGACTCATCCACATGTCTGACACTGACAAAGGATCTACAAACTGCGGTACAAAGTTTCAGATTAAATCCTCAGGGGATTTGACTGACTTTATCAGATACAAAAGTTACATTTCTTACTTTATCTTGGTCCTAGCCATCCAGCAGAAAAGTATGAAAACAAAGCATAAAAAGTAAAGCCACATTAATATGCTTAGCTGTAAAAAGCTCAAGTCAACAACTTTGCGGACATTGCCAGTCTTACGGAAAACCCACTATTATTATGTACTACTGGACTCTATTGAGAGATTCTGCTGAATTCAAGCACCTACAATATTTAAATGACAACAGAATGCCCTTCTCTGGCAAAACTAACCAAAACGGTGGGATAGAAATGAACGACACTTTTGTATCTGTATACTCAAAATAGCTAGGATAGATATACAGCTCCATTCTCTTAATTTAATGAATACAGAGGTTTGTCATAATAGTATTTGAGACAGGATATCATGTCTGCATCTTGTACAATGAATAACCACTAAGACAACAATATGCAATGTATTAATTATTGAAATTATGCCAGTAATTGGTTATGAAACTGTCTCACTGATATTTGCTTCTCAATAAAATTATTTTTTAAAAAACAATGGTCCTAAGAATCTCAACCAGGTTTTTGAAAATAGCATTTAATGGGTAGAATTCTCACCATGGGTCTATATGCTGATATCTGTAAACTAAGCATCTATGATGTGGGCAGTAATGTATAATACTAAAATATTAAAATGCTTAAAATATCTATCAAAAGCAAAAGAAAAAGAGCTAGGTGTACAGGCAGACAGGAATGGCTGTAGTGGTGGTGGGTGATAGATAAGCATCCACTCATGCAAATAAAACATACACAACCAGCCTGGTTTCCCTCTCTCCATCCTGCAATCCGCTCTCCCCTCTTCTCTCTTCCTCTGTCTTTCTCACTGCCACTTTTAACCTACTTGTGCAGTAGTAAAGCTTCTACATTGCTTTATTTTCATTCTTGGTTAGAGTCTTGCCCTGATATAATTGGGGGATCTTAAGGTTAAAATGTCTTTATAGACACTTCTTTTTCCCCATATGGACACAATTTTCCTTTTTCTCTGAGATAGTAACTTTTACTATAAATATAATATTTTATGGTTCACAAACTGTTCTCAGGAACCAAATTACATTCAATACAAAATATTAGTTATCCTACATGGAAAAATGAAAATATGTACAGATTTTTCGTATTACAAATACTTTTGATCAACTTTTTAGTTATTCTTATTGACAATATTTCCTTTAATTTGATTATGTCAAACGTATCACAATTCCTCCTCCTACACTATTACCTGTAATGCACAGATCCAAGGCCACTGCTGATGCTTGATCATATTTCTATAACCAACTGCTCTTGTACAACTATGAAATAATTTGTTTATCGTGTTATCTAATTCAAGAGGAATAGAATATTAAACTCTTTGTTAGCCAAAGTTATACTGAAAACATTACATTTTCTAAAATTAAACCCAAATCACAATATTTTACCCAAAACTGCTACAGGCATTAGGAAAGATGTAAAACTAAACATCTTACTTGAGAAAGAAAAAAATATATAGACTAAATCATTGGCAATATTTTTAATGAATGACAAGTATAAAATATCAATATAATTTGTATTATAAAAACCAATGTATATATAATACATACATGACCCATACATATTAACATATGCCATATATACATGCCACCCTCAAAAATATTCTCTCAGTCACATTTGAACAAATGTTCTAGTGCTGAAAGATGCTTCTTTAAATTATAGCTCTAAAGGGCCAGCCAAATAGCTCAGCAGATTAAAGCACCTGTAAGCAGGCACAGGGGCTGGAGGTTCAATCCCCAGGCATGCCATGCTGGCTCTGCCCCCAGAGTGTGCTGAAATGGCAAATGATACTGGGCGTGGTGGCGCACACCTGCAGTCCCACCTCTTGGGAGGCTGTAAACAGGAGAATCACTACAAGTCTGATCTAGTAGTGAGACCCTGAACACCCTGTAGACCCTTTCCTAAATATAAAAATAAATAAATAAATAAATAAATTACAGCCAGCTCTACTTTCTCTAATTCAGCCACCAGAATACAAATATAACAGCTACCTTTAAAAAAATTCTGTTAATAAATATATACATCACAATTTCATCTCAACTTTGTCATCATCTGAAAAATAGCAAATGCATGCTCACCGAGATAAAGTGAACTTTAGTGTAAATAATATTCAAATTTTGCAAAATTTTATTAGACAACAGGTTATATTTTTAAACAATAACCTCACAATGTCTGACATTGTATTTTATACACAAATGACTTTTAAATTTGTACTATATTGAGTGAAATGGGCTTAAGATTCAATTTATAATGCCTTTCTTCCATCAATAAGATTCTAAAAAGAAAGATACAATAATCTTTCCGAATAAGTTTTAGACCTACAGAAAGACAATTATTTCAAAATCTAACCTTCATTGAATTTGTTCAAAGCTGACCACCTGTTCGTTTTATCCCACACTTAGTAGTATTTAATGATTTCTTGAAGCGTTCCAGTCCTTGGCTCTGTTTGGCAAACAGCTACCTGATAAAACCAAGAATCTATTTGAAGTCCAAGGATCTAATAGAGAACTATGGATAATACTTAAGTAGCTGCACTTAAGATAGAAAGTATTAAGTCAACATCACAGAAAAAAATAATTCTGTCTTTCAAACTTGTAATTATCATTCATAAACATGGTTGATAAGATAGAGTTGCCAAAGCTACAGCAACATTTTGGAGCGACCGCCTCAAGGATGACGGCCAAATTAGCTTTAATAACAAACCAACAGAGGAAAACCTCCCAAGAAAGGACTTAAAGTAGAATTTATTGATACATAATCAAGTGTACAGAACGTTTTGACCATGGTAATGGCCACACAGTGCAATGCCAGCTCCCATCAAATGAGTCTAGCTAGAGAAATCTAATTAGCATAATCTGGAATTCAGTTAGACTGAACTCTCAGGAAAGTAGAACACGTTTTTAGTCCTGCATTTATTAGTTAAAACTCTACATTTAATCATCATGCCTAGCTACATTATTTTATGCCCTTCATCAATAATGTGCTAAAGTTACTTAACCATTTAGAATCAGCACACTTATTTTTTTTTCTGCAGCAATCTTAATTATGCAAAACAAGCTGAAGTCTAAGAAGGTATCAATTTTTATTGAAATTGCATTCAGCTTACATAATTACATTTAAATTATATTTTAAATTATATATAATCTGTGAGGATTATCCATATTGACACACATACCACAGTTGTGTAATAAAAATCGTAATTTTTAAAAAGTCATTTTCTTGAGTTTTTGCCTCTAAACCGAACTGTCTTCCCCTTTTCTTCAATCCACAGCCTTGTAACACCAATCTCTGTTAGGCATCACTGATTTTTCTGATGTACAGTACCAGCTTCAATGAAAACACTCTCGTGTTTTAATGGCAATGGTTTGGGGGCACTGTTCATGACACTTTTTCTACTGCTTAGTAGTAAAGCAAATGGGGTATCATTTTAAGAGCTGCTTTGTCGGCTCTCAAAAATATTACATGAAAAATACTAAAAACATGTATTTTCATGTTGATTGTAGGAAAGTTAAAAGTCCACAATTAAAAGGAAAGGATTTTGCATTTTTTATGAATCACAGAAAAATATGAAATTTATGCAATAGGTATTGTCTCAGAATGCTTCACACCTCCAGTTTCTTACTATTTTGACTCACTGTTGTTTAATCAAAATTTCTCAGTTATTAGCAAAACTTAGCATGACTTTAAATCATTTCTAGATTTTCAAATCAGAGTAAATAAAAGTAGTCACTTCTGTTTTCTACACTACACAGAGTACTATCTGTTTGTTTTATATAGATGTTTATGCATAGGACGGAGGATTACCCTTAGCTACCTGCCACATAAGCAATTACGTGAGTCCAGTGGCTGAATGTTTTCTTCCTTTTTATTTCCTATACTCTCATCCTTTAGCCTTGCTCTTTCTTACTTGCCAAATAAAAACACAGGTATATTATTACCCAACGAATAATCCCTTCAAACAGAACTTGGATCCAAGTTAGTGATGTAGCTTTTTTCTACCAAACAAAAAAGTTTATGACCATATTTTAAAAGAAATTTCTGTTTTAGCAACAACAGAATAATTAACACAAAGGTGAATCCTCATTGAAGCCATGGAATACACCAAGTTTTTAGGATGAAACAGAGACTCTGTTAAGGTTTACATAAATCCAACATAATATGGGCAATATTGAGAGTAAAAAGTAAAATAAGCACCAAGCATTTCAAATGGGTATTAAATACACAAGTTTTAGAAAGCCATGAACCAAAATTGGGACAAATGATAAAGATAAGCACCAGCTGCAGTAACACAGAAATTTAGGAGGACATCACATCACCTGCTAAGGTGGATCACACAAGAGTCTGATTAAGGTGTTAGAAAAAATATAAGAATCTGTTTAGGTTAGAACTGATAAGAGCACTTTACCAAAACAAAACAAAACAAAACACTATTCAAATTCTTTAAGGAATAGGGCCTGAAATCATTGTATTCAGTTTATGAATTATCATATGTAAGGACAGTTAAGCTGTTGAAAGAATTATACAACATTTTTCTTCCAGAGTATATTAGGCTTCCTCAAAGTAACGGATACTTTGTTGCCTGTACAAAGTCAAGTGAGGTGGAGACTCCCTAGGTGAGGACAAGATGAGCCTGTGCAGATGCTCAGGCCATCCCTACTTGTCCCCACAAGTCTCCAGGTATGCAGCAGGCTGCAGAGCGCTGCTAACCAGACTTTTGTTGGTTGAGCTGCGAACCACACTCACATCTTTCTCATCTATAACCAGAGCGGGTCGGGTCGTTTTGACACCAAAGTTAAGAAAGTTCCCAAGACAACTCTAGGGCATTAGTAAACACTTCAGTAATATGAAAAAAGGAAAAGCAAAAAAAAAAAAAAGAGGAACAGATGGAAGGAGAGAAAGACACATGGGATAATAAAAGAGCATGGTGGAATGACCTTGGGCTAGTTCTTACCAACCAGACTATGGTTCAAATTGTCCCCTTTAACTATATAACTGTGGGCAAAGTGCTTCAACTTTTTAGTCATTTATCTCTAATGTTAAGATAATACAAGGTTTGTAAGTTTTATTCCAGCTGCAATTCTACTTTTCAGTACATGAGAAAATTTTCATATATATAATACAACAATCACAACACTATGTTGAAATGCACGCATTTATGGGATTACCTGATAAAAAAACTGGTATTGTTGACTTTGAACTCTTAAATATTCTTTTTAAGTCTCATAAAAAAGAAACAGGAATTGCAGTCTAAATATTTATACTAAGGAAAAACAGTTATCTCAGTTTTGTTTAATCTTGATGATCTTGAAGATTAAATTTAATCTTCAAAATCTTGCACACAATGATTTGAATTGATTGATTGGTATTAAGTGAATTTATAGAAGATTCTAAAAATATGTGGGAAGGGTTGAAGTAGAAAGTTAGCCCCATTTTGAACAATCATTATCTCCTGATCTGACTTGCGGACTCCAATCTCACTCTGCGCACAGAGCAACTTCACAGGGAGACGTGCACTGCGAACGGGAGGGAGACGCACACAGCGAGCGGAGGGCGAGGCCCTCACTAAGGGAGAGCTAGTGTAAGTTACAAATTTGTACTCTGCTCACTTTAGGTGTCTGTTTCGAGTTACATCCTTGAAGCATGAGTAGTGTCATATGGCTGCTTATCGACATTAGGATGACTCATTTCAACACACGCCTCATGGCCTCTCCTTCAGAATTTACAAGAAGAATCACCTTGTAAATCAGCACATTTGTTGTCATTAACCATGCTGGTCTCAATAAATAAAAAATAATAAATGCCAGTGCTTGGGATTACAATTTTTAATTATAAATAATAATATCCTATCATAAATAAATAAATGGTAATGAAGGAAATGTCAACAAAACAATGGTCTTCTATCTGGCCAATTATTCGTTTTACTAATAGTTAAAATTGGAACTGAAGGACCAGGTAGATACTCAGTGGACTAAGCGCCTGCCTGGCAAGCACAAGGGTTCCATCCCCACAACGACATGCCACACAGGTTCCAGAACCTTGGGCGTGGCATGCCAGCCACCCAAACCAGGTATTGTGGCACATGCCTGTAATCCCAGCACTGGGGTAGCTGACACGGGAGGGTCACCATGCAGAGAGAGACCCTATACCAACTAACTAACTAAATAAATCAATACTAAGAAAATAAAATTGGAACTGAAAACATTTCCATTTCTACCTATAGATGTCTAAAAATACTTCAAGACTAGCCTAGCCTAAGAAAATACTGTTCATCATGAAATCTACTGTAATCCACTTTATTTTACTATTTGTTTTCACCTTTGCAGAACACCCAGATAAATTAAGCGTTCTCTTTTTGAAATTAAAGATAACACATGGGAGGTTTACATATTAACATAATATGTCCTCTGCATCAACTGTTCCATTAGAGCTTTATAATCAACCTGAATCAATTAAAATAGATAAATCTGCAATAAACTACAGGGCTACACTAGCACTAATCACTCATTCTCTGGGGATAGAGAAAGATACCTGAGGCCAAATTTACTTAATTGTTCCATGATAAAGTCTTGTGTTTAATCACAGACTGCTTCGGAGCAATTCCCAAGAGTTTTAACTAATTAGCTTTATTGCTGGTTCTTCCACAGAAGCAAAAATATTTTACATTTCTTATCTTAGACAAGTAGTCATCATGTATTTGATTCTGCTACTTTTTGAAGCTACAGGATACCACAGAAACCAAGGTCACGTCGCTGGGAGGGAAAGCGAGCGGAAATCTGCAGTAGGTATGGTGCTCAGGAAAGGGCAGGCATGCCCAGCTCCACTACAGAAATGCAATTAAATGGAAAGGAACTTTGTTGTTGTTATTGCTGCTGCTGTTTTTGGTGGAACCGGGGATTGAACTCAGACCCTTGCGCTTGCCAGGGACGCCCTTTTTCTACTGAGCCATCTACCTGGCCCTTGGAAATGAACTTCAAACAACTAAACCTGCTTCAATGAATTATGTGATTCATGTCCTGCACTTGTCCTTAGAAATATATATGTATATATGTAATCTTCATCTGGTGGGTGATAACAAATATTAAAAGTAACTATACATGGGCAATGGTAAGATATAAAAGAGCTAAGTTAAAAAACTTAAACTTCTTTTTTTATGAGCAGAATATGTTTATTGGGGGAAAGAAACTCCTGCCCAAGAGAGGGGCAGGAGGGGGCCCCCATACGGGTGCTCCTCGTGAACTTCTGAAGCAGTGTCTGTAAGCCACTTATGTACACTCAACTCGCATATTCTAGAAATATACAATAAAGACAGATGGAGTTTGTGAAAGGTTTCTGCCTGTGAAATGTTTGCCAGGTATACATCTTATAGTAAAAGATTTTTAAGTGTTCCTGTATATCCTAGGCTAAGATATTGTTTATTAAAATTTTCATTAATATCTTTATGAAAATTCAAGATAAAGACAATTTAAGACACTGTCCTTATTCTAAAAATATAATCAAGGAAGAAAAGCAGATCCCACCACACTCAGCTGAGGGAGAAAGGCCCCACGGGTCCCTGCCCTCCCGTCCACAGAGTTACCAGCCTGGTAACTCTCAGCAGCCAACCTGCCTGAGCCAAGAAGCCAATCTTCATGGGCAGAGGAGAAAAGGAACCTTCACAACCCCGTTTGTGCAATCAGGAGAGACCCAAGACTCTCCCATAAATTTCCAGTTGTAAGAGCAAGAAGTCTTTTGGGTTTTTGTCTTGAAAAACAACAACAAACAACAGAGAGAGAGGGAGACAAGATGGAGACAGAGAGATGGAGAGCGAAGGAGAGACAGAGAGAGACAGGCAGATACACAGACAGAGACACTACACAAGAGAAATGCAATCACAAATTAGAATTGGTGATGGGTAGTCACACTAGTTCCTCAACAAGTCTATCGAGGTTGGTCCTCGACACATTTTCTGGTGTTTGTGGATCGTTTCAGAGCCTCTTTATCTCTTCTGCAACTGTCTCTTTTATACCACATTATGCTAGGATATTGCCTTAGGAAAAATAATTTGGAAAGAAAATTCAGTGGACCAAAGAAAAATATACTCATAGTCAAATAGTTTAGGCTGTACCAAACACATATATCCATGTTTTATTAAATACTTTAGGTTCTACCAAACACATACATCCATATTTTATTCCCAAAATATACACATTTCTAAAACTCAGTAAAAACATGCACCTCAGATTGTATAATTCTTTTCATTTATTTTTATCAATTGATTTAAATTATAAAATGAAAGAGGTGTTTGTACAAACACATTTAGTCTTTTTTT
>NW_004524592.1:4604089-4611164 GCF_000260255.1 Octodon degus | reverse complement strand
TCTCTCTCTCTCTCTCATACATTATGAAACACAGTATCCCATATGCTCTCCCGAGCCTATCATGCAAATAGGTGAGTATGGGATATAGGAAAAGTGGATTGTGCATTGTTCTTCTAGGGGGGCCCTCCACATATTTTCACTGGCAATAAGCTAAACACAGACTTAAAGCTTCTTAAGAAACATGGACCCAGATAAAGGAGTCTGGAACTATAAGTGATCATTCCGATCAAAGCTAAAATGATTATGTCTGAATAAGAAAACTGTAGTAAGTCATTGAGATTTTAGTGTTGGCCAAAGCACTTAAAGTTGTTTTCCCTGAGAGTTAAACTGAGTATTAGTCTGGTGACCTAAGAATATGTTAACATTCTAAATTGTTGGACACCAAGGTATTACTCAAATATACAGGAAAATCACTTCACTGATGAGTGCAAAGTCCAGTGAAAGCAGGTGAATATGGAAACACTGCAATATCCCTTCTTTGAGTCATGTTTATTTTTGTATATTTCAACTTCTAGTTTCAGAAAATCAAGAAACATTTTTGTGAATTTCCATATAAACAGTAACAAATGAAGCAAAGCATTAAGACAAGGTTGGCTTTCCAGAGCGTATAAACAGAGAAAGGTTTCTGAATTTCCAGGTTTCCATTTCAGTAGTGATGCCGATGACCCTGTCACCAATTCCCAGGAGTTTCACTGACAACACAAAAACATCATAGACCCAAACAAACAAGCACGCAGTCTTTCTTTGCAATGTTTCAGCATCTTTCTTGCAATGATTAGATATTTAAACTATTCTTCTAAAATTAAAGTGATGATCTGAAACAATAAGACACTGTCAGATCTGTATAGGTTAAAGTCACATGCCCACAGACATGGGTATATCAATTTTATTTCTGCTTTGTAACCATTTTATCAGTTGACATATAACAGTTTACAACTGCATTAAAAATACATGAATTTTAGTTTTACTTTTAGGGGAACACTGTAGACTTTGTTTATATTTCTGAAAGTATGCTTTCAATAATTCTAAAAATAATTCAGGTTATGTTAATTTGAAAATACTACTTAAAAGTCACCTCTATGTTCTCTCATCCCCCTTGACCACTTTATTAGATAGCCAAAAGGGTAAGAGAAATTAATTCTTGGATGTATAGCCAACTTAATTTGCTATAATCCATAACATATTGTCTTATTATCATCAGCAAAATATTTTTATCTGTTTACTTTTTCAATTGATTTGCCTCCTTACAAAAAAAATGTGGTATAAGAGATACTGTTTATCTGTCCAACCTCAATTCATAAGCCTCAAGACTATGCCTGATTCAAAAATATCTATGAATCAGAATAATAGGTTACTTAGACTTACTTGTTCACCAGAGATACACCATAGGACTACTGGCTTTTTATTTTTAGTTTTTTCTAACCACAGCATCAAATCTATTCAATTTACAATTTTCTTGAATATACATATTTGCAGCGATATCTGCAAACTCCTGTGATGAGATTTCCACATGACATTCAATTTCAGTGCTATTTTGAAGATCCCTGGACACTTCTGGATAAAGATACCACTTTTTAAAGTTATATAAAATTTAAATGGCAAGGTCTATTATTTGGAAAAAGTTTTGGGTTATCTGTCCCTGGAATATATATGCAGTTGAAATTTTGTCTTGAAAAAAAATTAATGTATCAATTACTTGGATGCTGATTAAAGGAATTAATGGAGAGTGAAGTATTAAGATATAAATTCGTATGAAAGTGTGTGTCAAGTTTAAAATTAATGCTCTAGAAAATTATTAAGAATTGCAGAGTGACTTTTAACAGCACAGCGCATCAATATAAACAGTTAAGTAAACTGAAGTGGTAACAAAGTAAGGCCTTGAAATTTTTTTCCTGAGCTTCATGTTCTGATTGAATATTTTCTTCTCAAGCCATGATGTTGAGTTAATCAGTTCCATTTGCATTGCCACAGGTATGCACTTTCAGGGAACCAAGGAAGCTACTAAGTTCTGTTCTAAAGCCTTCTTGTTTTAAGATATATATATATATATATATATATATATATGACTGCTTCCTAGATTAGGAAAAAAGGAACATCACAAATCTTCCTGGTTAACCAACTCATTTACTCACATGACAAATGGCTGGAATTAGAACAGCTTGAAAACGGATACTGCACAGTGCTCCTTGCAGTGAATTATTGCTCCCCTTCTGGATTTTGTTGACAGAGATGAAGTGGGTGACAATGTTCCATAACAAAGATGGAATAGTTAATTCTGTGTTTCATTTCCAACTCAAAATTAAGCAGCTAGTTTAAAAGCTTGTATTTGGTTGTCCATACTGATAAAGTGAAATGGTTTTCCTTTAACAAATATCAAATAATATAACAATATGAAAAAAATTATGATAAATCATAAAATGGACTCTGGAATTATTTATGACATCAATATATCATATCTTGCATAGGTTTTAGACATCCAGAAGAACTGGCTATTTCCATATTTTTTCCTTTTTAATCATTTTTGCAAATGGATGTTTTTCACACTTAACAAAAAACTAATATACAAAATCCAGAAACAAGTCTATGTACAATGGTCCTTTACTGACTTAATATTTTCTGATCACCTCTTTCACTAAAAAATATCATGAGTGACTAGAAATTCCAAATTGAATGTATTAGGAAAGATAGAATTATTATGCAGAAAAGCTTGAGTGTTAGGCTGGATCATATTTCAATTCATGTTTTCCTCAACAAAGTGAAATAGAGTTCACAGTCACAAAAATACCAATGATTACCTGTGATGGCCCTCAGAACTTATTTCCACCAGCGATAGGTTAATATATTGGCAAGGTACCATAACTTTTAATAAAAGTTCTTGTATTGGTTAATTATTATATATAATCTTAGCTTACTTGGGCTCTAACAATATATGCACATGTTCACAAATATATAAATTCAGAAAAAAAATATATATATATATGATACAACCCTTATCCTGAAATTATTTTTGCTTTGTTTTAAACTAGATAAAACATGTACAAGAATGATACTAGAAGTATAGTAAACTTTGTGAGAACCTAGAGGTTGATAATTTTTATTCCATTTAAGATTTAAAATGATATGGATGAAGGATACAGAGAAAGAGCAAAAGTGAACTAGTAAAGCATACATTACTTTCATTATATACCAGAAATTCTATTTTCCTACTGGCATGGTAACAAACACCTGTAATCAAAAATTAAATATAAAACAAGGCCCTGGGTTCAATCTGTAGGACCTGGGTTCATTCCTATAATAGATAGATAGATAGATAGATAGATAGATAGATAGATAGATAGATAGATTGATTTATGTGGTATAGGGTCTCGCTATACAGCTCAACTCATACTGATCCTCCTGTCTCAGCCTTCCTAGAGCTGGGATTGCAGGCATGCACCACCACACCCAGTTTCAGCGGCCAGCATGGCATAGGGCCAGCATGTAATGCAGTACCTGGAATCAATCCTGGATCCTTGAGCTTGGCAGGCAGGTATTTGGACTGCTAATCTATCTCCACAGATCTATTTTTTATTTAAAAAAACCAAAAAAACATTTCTTTCTTTATTTGGTACAGGGTCTCACTTTTCAGTAATCCCCCTGTCTCAGCCTCCCCAGCTTGGGATTCCAGGTTTGTACCACCACACCAGGTTTCCATGGCCAGCACAGAGTGCCCGGGATTCCAGGGGCTGCATGGCATGCACTACTGGGGACCAGAACCCAACTCATTGCGCTTGCCAGGCAGGTGCTTAGACTGCAGAGCTATCTCCCTGGCCACGAATGTACTATTTTTAAATGTTAATGAAAAATAAAAATAAAGTATTCCAGTGAGGTTCCTTCTTTTTGTACTTGCTCTTTAATACATCCACAAAACAATATTTGTTTAAAAAATCACATGCCTCTATCATAGTGGAAAGATTTTTGAGCACACCTCCTTATCATGTACGGATGTTTCTATTTTAAAGTTGTTCTAATATACTAATGTAAATCACCTCAAAACAATCATGCAAACATTTACCATTACATTTAGTTTAATTTATGAAACATCCTCCACTGTATTGCATAACTTTAAACACTTCCAACAAACTTTTGTAACTTTTTTATTTTTTTATTGATGTTTTGTTTGTCAATAGCACTCAAAATTTTAAGGTCATATGCTTGTACGACCTTATATCTAAAGCAGGACACATTACACAGTTAGTTCCAGGGTCACAATTAAAGATAGCCAGTGGAAGCCCATGTTTTGTGTAGGGGACTTAATTATTTCAATATTTTCCTGCTTTCTAATCAGACTTGAATAGATTATCCCTGATTAATCTTGCAGTGTAGCTGAGCAGCGAGGAGTTGAAATATCCAATTGCACTGCCTCTTTTCCTCCTTGTCCTTCTCTCTTCAATTCAGTGCTTTCTGAAAAACTATTTTCAGACTTTCTGTTTTCTGAAGTGTTAGTGTTGGATAAAAATTTGTGTATTATCTGTAAGAAAAAAAAACTCAACCTCCTTCACCAGAATGCTATCTACAATAATCAGAAGTATGTTAAAAATAAAACTACACCAGTAAGTGAAGGGAGAGCAGGACCATCTACCTCCACATTGTGTGTTTCCCAGAGTTTTCTCAAAGCATTGCAAATCTCCAATGCTCTGGATGTGGCATTTGGCCCACATACAGACTAAGTAAGGGTACAAATGATATGCATATATTAACAAGAATAATTGGCTCTTTATTATTTTCAATTGCAAGATATGTTAAGAGCAAAATTCCCACAGGAAACATTGAATGGAGAACATTTTGGAATAGATTCCAATAAATTCCAGAATCATTTAAAACTCTTGTACTAGCAAGCTTTCTGTGACTGGAGCACAATATCTGACACCCACAGTTTAAAGTAGGACAGGTTCAGTGTGGCTCACAGTCTTGGGAGAGTCTGTTCATGGGCAGCTGACTGCAAAGCAGAAATGTCATGGTGGAAGAAGACGGCAGGGAAAAAATGAACAGGTCACTCCCAGACAGGAAGCAAAGCAAAGCAGGAAAACAGGGCAAGTGTTCAAGGTACAATGAACTTGGACATGGACACCAGAACAAAGCACACTCTGCTAATCCTCTATGTGAATTTCACAGCCACACAGGTTGACAGTGTACCCAAACCAGCATGTTGCATCTCTTAGCAACTTCATACACAAATACAACTTAAACTACAGTTAACCTAGAAATAAGAATAATAGAAAGATTTGAGTTCAATCACCGGTTCCGCCAAAAAAAAAAAAAAGTTTGTAATTTTGCCTAACATGATACAATTATTCTGTGTACAACCAGAAATGAAAGAAGCACTTCTCCAAAGCCTTAACATGGTGAATGATTTTGTGTTGTTGTTGTTTGAGAGATTGTTTATTCTGGTCATCACCTCACAACCTTGCACTTGTCAGACAGGCACTGTGCCACTGAGCTATATCTCAGCCCAAGCCAATCTTTTTCAAAAGTCAAATTCAATGTTCTTTTCGGAGAAGGCAAAGTCATAGATACAAATATTTACATAAATTAAAAACAAGTTGCATATTCCCAAGGTCCAGTGGCGTAGAGTAACATCATGTGATATGACAAGGCTAAGCAAGGATGCTTCGTCTATAGCAGCCAGGAAGCAGAACCGGAGAACAGTGCTTGAGAGGAAAAGCCAGGCATGGACTCTAAGGCCATCTTCTACAGTGCATCGAGGCCCACCGTGAACTGCGCTTCTCCAATCCCCAGGGCCACCCCAAAGCCAGTGAAGTCGGCACCCCACCCTACTCACCGTGGCCCTTGAGGGGCTCACTTTGGCCTACAGTGTTACATACAAACCTCTGGAAAACATTCAGGGTCTTTCGGGGTCTGCCTCTGACCTCTGCCTTAAATGTGTTTTATAATGAAAGGACCTTAACTATATTTTCACTTTTCTCAAAACCTATCACACCATCATGTTTTTTTCTTTCTTTTCCTTCTGCATGCAATCGCCTTCCTTGAATCCTGCTGTGCTTTTGAAGCAGGCACATCATCGCTAGTGGGTTTTGCCCCTGGATGCTTTGTGCACTCCTGCACAAAACCAGTTGCTCTCTTCTCTGCCTGCACCCTGAAGTCTACTATAGACTAATGAATATTCACATTGGCCTCTCAAATTCCCCCTGAGCAGTGCATAGCAGCTCTCTATATTCCTACTTTTAAAACCATGAAGAGATACATGGTAACTACTACTGAAGGGATTAAAAAAATGATAGTATCCCTTTTATCAGCTTGGTGTGAAATGCACCAGTTTTATAAACACAGCTGGTCAATCGTGTTTATATTATACTCGGGAATAAATTAATGTGTTAATGTTTATAATGGATGATCTAGAAAAAAAATCATTGCCTACCACTACTAAATTTAGAAATACTGAAACCATGTTTAGGAAATAATGAAGAAATATGAGCCATTAAGTAGGATTTAAATGAATTTATGTTCATAAAATAAATATATCCCAAATGCCTTGTATATTCCTTTTTTGAGATTTATGATAAAAAAGCATTCAATTTAGCAACTTAAATATTACTATTGTATAGTTTTCAAACTAATGGATAGTTCAAATAGCTATTATACATTTATAATTCACTAACTCTAGTATAACTAAGAAAATATTCTGGATATGCCAGAGAAAGTCTATGCAGCCCAGAACTTGATGGAGGCTTTCAAGGAAAGTTTCCTTTTAAAGTAGAACTGATCTAAAGAAGATAGGGGAAAATGAGTTCAGAAATGAAAATTTTTTAAAAAAGGTAAAACTGATGGTAAAATTTCTGAGAGAAAGGAGAGCAAGAATTATTTGGATGTCAAAGTGAAGAATGTGTACAATACCACGCAGATATCCTCAGATGTACGGTAGAGAGAGAACAGATGGCCCTGCAACCCGCTGCCAGTAAAAGCAGTGAAAGACCTAACCCAAAGCTAGGTCAGGAGTCCTTTTAACAGAGCGCAATGTGGTGGTGGTGGTGGTGGTGGTGGTGGTGGTGGTGGTGGTGGTGGTGGTGGTGGTGGT
>NW_004524592.1:4600450-4603989 GCF_000260255.1 Octodon degus | reverse complement strand
TCTTCTTCTTCTTCTTCTTCTTCTTCTTCTTCTTCTTCTTCTTCTTCTTCTTCTTCTTCTTCTCTATTTTTTTTTCTTTGTCTTTTGGCCGAACTGGGGATTGAATTCAGGCCCTTGCACTTGCCAGGCAAGCACTTATTCTACTGAGCTGTCTCCCCGGCCTCGCACAATGTGTTCTTAAAGGAATTTTCCAGGTTATTTGATTCCAAGGGTTCCATGGCTTTCTCTTTGGACTATTTTGCAAATTTGAGACTTCAGATTACCTATGGCAATGATTCTTGTACACGAATCAAGTTTTGATACCAATAACTTTATCTTCTGTCCCATAAATGTCACATCAAATGTTACATTTTGCTTCATAGGATGCAGTTACTAAAAATTCTTTATTGTCTATGTCTGTCCTATGAAATACTTGCATTAAACTAACATAAAATCAAATCTTTAACTTATTTTGATTTTATATTTGGTAGAGAGTTGTGGTTCTCACCATGCTGTAAATTCTATTTCATACTACGTTATATAATTTGATTTTGAGGAACAAGGGGAAAAGATTGAAAGTTTTGGAATGAGAAATAAATTTTCATCAGTGTATGGTGACAATGAGGTTGAAGGTGGATGCAATTTAAATGGGAAGAGAAGGAGGAAGGCTATGGGAGGAATCCAACTGAGATAGGAGGCAGCCATAAAATCAGAGGCAGTGGGGATGGAAAGAAATGGAGTGGCATAAGGGACACTAGAGATGAGTCCTACAGAGCTGTCAGATGAAGAACAGGGAAGAGTATGGGAAGGCTGGCTCCCATAGTTCTGGCAAGATAAATGGGAAAGACAATAAAAAGGGGAGCAATTCCCATCTAAATTTTTCATTCAGATGACTATGAGAAAAACAGGTTTGGGTAAAGAGCAAAGCATTATCCTCGGTGGGATCTCTGCATAACTTTATAACTCATTCAGGCACCATCGGAGAGGTATTACTCTATTGCTAGCTTATTTCATCATGTTGGTTTTCTTTTTCAAAATCCTCTGATCGTATACTCCTCATGCTACTGGGAATAAAAATACTTGAACATGAAGAGAATCAGAGGCTTTTGTAGTCTAGAGCAATTGCCAAAGGCACTCAGTCCACAGCCTGTCAAAATTATGACTAAAGGGAAGAAAATAAGGGTTTTTGATTCAAAGCATGAATAGTATTAGTTAACCAAAACTACAAATATAAGCTGTTAGAGACAATAGTCATTTGTCATAAACTGCTTCATTTACAACAAATCAAGGGGAAGTTCTATTGTACAGAGGAATACTATCCAAGTTGGTAATCGTATTATTTCTAATAATAATAATTCATAATATATTTATAGTCCTATTTTGTAGTGTGAAGGAATAGTGATGTGTTACTGAACTATAATATGTGCTACTGGGTTTCAGTTTATGAATTTGGGAGGAACACCAAAATTCAGACCATAGCAATAAAATAATTTAAAATGTAAAACAGAAGACTTAAAGTATATTGTGCCAGCCAGATAGCATTAGAAGTGCTATTTTCAAATTTGTAGATAAATCTTTGAGCTTCTTATTGATAAGTAACCAAGAGTACAAACCACAGACCTGATGTCTTTGACTAGATTATAAACTTTCCAAGGTAGAAATTTTTCCTTGAATTCAACATTGTGCTCTCAATGTCTAGCATTTTAAAATGATAAAGAGGCACTAAATAAATGTTGATGACAAAAATAATATGCAGCTATTTCTCTATAACTGAACAAAGCAACTTTAAATCATTAAAAAATTTTAGCCTATAACATTTAAAGAGGTTATTTTTTCATTGCAAATGTAACATAATTGTATTTTGGAAAACTTAGAAAAAATTGTTTTGATAATGCAAGCATAAAACTGTATACTGAGATCAAACATGATGGAGCATGCCTGTAATTCTAGCACCTGGGTGGCTGAGGCAGAAGGATCACTGTGAGTTCTGGTCAAGCCTGGGCTACCCAGTGAGTTCATAGTCAGCCTCAACTATATAGTGACACCCTGTCTCAAAAACACACACACACACACACACACACACACACACACAAACACACACACACACAGTATTCACACTGATAAACAATTTAGTCTTAGTAAAGAGACTCTTATCTAAGGAACCTATTTACAATGTTAACTGTAACATTGTTTTCTTAAAATTACTCACTTTACTAACAATGACACTTTTGGCAATCCGAATATTTCTCTGACAGATTAAAGTGGCAGAAGGGAAGAAAAAATGGAGGGAAAGGGAAAATGTGGCAAAACAAAAATTTAAATGAAAATTTTTCTTTATTCATACTTTATTATTGAACTATTACACTTTAGCCAGAGTTATATGTGCTACTGGTGAATACAGTGAATTCAAGGATAAGCATTCAAGCATAAATTTCTTTCTACAACAACTCCATTAAAAAAAAATTTGAAGAGAACCTTATGGACCAAATCAATGGGCAATAACAGGGTTTACAGGTGACATACTAGGTAGTCTTGGTGGATATGTACAGAGAAGACTATTGTGCTCTCAAATCTTCTAAATACCAAGTTTGTAAAAATGAAACTACTTCAGTCTCATGAAATTAGTATTTCTTACATACTGAAAGGATAAAGTGTGAAATATAATTTTTAAAATTATTATAAAATAATCATTACTTTTCAGCAAAATGTCCAAATCTGAATAAAAATCACCTAAATTTTTTCTCAACTGATTCCAAACTTTCAGGGTAGTCATCACAAAAATCTTGATGGAGAGATGCAAAATGACTACTGACATCCTAAAAGCACAGAGCTTGAAATGTAACTTGAAGGGACTTTTGTGATCATCCTATCTCATCTGGAGCAGGTTCCCTGCATTCTTTTCTACACCAAACCTTAGGATGTGGCCTTATTTGGAGATGGAGCTTTGGAAGATCTAATGAGTTCCAAAGAGGCCATGCAGAATTAGGCTTTCACCCAACCCAGTGATTTAGGTTCTTACAGAAAGGCACACAACAAATAGCTCCACTGAGCACCTAGACTCTTCGATTTTGGATCTGTAGCCTCCAGAATTCTGCAAGAATAATCTCTAGTTTGTAGTACTTTCTTGAGGCAGGTCTGCAAAATGAAAAATGCCCACACCTGTTACTATACAATAAGAAGAGGAAATTGAGATTTTAGGTAAATGATTCTTTCAAGATCTCATAGTTAATGATTTTTTAAAAAACAGATGTCTACCAGCTTTTAAGCAGTTTATAAATCATTAGTCTCAGTAACTGATATTATATTGAGATAAAAGCATAGGTGAGATGAAGTATTATAGCAACATTGATTTCCTTTCACATTCAAGTTAAATAGTTTTAATTTCACACTTGAGAAGCTTGTCGGTCATGAACACAGGCTGTAGGCCAGGTTTCCTGGGCTTGGCACAGTCTGCCAAATTTTCTCTAAGGAAAGAGCCTATTCATTAGGCAGGGGTGCCATTAGGATTAAGTGAGGTAATACTTGAAAGCACCTAGAATAATGCATGGCACAGTATGTAA
>NW_004524592.1:4585272-4600350 GCF_000260255.1 Octodon degus | reverse complement strand
TTTTTTTTTTTTTTTTTTTTTTTTTTTTTTTTTTCAATACCAGGGATTGAATTCAAGACCTCAGTACTCAGGAACTCAGGACTGGCTAGGCAAGGGCTTATTCTACTGAGGTAACTCCCTGGTCCATAGATGACCTTTGTCAGGTAAGATGAAATAAAAAGAAAAAGACACTTTATTTATTTATTTATTTTTTATTTTTCCAGGGATCGAACTCAGGACCTTGTACTTGTTAGGCAGGCACTTATACCACTGAGCCATATCCCTGGCTGAGATATTTTAAATAGATTTGGAAATTTCAAGTACATTCATATAAATTTAATTGCTCCTAGGGCCAGTCAAATAGCTCAGCAGATTAAAGAACCTGCTTAGGCAGAAACAGTGGATGGGGTTCAATCCCCAGCCTACTGTGCCAGCCTTGCCCCTGGGGCATGCTGAGACATCAGTTGAGACTGTGCTTGGTGGCATGTGCCTGTAGTCTCAGCACTTTGGGAGGCTGAACACAGGTGGATCACTACGAGTCTGATCTCTAGACCCTTACTATAATACAAAATACTAATACTACTACTAATAATAATTGCTCAGACTTTATTGAAAATCTGTCTAATAAAAGTAGTCTTTTTTTCTTTTTACATTTTTCTTACCTAACTTTTCTTAGATTATCTTTATCTTCCAAGGTTTAAATTTTCTTGCACTATTCTAAAAAAGATCTAAGGCTCTCATTTGCTTGTGTGTTCCTAATTTCCCAATAACAGCATATTAGGGAAATGCAGTATCTAGTAGTATATTAGGGTAACACTACTAGAGGCTGGTCTCACAGGATCGCATAATAGTTTTCAAAAACTATATTGCAGACTTAGTACTTCGAACTTTGAGCACAATAGTTTTCTCCATTCACATCTACCAAGAACACCTAATGTATCATCTGTAAGCCCTGTTATTGCTGGTTGATTTGGTCCGTAAGGTTCTCTTCAAATTTGATTTAATGAAATTGCTATACAAAGGAATTTGTGCTTGAATATTTATCCTGAATTCACTGTATTCACCAATAGTACATCCTTGAATTCACTGTATTCACCAATAGTACATATTACAGTGGCTAAAAATTGACTAATTCAATAGTAAAGTATGAATTGAGAAAAGTTTTTATTTGTTGCAGCTATTCATGTTAATTATATACAAGGAAAGGTATCACATAATTATATGTCACTAAGAAGATGCATGAACTGATGTAGCCTGTTTAAAATCTAATTTTCTAAAGAGATATATCTATGTACTTAAGCAAAATGATTTGCACAACAGTACTGTGGATTTCTGTTGGTCTATGGAAAGGAGCTGGTGGTGCTTAATTTGTTTTGTCTCCTTTTTTCAATTCTTTTTACGTTTTCTTTTCTTAATTTCTTATATAGTTTTTCTTCTTCTAATTTTGCATGCATATATTTGGTAATATGAACAACTGCTTTGAAAACAAAACCATGCATCGCAATAAATACTGTGAAATTCATTTTATTTGTCTAGTGAAATTCTGCATCATTTGTAATTTTTGTATCTTAATAATATTTTGTGCTCTCTTTAAAAAATAAAAAAATTAAATCATTAAATAGTCAAGATGAATGATCTTCATCTTCATGAACCTCCATGAAGTGGTTTGTGAGACAGCGGCCTGGCCTTCACTCTGCACACTGGAGCTGGTTGCATCTCCAGCAACCTGGGTGGGCAGCCAGGATGTCCAGGCAGGTGGTTTCAGGTACAGGCCCCTGCGCAAAAATGCCAGAGAATCTGTTGCTGCTTGGATCCCAAGGGCCTGCTTTGGGCACCGGCTGTGGTGGGAAGCAACTTATAAGACCCAGTGCCGGTGGGAAACAGCTCAGGTATGCTTGGATATACGTTCTGGCTCCGCCTTTCGGGATCTGTGGTCTAGGGAAACAGTGCCAAACCACAGTTTTCCCTTCAGTCAGGGAAAGAGAGTGTCTTTTGCTGGGTATTCTTTGGAGATGTTGAGATCCAGTGAATAAAGCATTTCCCACATACGAAAAACATAAAAACAAACAAACAAAAAGTCTTGTTTTACAAAAATAAATGAAATGAAATGAAATACATGCATGAATTTGATCAGCATTGTCTTTTGTTAATTCAAAGTCTAAAATGACATTTGAACAGAGTCCATAATCAAAGTTTCTCTAGATTCTTTCTCTGCTTCTTAATTGATGAAAATCACAAGATTTTCTACATTAATTAAATGTAGAAAATTCACAAGATTACCTACATTAATTAAAATGAGTTTCTAGGAAGATGTTTAAATTGTTGGACCTCTATAAGATTTTTCTGTCCTTTTATGAGAAAAAGAAAAACTGTCCAAGTCCTCATACTCACTGAATATTAATCTGTATATGCCTCTAGCAAAGCATTTGTTGTTCTCCTTTCTTGACCTTTCTTACTCACTACTAGTGGAAACTTTTCTAAAATCCAATGCATTTTACAACCACCAAAGTTTTACACAGTGGTTGTCCAATGCGATCATTTCCTTGTATTTACCCTATTTTGCAATGATTCAATTTGCTTCTTCATAATTTTCCTCAAATATATGATGTTTGTGTCTTTATTTAATATTCAGTTAATACTAAGATTCCATCTCCCACCAGAAAGAATGAATATCACAAAGAAACTACAAAATACCAAATGGTGAAGGGGCGGCAAGGGTGGGGGTTACAAGTGGAGAAACACTTCTTGGATGTTGACGGGGAAGGTGAGCTGGTGCAGTGACCGCAGAAAACAGAACAGAGATTCCTAAAATAACTAAAACTAGAAATCCCATTTGATTCAGCTCTTTCCCTCCAGGCAGCTTCCTGCATCAGTTCAAGTGATCATACTCTTGATAGATGCATCCTGTGTTTATAGCAGCACAATCTACATCAAACATGCACTAATAAAAAAAATAGGATAAGAAAAGAGAAAAATCTCTTTTCTTATCCTATTGTAATTATACTAGCTATGGAAATTCCCCCTTCAACTCATTATTTATTTTAAATATCTGTTACTATGAGGGACCAAAAATTGGAATACTTAGTAGGTGATTAGCTATCCTAAAGGGCATATTTATTATCCTGGGAAGGAGCAATTTAATGGCATTTAGTTCCTCATGGGTAAAAAATGAATGTTCAGTGAATATGGGTAATAATAGGATACAAAAAGGATACTGAATTCACTTTTCTAACTCCACCCTGTTTTATTTGAGTGCCTTCCTCAGAAACAGAGTTCCGATTCATTTTATCAATAAGAATTTGCTATTAGGGTAAAATATAATCTTTCACTCCCTACCAAATTTATAATACAAATTAGAAACATCAATAACAATAATCTGCAAAGCTATGGTAAATATGACCAAGTTATAAGTGAAAAATATGAGTATTTTGTAGAATGTTCTTCAGCCCCTTTCCTACCAAGATCTTCACAAATACAAGAGAACTTACCAGATCATTTTTGATCATGAATCTGTTGACAACTAAGCAATTTGTAGGCATTTGAATAAATGTCAAATGAAGAAACATGAAAGTGGATTTTTGTGTGGGTAGTGGATTATAAAATGCTTCAGAAATTTGTATTCCATTGTCATAATAAAAACCAGCAAAAATATCTGTGGGTTTAATATAGTTAAGAATGTAGGAGAATGTATAGTTAAGAATGCAACTTTAATCATTTTATATATATTGCAGGCATCCTACTATATTTTGTTTCAAACAAAGCACTAGAAATGTTCCTACAAATATTCCCAGATTTTCTTAATATCCAGACTACTTAAAATGACTGTTCACAAGAACCAGGGTTTGATCCCTGGTGTGCTGTGCTGGCTCTGCCCCCAGGGCACACTGAGATGGCAATTGAGACTGGGTGTGGTGGCGGACACCTGTAATCCCAGCAATTGGGAGGCTGGAAACAGGAGTATCACCACAAGTCCAATCTGTGTAGTGAGACCCTGGAGACCCTATACTAAATACATTTTTTTAAAAAATGATTGTGCTTCTGTCACAAAATCCACATAAGTACCCTTTATGCTTAATAAGTGCACAGCCCATTGTGTCAAACTGTGAAGACAATCAAAATAACCAAAAGAGGGAGCGAAAGAGAGGAGGAGGAAGTCAGCAAGGGAAGGAGAGAGGGAAAGAGGGAGGGAGAGAGGGAGGGACTATTCATGTAGTTCCTAATTTAGAACTATTTCTACCAAGTTCTTAAATTGAAAATACTCAGTTAATTATTTGAAAATACTCATGTTTTTAGAAGTCGGAAGGACAACAAAAATACACTTAGAACGAAGTTTACTGAGTGCTCAGGTGAAAGTTCAACCCCTCTTCCAGGATATACAAATGGTGTTCTGGAGAAGCCCCTTTTGGAGCTAATCACTGCAAAATTTAGAAGTTAGAAATATAAGACATGACTAGAGATAATAAGAATAACTCAACAGGAAGGATGTTTTTAAATTAATGTCCATATTTCTTAAATGACTAGAAAGATTTTGTAACATTGCACTAACAATGATTGAAATGATCATATTCTTTAAATAATTATGAAAGATCCTTTCAATGATCAAATTCATTTTTATGGAAATTCTAGCTCATGGAATATTGAAAATCATCTTAAGGTCGATGGCCATGCCATGCTGAATGCACCTGATCTCATTTAAATCATCTTAAAATTTCAGTAAATAACAATTATGTCAATAGTCAAACCTATGTTAAAATATTTCATCAAAATTCAATTTTAGTGAATTCTTGAATTCATATAGTAAGGTTTTTGTTGTGGATTTCACATTTAATCTTTTAACTCCTATCTATCAAATGGCCTCTAGTGTCAGTTCCACATAATATTCTAAAATTGGAGATTCAAAAGTAAATAAAATTTTGTAGAAGAAAAACAAATACATGATTTAAATACATTGGATTATAAGTGGTGATCAATATTAGAGGTAGAAATTAAGAAATCAAATTGCAAACAACAAAGCTAAATGTGGAGACATGTGTCTATAGTCTGAGCTATTGGGGAGGCTGAGGGTAGGGGGTTGTTCGAGTGCAGGAGTCTGAGCAACGTAGTGAGAGTTTATTTTTAAAATAATAAATAAAAGTTTTAAAAACTTGGCTTCATTTTTTATTCGGCTAACATATAAAGGGAAAAAAGATAAATGGTTGTTCAGCAATATTCTTAAAGGCAAGAAAGCAATTAGAATAGGTTTTTCGAAAACACAACGACAGTGCATTTACATATCTTCTCTAAATGTAGTCTCGATTGTGGAATGAAAATTCTTATTGTTTTAGGATAACAGACACGTACTTGACATTTTCATAAGATAGCAGAATTAGAAACTAAACCTAAAGGGAGAAAGATTATTACAGAAACTAATTCCTCTTGGTCTTCCCAAAACAGGAATGATTATTTACTTGGTCACTAGATCTATGCTTTAGTTTGCATTGGGATAAGAACAGGAAGAAAAGTGAGGGAGCAGGAGGCTAAAGAAGGGGAAATGCCAAGGCCTGGAGGAAAGAGCAGAACTCTCACTGCATGTGTCTGCAGCTCAGCTCTCTC
This sequence comes from Octodon degus, assembly GCF_000260255.1. Taxonomy (NCBI): domain Eukaryota; kingdom Metazoa; phylum Chordata; class Mammalia; order Rodentia; family Octodontidae; genus Octodon; species Octodon degus. The sequence goes on along the minus strand of NW_004524592.1, from coordinate 4,594,779 downwards.
CTCTTAGTCTTCCACAGATGATGTCTGCTTTGGCACTACAATGGTGTGACAACATAAAAATTTAGCTGACATGGTGTGTGACAGTCCAAAAATCCTACTTTTTCTTGGGTCTGTAGGAGCAAAGGGACATGACAACAAGCAGAGTTTGAGCAAGTGAAGAGGGGAGGAAGAAGTAGTCAAGCTTGCAGCCACTGCCGTGACTTTCTCAGGTACTAATCTGAGGGTACATAGGCTGTCGATTTAGCATGCCTGCTCCGGGATGCACAGTGTCCACTACTCCCTTACCCAGTGCAAAGAAATCTTTCATGGAGTGTAAGTGGATCACAAGCCAATGAGTTGGTTATGAGTGGTGCAGACTCCTAGCAGTTTGTACTGTGTGTGACATGTGAAGGAACAGCAAGCAGAAAGGAAGAGATCAAGATCCCAGTCTGCCTCCAGCACAAGAAATTTCTCTGCATGTGTCAAACCAATTATGATATATGGAGAGAAATAAGGGGATGAGAGAAAGAGAGAGGGAGTTATGGAGAGAGGAAGGGGGAGAGACAGAGCCAGAGACTGAGACAGAGACAGGGAGAGAACATAAAGTTCTGAGATTCCAAGGGCAAAAATGAGTATCATCCAAAGACTCCAAACCAGGAGCTAATACATTGTTCCTGCAATGGCAGATCTTCCACTCTTCAGCTGGGACAAGCAAAGATCCGAAAATACTGTGAGTATGAGTATTCCTTTTCCTTCTGATAGCATCACGTCATTTGAATTTCTGTCAGCCAGTGCACCACATACCACACAGGATTACAGGGGAAGGGAGAGGGATTAAGGCACAGCATCATGACATTAAATCATCAATGCAACTGACTTTGTCACAATTCAGTGTAAAATGCAAACAAAACGAAAAGCAAATTATTTCACTCTGATAATTACATCGATGTCTGAAATCCAGTAGGTATGAGGTCAAGAGGAAATGCGTGTAAACAAACTCTACCTTCCATGAGTTAATCAGGTAACTGAATGAAATTTTGACAATTGATGAGCCAATAGTTCATGATGGAAGATTCCCAGGGACAGAGCATCCATGCTGTGACAAAGCTGTGCCAGCCCCTCAGTCCTCGGCATATTACATATGTTGAAGCCCTAATCCCCATTACTTAGAATGTAACTGACTTTGGAAATTGAGTCTTTGCAGGGGTAATGGAGGTTTGCTGAAGCCCAAGAGGACTGATGTCCTCATATGAATAGAAAGAAGCAACTGTGGGCTCTGGATTGAAGAGAAAAGGCTCTGTGAATACACACTGAGGTGGTGACTAGCAGCAAGCCAAGGACAGGAGCCCAGGGGGACTCCTACCCTTCGGAAACCTTGTTATCAGACATCCAGTCCTGAGAAAAATAAAATCTCTATTGTTTAAATTACTTTGCCTATAGTATTTTATTACTGTAGTAGTACCAAACTAACAACATGATTTACATGGAAAAAGACACAGGACAGGACAAAAGATATTACCCTGCCTGGTAGCTTTAGAAGGCTTCCTCAAATTACCATTATGTTTTCATCCTAGATAAGATTATCTTTCTTTTAACAAATTAACACACACACAAAATGGATCATGATAAATTTATGAGACACTATCATTATTAGATTTTTTATAACTTTATTAACTCAGTTACGTATTCAGTATTGGGAATAGAGTGGATGAAAGTGATTAAAATAATTTCAGCAACAAACAAAAACAGACCAGCAGATTGCAGTGAGAATTTGACTGACTACATATCAGTACTATTTAAAAATATGTGACTTTCTATGTTATGAAGCATATTAAAGTAAGTTTTTTTTTTTTTATAATCCAGGCTCTCTCCCCTTCATATATTGCTTTAGGTATGAGTAAGTAGTGAAAGAAATAAAAGGGGCATATATATGTACAACATTATATAGGTACATCACTGATTTAAATTTTTATATTGTCAAATCTATCCATAATTAGTATTTTATATTGTTTTCTTATTTTGACAGTTTTAACTGAAACAGTTAATTACTTGTCTGTATATTGCTCTACTGTTACAGGTTTTAAATTTTATGTCTCCTTCATATATATGGAATTGCTATTCCTTGCTAGATTTATGTTCTCTTATACAAAGAATAGTTTCTTTTCTTAATTTTTTAAAAATCTTTATTCATTTGGTACAGGGTCTTGCTACACAGGTCATATTTGTAGTGATTCTCCTGTCTCAGCCTGCCCAGCACTGGGATTACAGGTGTGCACCACCACACCCAGTTTGGGTGACCTGCATGTGCACCTGGGGTTCTAACGTGGCAGGACATGTGCTACTGGAGATCAAACCTGGGACCTTGTGCTTGCCAGTCAGGTGCTTAGACCACTGAACTATCTCTCCATCCAACAAACAGTAGTTTTTTTCAAGAAAATATTCCTGAACAACTATGTATACCTTTCGAGTCAGCCATTCCTGTTCTAGTTATAAAACTTTCACCTATAAAGCATGTTTAACTCTAAGCACACTCCAGTGAGCCACAGACATCAAACTGAAGAAAGGAATAGAATTTAGTCAAAGAGAATAATAGCAAAACCAGCACAGAAAAACAATTCCTAGGAAGAAGACTGAAATCTTATTGCAAAGAATTGGGGCTGGGGCTATAGCTCAGGGGCACAGTGCCTGCCTGGCAAGTGCAAGGTCCTGAGATCAATTTCAGGCACCAAAAACAACAACAACAAAAATATATTCACTTCCTTATACTCCATAAAGTTGTTCAGAAGAACCTGGATATAAAAATAATAGGGCCCAGCATCACTGACTCTCAAATTTTTAATGTTTAATATTCTGAGAATTTCCAGACATGCACCTCAAAAGCTTCCATGGACTACAGCAATTATTCTAACAAAGAATATGAAACTCAGAATTAAACCCTGATAAAAGATCTTCAGAGTCATTTCTCTTCCTTATACCCAACAAAAAGACTCGTGGAGTTTTCAAAACTATTTCCTAGTACTTATCAGACCAGAACAAAATATCTGGTGGTCATTTTTCACTCAACATTTACAACAATGAAATATAATTTTTGTTCTACCATTTGATTTCTCAGTTAAATTTTATGCTTTATGTGGAAAACACTGAGTTAAAGAATTGTCCTGGGGCCAGGGAGATAACTCAATAGAATAAGCACTTACCTGGCAAGTGAAAGGGCCTGAGTTCAATCCCTGGTTCAGGAAAAAAAAAAAAAAAAAAAAAAGCCAAGAACTGTTCTGCATATGCTTATTTTGTATTAAGTGTTTTAGTGTGGATGCACTTGGCCTAATGCCCACAATAGTTCTTAGATCTAAATTTGCTAAAATCTTTTACTGGCTTTCCACTCACTACCTATAGGATTTAATTCCAAAGTCTCCTTTCTCCATCCCTAGATGCCCTTTTCTTACTCATTTCTCTTTTTTAAATACATTTAGTACAGGGTCTTCAGGTTATACAGGGTCTCACTACACAGATCAGACTCCTAGTGATCTTCCTGCTTTCAGCTTCCTAAGCGCTGGGATTACAAGTGAGCACTATCATGCCCAGTCTCAATTGCCATCTGAGTGCATCCAGACGCAGGGCCAGCACAGCATGCTGGGAATCAAATCCCAGTCCCTGTTACTCAGTTTTTTCAGAGCTGAGACAAAATATCTCAAATCTCAACCTAAAAGAGTCATTTATTTGGCTCATACATCAGTTTTAGGCTCTTTATTTCTAAATACATTCCCATCCAAATCATACAGACATTCCTGAGAGTTTCTAGGTATAGTGTGCTTCTTCCTCCAAGGCTCCTGAACATGACTGTCTGCCTCTCAGGTGCAGCATCTAATCCCCTGCCTGTGCACCATCTTAGGAAAGATCTGCTTTGGAAGTCCCAAATTTTCAGGTCTCAGCTGTACTGCTATCCCACCCTGCAGGACTCCACCGCCACTTTGACTGAACCACGAGAACTTGTTTTCTTGGTTCTATACTTGCAAGTTCTATCTTAGATAGGCCAATGTAAGCCATGGGTTCTATGAATAATGTTCAATAACTAACCCATAATGAAGAAAGCGACAAAGGTCCTTTAATATTCAGAGTGGTCACACTGGGCCCACAGACCTAAGGAGAGTGTACCTTAATGCATTCTTTCTTGAGACCACTCCCTGTTGTACACCAGCTACAACATGATCTTTTCCTTGCCAACTCAGGACGTATGTTAGTTCTATAGAGTATCTACTTTTACCTTAGAAACTGTCAATATAGACAGTAAGTAGTATCATTATTTCTTCCAAATATTCTAAAAACAACTTGAAAATAAACATAGGAATTTCTGGTAGCAATTCGCTAGTTTGATATTCATGAAATTAAAAATTGCCTTTGTAAGTATTTTTGCATGTGACATGAAATTGAAATCAAGCTCAGTTATTACAATGTTGTATTTATCACATTAGTAACTTTATATTGAATTAGTTAGTGTATTGGGCAATGATCAAAATTTAACAAACCCTTTGGAATTGTCTCACTCCCATTTAAGAATGAAAGTTGATAGAGTATAGGAAGTTACCAATTTTTCCTAGTTATGCCTACCACAGAGATATTACCAGGGCTTAATTAACCAGGAAATCCAATAGAAATTGAAAGCAACCACTGTTAAAGTCTAATTAAGATTTTCCCAAAGCCATGAGCATACATACTTACTCAGGAAAAAGAATCATTAAAAATATTGGCTTAAGATTACGAGTAGGGGCTGGTGAGATGGCTCCGTGGTCTAAAGCACCTACTTGGAACAAGCTTGGCAAAGCACAGGGACCGCGGTTCAATCTCCCAGCACCACATGCCAGCCGGCCGCGCCCCCTGGTGGGCTGAGCTGGCCACACACACACACACACACACACACACACACACACAATAAATAAATAAAAATAAAAATAAAAGATTACGAGTAAAAAAAACAAAACTTCTAATATATAACAATCTTTTATGAGCAAATCATAAAAGTTATACACATGAGTTATCCAGATCTTCAGGTAATTTTTTTTTCATTTTGCTTTACATATTGTTTGTATTGCAATTTTTTTTTTTTTTTTTTTTAGTACAGGGTCTACCGGATTTCACTACACAGATTAAACTCATAGTGATCCTCACAGTGATCCTCCTGTTTTCAGCCCCTCAAGCGCTGGGACTACAGGCTCACGCCACCATGACCTGTCTCAGTCGCCTTCTCAGCTTGCCCCAGGGCGGGGCCGGCACAACTCGCCAGGAATCAAACCCCAGTCCTTGCGTCTGCTTAAGCAGGTGCTTTAATCCGCTGAGCTATCTGGCCGACCCCAAACTTTTGTTTTTTAAATTTACTATTGAATTTGTTATTTTTATTTTTAGTAGTAGCAGTAACAGTAGCTTCAGCAGTATGTATTTGCCGTACATCGTATATACATTAGTCGTGAGACTTTGCCACAGTCGCACCACTTAGTTTCTTTCCTGCTGTCTGCTCTCTCGCCAACACTAGATCTCCTTTTATTTATCTTTCCCTTAGTTGGGCTGAAATAGCTGAAACATACAACCTAAAGGAGACCACATTGCTTTTCGCTCATAGACCAGAAATTTCAGTCCACATTCAGCAGGCTTCGAAGAGGTGGTTCAGAGGAAGGGCCTGGGCAGAGGAAAGCCACTCACATCATGGCTGCCAGGGTGCAGAGCAGGGAGCAGGGAGCGAGGAGCAAGGAGAAAAGGGAAAAAGCTCACGCACTCCAGGTCATACCTGTAGTGATCCACCTCCTCCCACAAGAAGCACCCCCTGGCAAGTCAGCTAGATAGTCCCTGAGTCAATCACCCTGCGTGTGGCCTTTCAAGGAGTCACTCTCCAGCTGAACCAGAGCACCCTTTCTATCATTCTCCTACTTTTCTATCATTGTTTACATTGCTCTATAAATTAAAGTTAAGATTTCTCATATAAAAGAAATCATGTGATTTCTTATAAATCTGTGTCTGATAGCCTTATGGTCTCTTACAAAGGACTGAAATTTATCTTTCTTTGTGTCTTAGACATATCAGATTCTCTTTACCACTTATTGACCACATAGGCTACTTCCAAGGTGTAACTTCGGTGAACTGTGCAGCTATAGTCTTAGTTATGCATTCATCACCGGAATGTGATGTCTTTACATTTTGGGAAGATAATCAAAAGATGTCTAGCCTGGTGGAATGCAATTTCTACTCTAACTTTTCTGAGGACTCTCCAGACTGTTTTCCATAGTGATGTGCTAGTTTATATTCCCACCAACAATGTAAAAGGGTTGGTTTTGCTCACAACCTGACCAGCAGTACTCGTTCTGAGTTCATGATGGTGGCCATTCTTTCTGAACAGTCATTCACTCTTTCAGTGTTGTTCTGCTTAAGCATCCAATTCACCAAGAAACTTAATGTGTTTCCATGTATGTATTGGTCATGTGAACTTCTTCTGTGAAGTATCTTTTCATTTCAATTGCCCAGTTTTAGTGAGTGTCTTATTAAGGGAGGGTCTGCTTTTTTTCTAGTTCTTTATGTATTCTAGATATTAGTCCACTGTCACTGTCGGGGGAATAGTTGGCAAATATGTTTTCCCAATTCTGTAAGCTGTCTCTTCATCCTATTGGCTGTTTCTTTTGCTTTTTAGAAGCTATTTGATTTTATATAATTTTGTTAATTCTCGGGGATGTTTCTTGTGCAACTGTAGTTCTGTTCAAGAAGTCTTGGCCCACATGTACATCTTCAAGAGTTTTATGTATTGTGTCTTCCAGCAGGTGTAGTATTTCTGTTTTATTATCTGCATCATTATTCTCTTTTCATTTTATTTTATTGCAATATGTGATATTGACCTAGACTCATTCTGCATGTGGATAATCAGTTTTCATCTTTTCTCCAAGGTATGTTTTTGACCCTTGGTCAAAGATTTGATGACTGAATTGTCCAGTTGCTTCTGCATCCTCTGACTGGTTCCACTGATCTGCATGTCTGCTTTCATGGGAGTGTCATGTGGTGGCTTTTACTGTGACTTTGTAATATAACTTGAAATCCAAGTTATTGCTCCCTGCTCTGCACCCTGGCTGCCGTGATGTGAGTGGCTTTCCTCTGCCCAGGCCCTTCCCCCGGACCACCTCTTGGAAGCCTGCTGAATGTGGCTGAAATTTCTGGTCTATGAGCGAAAAGCAATGTGGTCTCCTTTAAGATGTATGTTTCAGTCATTTCAGCCCAACTAAGGGAAAAATAAATAAAAGGAGATCTAGTACTGGAGAGAGAGTTGTGATACCTTCTGCTTTGCTCTTGTTGTCCAGAACTTTGCTCTGCTGGGTCTCATCCGGTTCTACACTAATTTTAGTACTGCTTTTGCTAGTTCCATAAAGTAGGTTGCTGAGATTTTGACAGGAATTGCATTAAATCTCTATACCATTTTTGTTAATACTTGCATTTTGACACTATTCATTCTGTCCATCCATCCAAGAATATGAAATTTCTTTCCATTTTCTGGTGTTTTCTTTACTTTTTTTAACAGAAGCTTTTATTTTATTTTATTTTATTTTATTTTATTTTATTTTATTTTATTTTATTTTTTTCTGGAACTGTGGATTGAACTCAGGCCCTTGCACTTGCCAGGGAAGCGCTTATTCTACTGAGCCTTCTCCCAGCCCCTAAAAGCTTTTAAATGATTGGTCCACTCACTAATAAGTTCTCTTTGGTATTCAAGTATGAGAGATTCATCACCCCGGGGCCATTCGTAGCATCATCCATATTCTTAATACAATAATATATGGTGTACAGACTAGGTTATTTCTGAAGAACATAGAGTGATATATTCTATTGTATTCTAATCAACTCTTCCAATATTGAGGTTAATATATTATAAAGAAAAGAATAATTGAGTATAAATTATATCAGTAAACATCCTTGGTAAATATCACACATAAGTAAACATCTAATTTCTTGACTCTTCACAGTGTACACATATTTGCTGGTGGTGGAAATATAAGTGTGGTTTTATTTCTGTGTGTGTGTGCATGTCTATGTGTGCATGATATGAAACATATTTGTGGGCCAGAGATATAGCTTAGTAGCACAGCACCTTCCTGGCAAGCACAAAGTCCTGGATTTAATTCCCATTTCCTAAGCAAAAAATAAATAAATGATATTTGTGAACATATTAAAGCTCTTTAATATTCTATGCATGACAGAAATTATATTTAATATGATTAGTGCACAGCTTCATATAAACATAACCACTAAAATGTGTAGAGTAATATGTTTTATTAAGTGCTAGTAGAGTTCATGGTTTAATAAATGTAATGCAATAACATAATTATGACATTAAGTAGTATGGTAAAATATGTTAATGCTATGGCTACAATAAATACCTGCACACCTATAAGAATAATAAGTTTTCTATATCATAAATTCCATTAACAATACCAAACATTCCTTGTTTTTGTTTTTTTTGGTTTGTTTGTTGCCAGGAATTGAACTCAGACCTCATGCTTGGCAGGCAGGCAGGTGCCATGCCCATGAGTGTCCCCAACCATCTTTAAAAGATGCAACATGTGTATAGTTTGAACCACTTCAGGTGTAATTATATGTTGTGGTAATGTTGCTTCAGCATTTTTCCCATTGTCTGTCTCCTCAGATACATGAGCCATCATGGATTATGTAGGCATACATCCTTTTCTTCTGCTCTCTCTGTCTTTCTGTCTCTCTGTCTGTCTCTGTCTCTGTCTCCCTGTGTCTCTGCCTCTGTCTCTGTCTGTCTGTCTCTGTCTGTCTCTCTCACTGTCTCTCTGTCTGTCTCTCTCTCTCTCTCCCTCTTTCTCTCTCTCTCTCCCACCCCACCCCTGCTGTCTCTTTCATACTGAAAAACAAATGAAACCTATTTTGTGTACTGAGCACCCTGGATAACCTTATTAGTTGTTGTACTTACACTATTTTGTTTAATACCTAAAAATTGTTAATACTTAAAATTATTAATGAATTTATTATTGTATTTAATGCACAAATTCTAAATATCCTAAACTGTTTCACATGTGCTACCAATCACGAGATTATTCTCCCCACACACAAACATGTATACACACACATACACTCATGTGCACACACACAAATGCCTGAATAAATAGAATGTAGTATGTGAAGACCTGAAATTCAAAAATATCTAAGAACTAAAAATATTCTTTTTATTAAAAATTATTTTAAATAAAAATAAATGATAAAAATGATTCTTGATCCGGACATACACTTATTTTTTTAATGTACAGGAGGTGATTATTTGGGCTCAGGGTTTTGGTCTGCACTTGGCCACCTCCAAGGCAGTAGGCGAAGTGGAAGAGTCTGATCCAAGAAAGCATCCCACACTTTGGCAGCCAAGAAGCAGAGGATGAAGGAAGAAACCACAGGAGCACGTATCCCCTTCTCTGGTCAGCCTGGGCATCTCCTTCTGAGCCAACTGCCCCTCCACCAGGAGGTAGCACTGGCTCCTTCATAATTCAATCA
>NW_004524592.1:4578108-4581005 GCF_000260255.1 Octodon degus | reverse complement strand
TAATATATTCACATCTAGTGGCTGTTATTTTAGTTAACTTTATGATGAATAATCTAAGAGCACATCCTGCTAATTAAAAATATCTATCATCACATATTAATTCATGTTTCAACTTTTGTTCACCACATTAGATTTAATAAGCTTTAAGTATAATGGTATAATCTTAATTTAAAGATTGTAGGGAAAAAGACCAGATAAACCTGGATTTAATATGCATGATGAATTTCTAGAAAAAGGGGTCTGTCGTTTATATATTTAGTAAATAAGATTTTTACACAGCAGCAGAACTCACATATTCTTAATTACAAGTAAGGATTTGACATTTTTTCATGGAAAAGCTGTTCTTTTCCTCCTGGTTATTCTAAATCTCTTTATTCTTCATCTTCTTTTCGAACTTCTAATTCTAGGGTATTGCTAACCAAGGCATGTATCCTGTTTATGTGGGAAAAGTGAAAGTGTGGTGTGAGGTTCAAAGACGCAATGCTAAAATGGCAGTTTCAACTTGCATAAATAACATGCTTCTTGTTCATTATACTATCACTTACTTTTGAAGAAAAAAGTTGTATCTTTTTACAATCAATCAATAATACGTATGTTTCAGAAAGATGTCTTTTGTTATCTCCATTGTATTCATCTTTGAGAACACAAAATTTTTAAAAACCTTGTTATTTCTGTTACACAACATTATTGTGTTCCTTATTCCCCAATAAGTCAGATTTCAAATACACTGCATATTTAATTAGTTGAAAGACTTTAGTTACTTTTCAAAAAATAAAAACTGAATTGTAGTGAGCATAACCACTTGATGTTTCCATAGAGATTTATAAGAATGAAAACTAGCTTATGAAGTAAATATTATGCCCATTTTATCAATGAGAAAATGAAATGTAAAAGAGTTATATTTATTATTTAGACCCATACATGGTAAGAATTTCAACTTGATTTTGTGTCCTTTCCAGGAAGCAGTGTGGTGACACAAAAGAATTGATATTGTATCCTATCTACTTTTCCTCGAATATTTTTAGTAAGACATCTTAGTATCTAGATGTAATTGCTGTAAGGAAATCAGTCATCACTATGTAATCTCTGATATTAATGCTTAGACTCTGGTCCACTCTGAATCTACCTGGAAAGAACTTGCCCCAGTAGATTTTATCCTTCTGCAGTTTTAGGGATAACTATTAGCACTAATTTTTATGCGTCTTTTCTTTCTGTTTTCTTTTCTTTTACTTTGCTTTGCTTTGCTTTGTTTTTGACACACAAATTTGCTATGCAGTTCAGTTTGGCTTGAACTCATGTTCTTCAAGACCAACTTAGTAGTTCAAGCCTTGAGCTGCTACTGGCCTTGAACTCCAACATCAGCCTTCTAAGTGCTTGGATGGGAGGCATTTGCCACCACACATGGCCTGATCTTTAATAAGTACTCACAAAAGTACTCCTGAGCTCCCTATAGTGAAATCTTTTTACTTTTGATTCCTAATTTATACTGACACAAGTGTATTTCATTGTAGAAAAGAAGTCACTGTTGCTATCTTTCTCATAATTCATCAAAGAAAAGAAACACTATATAAGATTTGCATTATATTTAAGTATTTAAGTATCCAGAGCCTTACATGGGAAATAGACCTCATGGCTAAAAGAAATACACTTAGCTCCAAGAAATTATTTTTGGCCCTGATAATAGTATTAAGTATAAGACTTGCCACCAACCCTGGAAAATACACACACACACACACACACACACACACACACACACACACACTCACTACCAGATGTTTCATTAAAAGCTTCAGTTGAGAATAGAATATGGTGATTAGAGACCCATAGAGTTATCTGACTGGCCAAAGAAAATGTGTTATTTTATTTCAGTGAGTCTCTCACTTTAAGATTTACACTGAAAAAAAGTACATGTGTCAGCTAATCTCATCAATTTATTTAGATTTAATTTCTACCAAAGAGGTGACTGGGTCATGTGCTGCCCTCTGGGTGGGTTAAGTCATGCTCACAGTGGGATGTGATTTTAGGAGAGGAAGCCCTGTGGGAAGCGGCACTCCCCTTTAGACAGAATGTTGCTTGTCAGGCCTCTTCCCCTGTGTTCTGCTTCTTGGCCTCTATGGACAATTTTGCTCTCCCACACTTTCCACCATGAACTGCTTGTCTTGGAGCAACCAATCATGGAGCGAAACCTCTGAAAACATGAATTCAGTTAGAGCTGTCTTCCATTAAGTTGACAAGAGCGAGTATGTCGACTCAGTAACAGGAAGCTACCAAATAGACCATAAAAAGATTTCAGTTGATACTCTGTTCCTATTTCGATCTTCTGCAGTAATTATTATCCAATATTTCTTGGAGATAGGGCATCTTAATAACATCAAAATGTTGAATCACTTATAAATGTGTCTCAAGGATTTAACCTTGGAAAATATTCTTCCTTCATGTTTTTGGTAGCCATCCATCAGAGAAGATGAAGACATCAAAGTATCATCAAGGCAGCAGGCTCTAAAGTCTAGAAAATTTTTTCTTAATCTGTGTTGCTCTCTTTGCTCCCTGCAAGAAGCTTTTCAGGGTCATATACTCTTACATGCAAAGTGTGGAGAAATACATATACTCAATACAATTAATATGTAATTTCAGAGGGCAAATATAGGTGTGAGTAGAAACCCTAATTGAGAGCCTCAGGGTTTACTACTCTTTAGGATTTTTCCCAAATCCCTTTCTATATATATATATATATATGCATAAATATAAATGTATGCCCTGATTGTTATTTACCAGCATTCTTCAGCAATGTCTTAAGGGTACTTAAATGATAATAGCAACACATTCAAACTGGGCAATCCAAGGACAACTTAGTGAAAGTGTTATTTACCAGTGCGTGCACAGAGTTGTGTTGAAGC
>NW_004524592.1:4566318-4578008 GCF_000260255.1 Octodon degus | reverse complement strand
ATTACTTGATGTTACTTTGAGATGGTTATGGGGATGCAATGAGATGTCCATAATTAGCTTTTACAATGCAATATCCTTTGTAATCCTCTTTATTTTTCATAAGAAAGGATGGTCTGCTGCTCTTATGAATACCTTTGTCAATTCGTCTTCACTCAGTGAGAATAAAATATCAACAAATGCTGGTAGTAGTTATGTCCAATGTTTCAAAATACTGTATCATGTTATTCCTCTGGAAAAGTTTATTTTAATTGAACTACAACGAATCTCCCAACAAAGCCATAATTAATTTTTGAGCAGAATTTAATAAATAATAGTCCATTATCTTCTGACCCAGAGCAGCCTTCATTAAATGAGAATAGTTTTCCCATATAATTCCATGCCTCCTGTTTATCTGATTTTATAAAGTGCCTTAATTAAAGTGACCAAATATATTAGTAATTGATTTCATGATAAAATAAGCAACTGAATTAGTTTTTAGATCCTTAGCATAAATCAATTTTGCAGAAATTCTTATTTGTGTAGTTTTTGAGTTCACAAACTTGGAGCATGAGAGGAACATAATGATATAGCCTGTGACCACATGTGCCACAGGATTAACCCTTCCCTACTACTTTTTAATGGCCAATATATCTTGCTAACTTCTCAGTAGTTCAGACTCCTGAGTTATATTTAATTTTATTTGGCTGCACAGGCGCTGAACTAAGAGTGCATTAATATATTATCATAAAGTTGAACAACTGGCTATAGAAGGAATCAAGAGAATGCAAAAGTCCCCATAAGATCAGTACCTTACACAACTCTCAATGTTTACTGTTTTGTAAGTTAATCACATTCATTTATGTACTACAATAATTGTAACTATCAATGGAACATTTTGCTTTAACTTGCTGGAGTGTACAATTTCTTGACATTGATTTCTTTCATCATTTTATAGTATTTTAAGTTGAAAGTAATCATTTTTTTTTTTTTTCAGAACTGGGGATTAAACTCAGGCCCTTGTGCTTGCCTGGGAAGCACTTATTCCACTGAGCCATCTTCCCGGCCCTGAAAGTAATCTTATAGGTTTATTCAATATAAGATATTGCTCTACCAAGCTTAGTTTGATGATTAACAATAGGTCAGCCAATTACTCTTCTCTGCCTCTTTTCAAAGGACTCTCTGTGAATATTGGTGGTTATTATGATCCGACAAATTAGCATGTTATAATTTTGTCTCTGCTGAAAGCATAGTATAATTACGTCAGCAATTTCTAAAATAGATTACTTCTAATTTTTTATGACACTTTGTGAAAGAAGACTATATAACCTCACGTTTTAGAAGTAAAAAATTATCAATGTTGCCAGTTGTCATCAAGATTTCAAGACAATAAGAAGATATTTAAAATACATTACTTTGATAGATGTCAACACTATCTCTGACAGCTTTTGAGTGTTAAGATTGATCCTCAAATCATGCAATCCACAGTTTATTACACTGATATTAAATGCAAATAGAGAGATCCTAACACGGACCTTAAATAATGAAAGATTAGAAATCACACAATTTTTCCTAAACCAAAGGGATATTCTCTATGCATAGACAAATTTTTTGCATTATTGTCGGGTATGTCTGTAGATTTTTGCTATCCATTTACATGGGAGCTAGTCTGATGGTAGAAACAATGTGAGATTGAGTGAGAGATTAAAACAGAAAGATGCAAAAGCTACAGGTTCCCTCCTTTAGTAATCATTTGCTTTCTATGCTATGGGAGAGAAGAATGCATTTCAACTTACTATGAATTGGAATCTGAAATTCTAAACAGTGTGAATGTAACAAGGAACTTGTGATAGGAACCTGAAGTCATTTTAAAGTTGACTTTAAACAGACTTAAATATTGTCAATAACAATCCATACAAGAACAATATATAGTTTACAAGGTCAAAAAAAAACTTAAGATCACAAAAAGTATACATATAAGTAATAATAAAAAATATATACTTCATATTATATATACTAAAATACATTTAGTTATGCAAACCTACAAAGAGGTCATTGCTATGCAATATTGAATTTGGAGGTTAAATATAACAGAAAATGTATATTTTTGCTAAGTATAAAGAAACATACATATCCAACACTGAGTGCCCACTTATATTTAAGGAAAAAATGTTTGTCATATCTCATTTTTATATTTTCTCTTTCATTGGAAAATAAAATATTACAAACACCTAAAACTTCTATGACTGGCTTGTTTGGTTTTTAAAAATTTAAGTTTCGAATATAAAAAATTTTACTTTCAGTGTATTCTAGATATTGAAATCTTTTTAAAATTTAGGTTTTGGAATAGTAATGTGTGTCTTCATTCTACTAAATTCAAAGCACTCTTAAATTATTTCTTTATAGGCAAGAATTCAGACAATTATTTAAAAAGTAGATATAGACAGTGGTTGCTAAAAATGGTTATTGTTTCTTTTCATACTAATAGCATATACCCCTTTACTTTTTAATTCCTTCATACTCAGCTATGTCCCTTTACTATTCACTATCTTCTTAGATTACCCTATCTTTCCCAAATGTATTATAATGCTATATTTTCTGCCTTAGATTTGAATGGCTTTATAGGATATTATGTTTGCTCCCAGAGAACAATATTTATTTTCTGTGGCCATTAATCAGTGTCACTTGAGCTAAGAGGCTACACAAGGATTTCTGCCTAATAGCCAAGGAAACTAGATTTATTGGTAGGAAAACCCTTAGCTACAGCTACTAAACTGCCATTAGTGGAATCCTTAACAGCTCATTACCACAGGAAGATGTGCTGGGTGCAGCATAGCTCAAATAAGAAAAAGCGCATTTTAAAAGAAGTTATTTGTTTATTCTGCTCTGATAGATTTTAACCTAGCAGAATAAACTTTAAAATGATGGTAAGAAAGAAAACCAAGACAATATGAAATAGCATCTCTTTCTTTGATATGAAGAAAATTTTATGAAGCATTTAAACTAATATGCACAAGATGCCCATCCTAGAATTATCGATATTGTATGAAGCAATAGCCTCTGTGTAGCTTCAAAAAGAAATGTGTGCCTAAGGTTCCAATAAAAAAGTAACATACATTTAACATTGTAAGCATAACCACTTAATAGTACACAGTTGGTAATGTTGAGAATTTGTCATTTAGAATGTGGCAGGCATTTATATATCTATTTCTAAAGAATTGCACAAAATGATTGTTATTAAATAGTTACTAGTAAAAAATAAAGCAAATGTGCTCACGGATAATCTTTATGGAGATGACAGGAATGGCACAATATTCTCACTTCCACTGCTCATTTCTATGACCAAATAATGTTGCGAAGATAAATACATAAGTCCAAGATTAGGTAATACCTACTGAGCAAAATATCCCCCAAATTTCGAGAAAGCTGAAATAACCAACTATGTTAAGAGTCTAGAGGAAGTTACAACCTAAAATACACTCTGGAGAAGAGCTCTAGTAGTGCAAATCCTTCTGGTTGGCTGTAAATGGATCAGGTGATGCAAGGAAAAGCAGTTGTCTGCTTGAAACTAGTTATGAGTTTTCCATTATTAGTCTGTGCAGATCTATACACTGGTGATGGGCCGTGGCAATAGCTAAGCTTCTCCTAATTTAAAATAAATCCCAAAGGCAAATGAAGAAAAAAGAAAGAAAGAAAGAAAGAAAGAAAGAAAGAAAGAAAGAAAGAGAGATTACAGAACAAATATTTTAAAAGAAATAGCTCCTCTAAGTGAGGCAAGAAGCAAGTATGACTAATTTTAAGAAAAACACAGAGAGGAAGACACAAATAGAAAATAGCTTACAATGAACATAGTAAATCATTTTGGCAAGATTCAAAACAATGCCACACTTTTCTAAAGCAATTATCAGTTCGTTATGGAGACAAATAGACATGTAGGAAATATACAAATGAGTGCTAAAGGTCTCAATGGACAAGCTGGAGGGCAAAGAAAACACTGTAACTGAAAAGTGAATTATCTATATCTATATCTATATCTATATCTATATCTATATCTATATAGATATAGATATATGGAAAAATGGAAGTCTAAATATAAATGGAAAAATGAAGTCTAAATTTCATGAAGTCAAAAGAATTGCTAATGAAATGTTAAAGGTAAAATCAAAGTGTTAAATGGGATGCATTATGCGATTGACAAGATAATTTCCTCTGTTTATTTTACAACTAGTACTTATTTTTATGATAACGAAAATAAAAAATTGTAGCAGAAGAAAATTACTTGATTCAACTACTTAAAAATTGCTTAAGGGATAATAACCATACTGAAGCAGAAATCAAAACCAATATGCTTTAAATAAAACCAGGTTTTGGAACTAACAAATTACAATGTCAAAAGAAAATAAAATACATTGTTTAAATGGAAATGAAGCTAAGTGGATGTTAGCAATGAACTCTAATTTTCTACTACTTAAATTCAAATTTACCTTTAAAATACTGTGTTTAAAAACAAAGGAAAATTGAAGAGGGGCACACAATATATTGTATATTTATCTCATTTTTCATATATACTGACTGCCATTGTCATTTTTTAAAACAGTCATCAAGATTTGGTCAACTAGCAGTAGTTCAATACTAAATTAAGTCTAGTGAGGTGAAAAGCATTTTTTAAAGGGAGACAATAAAAAATAAGTACAAATTAGTCACCAACACAGAGCTGGAAAAGCAAGTCTGAGGTGGGGAGGGCTGGAACAAGAGCAGCCTGGACCCCCCCACCCTGCCCACCTAGCTGACGCATCACGGAGACCGGGAGGGGCTGGTGACGGGGCTAACACTCCACCTAACCACACAGGACACTCAGGGTTCGTAAGCAATCACCCCAGGAAGCAGAGGACAGATTAGGCTCTATCATGGAAATCTAGGTCTGTGGTCCAGAGACACAAGAGGACTGCGCACAGCACAAGGAGCGAGAACATACTGAATGATGAGGTGTTCTGAAGGACAATAACTGCATGGGGATGGAATGAGAATGAAAACATAATTTGAAAAAAATGAAGATATTGTCAGCATTTCCACATTGATAGGCTGAGAGAATGGTCATTCCATAGAAGACAAACATTACCAATCAAGGGAAGGAAGGCTACCAAAGAGGATTATGAAAGCAAACATAGCCAACATATTTGTCTTGAAGATATATTTGAAAAAAAAAACCACTAAGATTAGTACTCTAAAAGCCTAATATTTGCAACTAATAGTGTCAAAGAGTCTGGAAATTTTCTAGGTTATTATCTTCATGAAACAGAATTCTAGAGACGAGACCTAAACTACACCGTTTAATCTAGGCCATGTACCAGGAGCCGTATTTGTGAAGGTAAAAGGTCAGAATCTGTCACAGACAGGAGGTCTCAGGAAAAAAAAAAAAAAAAGTGAATGGAGGAAGAATGTAGCAGGAAAGAACCTCATAGAATCTGCCATGAACTTGAACTGCAGACTTACTGGAGTTCTCAAGACTTTAAGGTAAGTAGCCCTGTATTCACTTTAGCAGTAAAAAAACAGAGGCTCCAAGAAGTCAGGAAGGGGCATCTAATCTTCCAGGCTAAGTGTCCCAAGAGCAGCCATAGAACCAGCTCCATCTGACTGAGCTGCTAGCCTTTCAGTGAGTTCAAGAGAGATCACACGGGCCTTCTCAAATTGAGCAAATCTAGAGTATTGTCCTTCAGTTGTTGGATTGAAGCATAAGCACACATGAAGGAATTACCAAATATATTGCACACATTTTTATGGGGTCCAATAAAACTCAAATGAAATGATTCACAAACTTCAACTTAAAGACTTGAAAAAGTCAAGGTGCCATTGACATTGGATTATTTTTTTCAATTTAAAATTCAATGCCAGCACACGTTCTTAATTACCATCATTCTGTGACACCCTATAATGACTAAATCCACATCTTATTTCTATCAAAATGCTTAAAACTCAGCAAACAGATACTTAAATTCTTGGTTCATCAGTGAACAGTGACTGGTAGATATTTTATTGTCTTTTTATTTTGAATCCAGGCACAATTTGTGATGAATAAGGACATTAGAATCAATGAACCACAATGTGCAGCAGATTTATGGTACCTAATTTTTCTCTTCATTTTATTTCTAGGTTTACTATCCTAGTCCAAACTATTTGCAGTGTTGCTCAGCAATCCAGATGAAGATAAGCTATAAAAGTATTGGTAGAATAGCAAACTTTCAAAAATAAAACTGTAAAATAGAAATATTTATAGTTAGAAGAAAAAATTACCTTAAGATAAAACCATTCACAATACTTTTTTTCTACTTTCTTTTCTTTTTTAATTTTTTAAAAAAATGTTTTATATTTGGTACAGGGTCTTCAGGGTGTACAGGGTCTCACTATGTAGATCAGACTCAGTGATCCTCCTGTTTTAATCCTCCCAAGCGCTGGGATTACAGGCATGCGCCACCACACCTAGTCTCAATCGCCTTCCCAGTGCATCCCAGGGGTGGGGCTGGCACCACATGCCAGGGATCAAACCTTGGCCACTGTGCTCTGCCTAAGCAGATGCTTTATTTAGTCTGCTAAGCTATCTGGCCAGCCCCACAATACTTTCCATACATAACAGGCAACAAAGTAAAAATCTTTAAATTTTGTGTTGTCACTTTAAGATTTCAAGTTGGCTCCTTTATAATGAAAATTAAAGTGCCTACTTTCAGCAATACACCCACCGCCATAAAGTTGGATAAAAACAAATCTCACTTTTGCTTTGCACAAAGTGAATATGTGCATTAGCTGGAATCATATGATGTATTGTATGCATCTTTACTTCCGACATCTAAAGTTATTTCAAATCTTGAATCATAAATTCCTCTCATCTCTAATTCCCTCTCACAAGGTTTACATAAATTGGCCAACTCATTTCTAGGGAATTATTCCAAGGCAGTCTTCTAGTTTTATCTTTTACAGTCAATGGGTTAATCCCATAACTATGAGATTGTTATTACCTGCTACTCAGTCAAGAAAAAAAAAGTAGGGCTGGGGAGATAGCTCAGTGGAATAAGCACTTGCCTGGCAAGTACAGGGACCTGAGTTCAATCCTTGGTTCTGCCAAAAAAAAAGGGAAACTTTTGAGGTAAATTCCTAACACTGCCTTAACCAGAATAAATGAGCTATGGGAGAATAGATGGGAGAGACCTCGCCCTAACATATTATGGAGTATTGTTAATCAATCAGAGGTTTCTTAAACATTATGGTTGCTAAACATTGTACTTAAATTTTACTTTTATTCTCAAAATAATCCATGTGAGCCTAACTATAGACTAATTATAGCCTAGCTGATTCTATTAAATATGTAATCAATATATTATCAATATGTAACTTGTGTAAATCAATCTCAATATATTTTCAAATTTACTTAGTTTAGTATGGTGAACATTTCCAACATCTTTTCACTAATTATTCATTTCAAAACTTCTTTCTTTCTTTTTTTCTTTTTTTTTTTTTTTTTTGTCTTTTTGAGACAAGGGCTTACTACTTAGTTCAGGCTAGATCCGAACTCATTTTGCAGCCCAAGCTGGCTTCAAACTCTCATCAATCCTCTTGCCTCACCCTTCTCAGTGCTGAATTACAGGTGTGTGCCACCAGGCCACCTCGTAGGTTCTTATTTAATACTTCACTTGCATACTGGCTAGTTCTTTTTCTAGTATACACTATTCCACTATTGGTTGCATAATCAAATCAATTCAACAGGTATACATTAAATAACTGACCACAGAGAAACACATTGGATATAATCAAACCATCAGAAAGCATAGTGCTCTGAATTCAATATTAATAAAAGCAAAGATTTGCCAGGTGCTATGGTTTAACTCTAAAATGGGCCCAGAAAGTCCATGTGTTTGGAAAGTGACAGCATCCTGGGGGCGCTATGCTTCTCACTGGACGCGTCCTCTCCTGAGTCCAGTGGGTCAATGCAGTGCTGCAGGGTGGGGCTGGGCTGGAGTGTGTGCCTGGTCCTTCCTCTCTGTTTCTTGGCTGCTCTGGGTGGACAGCTTGCCCTCCCCACCACAGCACCTCTGCCTTGGAGTTGGCTGACCATGGACTGAACCCAAAGTGTATTTTGTTCCAAGACAAAAAGTAACAGAGACACAAGCCATAAAATCTTTCAAAGAAAGCTTTAGTCAAGTCCTGTCAGAGTGAGAGGCATAATGCAGACTTTCAGCCCCAACCTCCAGAGGGCAGACACAGGCTAGGTAAAGTGCTGTGTGGCTTTCCACAGCACAGGCACAGAGAGCTGGGTATGTGAGCACACTGATAAGATCTCATTTTTGTTACCATGGTAATGTAGCAGAAACATGCCTGCCCGGAGCCAGTATTCTTCAATTTCTCAGTTGCCCAGGGAATAGTTCCTGTTCCAGTTGCTTCTGTCCCCTGCAATGGCTGGTTACCATGATGCATAGCTGGACACTATAATTCATATTGTAAGAACCAGCTAGCATCATCAAACAATGTCCTAATGTATGGATATATGTATGAAAATAATCCAAAACCAAGGAATTCTTAAGAAGATTTTTTTATCCTCATATATACACTTTTTAAAAAAAATTTGGCATGACATTTTAACGAGTATCATGTTTAATCTATTTTATTTTAATCCTAAAATCCAAAAGGCTTTAAAATAAATTTGTTAATAGAGCCCTGTCCAGTGCCCTGGCTTAGGGTGACTCAGAACAATCAGTATACCAGGTTTAGTATGGTATCATTGTCCCCAAATCCCCTGTATGACTGGTAGTGAAAAAACTATCATGTGATTATAACCAACAGATACATATGTTGCCAAAGGAGAATTTCATGTACAGCATCTCCATTGGCATAATACTGTACATCATTAATTATAATATGTGAAGTATATCTCTTCACATTTAAAACATCCTGAGATAGTGATGAAAATTGACATTAAGAAAGCCGCGTTTCAGCTAGAACAATCTTTACCATCTAAAATACTAATGAACTTAAAACGAACCGCTTCAGATTTGCTGATACATGGTTCTATGACAACAGTTGCTACACTAAAATACTGATTGTAATACATGGTAGCTTACATTTATTGATTATTCCCTATATCTGCTAGACCTTGTTTGACTATTATTTATATTAAATAATTTACTCTTCAAACTCTTCAATGAAATAGAAAATTTAATAAAAATGTGGTTGAAATTGCAATAAATCCAGTTAATTACTTTCCTGAGAGTCACGTTCTCTTTTCTGTTTGTAAAATTCAAGTCTTTTAAAATTTATTGAATAAGCTATTTGTCCTATGAATTATTATCTCTTAAAAATCATACAAGTCATCAAAGAAATAATCCAGATGCATTTAATAATTTTTATTCTACTGTTTATTATTGGCTTTTTGTGGAAATAGGATCTCTGTTAAGAGCTAGCTAAGATGAGGTCATGATGGGCTGGGGGATTCCTAAATATAGTACTATCAGTGTCCTTAAAAGTGATACCAAGATCCAGCCACGCAGGGGAGAAGATGGTAGTGACTGGAGCAACTGCTTCCTGAGCCAAGGCAGGTCAGCGACTGCAACCACCAGAAGCAAGAGCGGACAGGTTCTCTCCGAGGCCTCTGAGAAGACCGTCACCTAGCTGAAACCTTGATCTAGTGCTTATATCCTCCAAACTCTGAAATAATAAATTTCCATTGCTTTAATCCACCCAGGCAGTGATGTGATGTTAGAATGCCTCTAAGGAGACCGCGCTGCAAGCAGGGCACTGAGTTCAGGGAACAGGAATTCCCTCATTCTTAGGTGGGACACAATCTTCATTTATTGCTCACAGACTTCAGGATTTGACTCGGGAAACCAAAGAGAAAAATTCTATAGACATGTAGACTTGACATTGCCACAGAGGATTGGCAGCTGTGCGATGCCATCCTCCAGTCACCTCAACAACAGCCAACACTGCTGAACAAAGACCAGAATGCCAGACCATACACAATGCTAACATACGTGGCTGAAGTGACACACCTCTGGGGTTGCCCCTAAGTGAGAGGTGAGACGCTCATTTTTGTTCGGGAGGGGAGCAGTACTGGAGTTGAACTCCAGGCCTTCACATTGAATGACCTCTCCAGCACTTTATTCATGGATTAATTAATTAATTTAAATTTTGTGAGAAGGTCTTGCTAAGTTGTTAAATTGCCCAGGAGTGATCCTCCAACCCCAGCCACACACAGTGCAGGAACTGCAGACAGGTCCACCTGAGGGGAGACGTTTAAGGGAAGATTCTTACCTCAATAAATCAGTTCAGGGGAAGATCCAAAAGCTCCTCATCACTAGCCCTGTATTAGTTCCTTTGCCTAGTCAAAGTCAAGGTGAGTATGTTTCTGGAATTAAACAAGTGTGTTGCATTAGCAAGCACTTTCTGTGACAGTTTAAAGGAAATAACACACAATGCAAAAGGAAGAAATTATTTTAAAGGAAATTTCTACATTTTGTGATACAAGTGCTCTTCTATGATTTAATTTAACAACTAAGTTAAGAGAACCTACTATAAACCCTTTGTGAGAAGAAGGGTGAGAAATTATAAAACGTGAAAGAGAGAAAAGATGTCCTTTTGCCACTTTTCTGTCTTATTGGTGAGGTAGATACGAAGAAGACGCTGTTAATCAGGTGTGAAAACAGACATAACAGGAAGTGCTCTGAAGACCCGGAATATCCATCGTCTACAGAGGCAGACTTTGCAAAAGTAACGTATGAGCTGCTGTCTGATGATGGAGAAGACAGGCATTCCCTCCACTAGTGCGCGGCAGAGTCTGCCTGGGCTGGGCAAGACCACCAAATGCCGGTGTCACCAAAACTTAGAATTCACAGGAGACTGGCAGAATGTGGAAGGACACCCATGCAATTGTTGGGTTTCTACTTTTTAAAATTATGTTCATAGAAGTTAAGTGTGAGAGAATGAAATAAAGGCATTAGAAGATTTAGAAGGTGATTTCATTATATTAAGACAAAAATATTAAGGATGAAATTTATTTGCTCATCCTTTAAAATTGAAAGTGTTTCATCCCTTCAAACTTTTTATGTAGGAAATAATTATGTGCATAGAAAGATACACTTTTCTCATCAAATGTCCCTTCTAAATCCTAAGTGGAAATATTACATTGTTTTATTTTAATACAATGTGGGATACAGTATGTGTGAGATAGAGAAACAGCAGGCTATTATTAAGAAGTGAACAAAAAATTAGGCAAAGCGTGAAGTTCCATTTTGACATCTCTCAACCAGCACAGTTTTCCCTGAAACCCTGATTGTCAGTGGTGGACAACAAGTTTGAAGATGTGCAGGAGATGCAGTAGAGGTAAGAGGCCTGACCCAGGGCTCTGCCCCTCAGAATTAGGAGGAGCAGCTGTTCTGAGAACAGTAATGCAGAAATCCATCCTGAAGAAAATAGCCACCAAGGTCTTGACTTATTTTTCCTCAAGATATTACATTCTTGAATAAGACAATATAATTGAAAATGACAGTTGCTAGGAAGAAAAGAATAATTTAAAAATTAGAGAAATCAGGGGCAGGGAGATGGCTCAGTAGAATAAGCGCTTCCCTGGCAAGTGCAAGGGTCTGAGTTCAATCCCTAGTTCCCGAAAAAAAAAAAAAATTAGACAAATCAAGGAGGCTTCAGGGAAGAGGCATTGTTGCAAGTCTTCGATC
>NW_004524592.1:4557476-4558908 GCF_000260255.1 Octodon degus | reverse complement strand
TAAGGTATAATTCTCTTATACTGAGGCACAAAATAAACTTGGATGTCCACATTTGAGGGTAAGTATCTTAGCAATCTATGCAAAGAAGGCAACAATCATTTACAAAAATATAAGGTACATTTTAAAGATATAAATAATCTGCTTTCTCAGGAAAATGTAGTTTCTAGAAACAGAAAGATGATTCTAGGTCAGTGAGATAGCTCAGTGGACTAATTGCCTGCTTAGGCAAGTACAGGAATCCCAGCACCACATGTCATGCTAGCCCCATCCCCAGGCACACTGAGCCTGTCACCGAGACCTGGAGTGGTGGCGCACACCTGTAATCCCAGCTCTAGGTAGGCTTAAAACAGATCACCATGAGTGAGAGCTGCATAGTGAGACCCTGGACCAAATATATTAAAAAAATAATTTAAAAAGGATGATTTAACATAGAGCATCATGGAGTAAATTCTACGTATTCCGAGGAAAAACACCTTGCTCTATGCATACATCTAAAAGGAATGGGATGAAGGATCTCTCTGCTGGGTATTTAAGATGTGACAGTGTGATTTTTTTATTCTATTTTTTAATGATTTATATTCATTCAATGTGCAATTGATGTCACAAAAGCAATGTCATTAAGTTTCTATTTTGATGCCAATTTATTAATTTTTAAGAATCAGCCTGTAACACTTCTTACCAAAAACTAGCTTCCTTGGTTAGAAACTGTAATATACCCATGGATTTTGTGGAGAGTCCAGATTCTGTATGAGCTGAGATTAAAAAAAGATTTGGTCACTGATTTCAAAAATAATTACTGTGTTAAAAAGTACATTGATATTCATCCCTCTTAAAATGCTTGAAATGCATTCATCCCATTGTTCTTACTGCTCTCTGAAACCATTCTGAAAGTTCTTTTTTGTGTGTGTCTTTAGTTTCGCTGTTGTGCTTGCTTTTCGGAATTGATTCTAAATGCTTATCTTCACAAACATTTTGACTTTGGGGAATACCCAAGAAGTTGCAGAGTACCAGGTCCAATGGATGAAGATGTACCGCAATATTATATGGGACAGAAGTTGATGTATACATTGGATCCATCCAATGTACAGAGACACTTAAATAAAAAATGATGACAGTAAAAGTCATATTGTCATTAATCTCTCTCAAAATACCTTCTTGATTTGCATACCATTAGCACATCATTCTTGGCAAGGTGTTTAAACTGTAATATGTTTCTAAATTTAATTTATTCATTCTAATTTAATTTATTCAGCATAGGTTTTGATGAACACATATATTTTTATACTAAATTCCTGAATCTAGCTTTCAAACTTGGAAAAATAATCACATTAACTGCATAGCACTCTTGTAAATACTTTAGTAGAGAGGTCTGAGTAATTTGTTCCTAATGCTTGCTTTTCCCATCTCAGCTTTCTGGGGTTTTGACTTAAAA
>NW_004524592.1:4553392-4557156 GCF_000260255.1 Octodon degus | reverse complement strand
CAACATTTTTTCTGAATATTTATTTTGTATATATGTTAGAAAGTTCAATTTGATTTGGGGCGATGAGTTGGACTGCATAAAAACAGAAGTTTGAGAACTTTTTATGTTAACAGATTTAAAAAAAAATACATATAGTGTAGTGCTTAAGATACGTCACTAGAAGACCTCTGTCACTGAATACCTGCCTAGGTGACAGAAAAGTAAAAGTTATGTAAAATGTGTCTAATGCCAAGATTTCAAACCCTGACACAAATCCAACCAGTCAAGTTTTCTGGTCACTGATGAACTGATATTTTATATTTATATCACAGCCCTTAGTTAATTGTAGATTTTAAAACTGTTTTATTACTAAAATTTTGAAATAAAAAAGAACAAAAATTTAAGACTTCTTGAAAGTGAAAAGTTACATTCAATTGTATGTCCAATCTTTCAAAACTATATTGTTAATCTGAGCAACAGATTTGATGATAAAAATAGATAATATATATCAACAATTGTTGATCAGCTATTCCTGTTTTGAAAATCTATAACATATGTATTGTTGTATGTTATACTTTTTCTGTCTTTGTTCCTGATCTTTGTTCTTGCTTGTCTTTACTCTTCAAAATAAAATAAAATTATAATCCAATTTTGAAGTTCATTCATTGTAGTTATTTTTGAAATTTGAGTGCTCATGATGTTCCAGTTTTGAAATTCTATGACACATCATCTCGTGGCCTAAGTACTAAGTGTTTTTTTTTTCCTTTCACACTCAACTGTGAGACAATATTTCCAGACCATTATCTCTTTAAGATGCACTGCCAAGAATCTTCGATGATTAGTAGCAAATTGTTCAAGTACAGAGAACAATTTGTTAAAGAGCAAGATCATAAAAACTTTCATACAAGTTAACTTCAAAAGCTAATGGACACTCTGTCTATAAAAGTCTGTAGAGTATCAATAAGATTAATGCAAGTATACTTCCATCCTCCATTATTTATTAAATATACTTAGACTTAAACATATGCAGATTTCAACATTCATTATGCAACGCCCAAATTGATATTAGTGTACAATTTATTTTCATTTAATATGTTTTGAATAGAAGATAGAAATGCTTTAGTACTCTGACAAGAAGATTCATATAAGTCAAGTTCTCCATCAATGACTTTGAACCATGGTAATTCCTACATTAGGAAGGAAATTATCATTTCTGAAATATTTGAAAAATGAACATTTCTCTATGGTGAATGTTAGGGCAAAAGACAAAACATATTATAAAGCCAGGCAAACAAAATAGTAGCTTTTTTTTTTAACAAAAAGATAACACATCGATTATAATTACTGGAAGTTAATTCAAAGTAAACAATTTATTTTCTTTATATATGATTATCTTTCACATATCTTGTTTCCCAAACTCTAATTAGATACTTTTCCTTTCTCTCTTCCCTTCTCCTCTTTCTTTGTTGCTCACACACACTCTAAACCCAGGATATCTTGGGTATAAACCAGCTCCTATCTATTTCTAGCATATATGGATTCAGAATGCTTTATTCTCTCTCTCTTTTTTTTCTTTCTGTATTTTAGGGAAGGGTCTACAGGATGTTCAGGGTCTCACTACGAGAGTGGACCCTAGTGATTTGCCTATTTACAGTCTTCCAAGATCTGGGATTACAGATGTGAGCCACCACGCCCAGTCTCAATTGCTGTCTCAGCATACTCTGGGGGCGGGGCCTGCACGGCAGCCAGGAGGTTTGAACCCATGCCCCGTGCACCTGATTGCAGGTGTTTTCATCCACTGAGCTATTTGGCCGGCCCTCATTCTTTTTCACAATCATGTTGCTTTACCGCTGATGAAATGAGTGTAGAATGATTCAATCTAAAGCAGCTGCAGTCATGTGTGTCGCTTTTCTCCTATATGTATTTTCTCCTTCTTACTCTACCTGCTCTCATATCTGAGCAGACTGTGATTCTGCAAAATAAACTCATTCACACTACACCAAATACAAAATAGGGATTTGTTAAGCTTACATTTAGTATAATTTTCGGTAATGTTTCCCTTATTTGTTAGATCCTTGGAAAGTCAACTACAGCAATCAATGAACACAAAGGCAATCCTCTATTTAATCATCTTCACACACAACTTCTAAGACATAAAGAAGCTCGCATTGTTCCTTAGATCTTCATACTTCTTAGAATCTCTCGCCAAACTTCTTATAAGTCATTTTGACATTCAAAGGGAACTAGATCAAAAAGGTTCTATTTCTATATCCAAAGTCACTTTTTCTTTTACTGACAGTCCAGTAACACCTATACCTCTTATTCTCTTCATGAATTGGCCTTTAAAACTGTAGACTAGTCAAGTGACATTTAGCCACATAAAAAGGGAAATGAGTCAAACTCAGAAAAATTTCCCAGGGATACTGGACTAAGGCCAATCCTAATATTGGCATTCTAAAGAATAAGATTTTAGATGGAGTTCAGTGTAATATGAATAGCAAAATGTGTAGACCTATTAAAATGTAGCATTAACCAAAGATCTTGGTTCCAGGGTAATTAAGGTTCCAAGTTCACATGATTTCTCTTTTGATGTGTGATATTAAACATATTAATATTCTTTGTGCAGTTCCATCTATGAAGAAGCTATTGATATGTTCTTTGAATAAGTCTTTCAAGTAAACAAGTACTTTAATGCAAGCCATAATAGATCTATATTAAACAATGGCAAATATCCTTGTCAGAAAAGAGAGCTTAAGAGAAAACAGTGGTAATAGTAGCTTCTAGCCATACTAGCAGATGGTGAATTTTGAAAGAATAAATAGGACCCAGCGAGGGGAATGAGGAAGGGTGCTTATGTCAGCCTGAACATTTAGGAGCTTCAAGTTACCGGTTTCTAATAATATATCAAGTGCAAGAAGCTACTAGAAAGGTGCTAAGAGACGCACTGAACTTACAGAAAACTAACTTGATTTTATCAAAACACACTTTAAAGTATGTATCAGTCCAACAATGAAATTTAAAATGATTCAAATTTACTGCATTTGGCACGTGTTTGCCTTTATGGAGGGTGTTAAAAGAGCAAAGGAAAAACCTGTGCAAAGAGAAATTATTCTAAAACCTGCTGAGCACCAAGAGCACGCTTGGGGATGCCGGGCACTTGTGCACCCGCTATGCCACATGTGAGCTCACTTGAGTTCACTTGCACCTCTCAGATTGTTTTCTTGGATCCTGGAAGTAAAATTATTCTGCTGCACACTTAAATCTACTGCTTTAATTGTACTACAAGCCTTGCTATATCAGCCTACCGAGAGCATCTCAATTTAGATCAAGTGTACTCCCCGAAAGAAAAACTAAATGAAGAAGACAACTAAGGAACATCTTCCAAAAGATCTCTTGGCTAAGCGATGAGCCAAAACTCATTGTTTTCTTTCTTTGTACAGGGAATCGAATTCAGGACCTTGAACTTGCCAGGCAAGCAATATGCTGCTGAGCCTTCATCCTAGCCCCCAAACTCACCTTTAACCGAACAGTATTGAAGTCATATTTTAATGCAAGGCCACGCTATACAATCAAGTATATTCAACTTACCAAATTGTGTGTGTGTGTGTGTGTGTGTGTGTGTGTGTGTGTGTGTGTGTGTTTTGGGGGCAGATCTCTGAACTACTTAGAACCTCAATCTGTTCTCTTGTTTGCAACTGTAAGTAAAAGAGAAGTGGAAGATAAAACAAAGGATTGCTTTCCTTACAAAGTTTTAGGTGTACCAAATAGTAGATGCCTCACATGTT
>NW_004524592.1:4552525-4553292 GCF_000260255.1 Octodon degus | reverse complement strand
TCTGGGGCCGGAGGGTCAAGCAGTAATGGAGATTGAACCCAGATCCTTGTGCTTGCCAGGCAGGGGCTTAGCCCAGCAAGCTATCTCTCCAGCCCAATCCTAAGGTATTTTTCATTATAAACAGATTGATTAATTTTTTACTAAGAATTCACTATCAAAAAAACCTAATTTCAATTTATAAGGATAATAATGGCACAAAACATTATTATTGTAACTCTGAAGCTTTTATACCACCACTAGATCATGAAAAATACATATACATATATAAATTTTTAAAATATTGATGTGTTTATACTTTTTAAAATACAACAGTGATTTTGCTGCTTTTATAAGCGGTGAAGTAGAAATGGAAGGGAAGGCAAGGAAATACTTTAAAATACGAATGCATTCAATAATAACAAAGGGTATTTAGAAACTGAATAAGTAAACTTGGTTTTATATAAAGCATTATTCGTTTTGAAATATAAAAGTTCCTATTGTGAAACTAGATTTTCATCATCTCTCACAAGAAAATCAAAATGCCAAGGAAATATTAAATACCATGAAAATGGTCTCTTACAGCAAAATGCTGACTACCTGCCCACTCATTCTGGCTACACTCATTTTAATGGGCTGCAGTTGGCTTACAACACATCTGAACACGATTACAGTGGCTTCTGCTAGTGCCATCCAAGTTTTAACTACCAGACTACTCTAAACTCTACTCTTTTAGGAATGTCGCTCAAAACAGCTTACATTAGTATAAAGCTATGTATATGTCCATCTTC
>NW_004524592.1:4544365-4546074 GCF_000260255.1 Octodon degus | reverse complement strand
AGTTTTAGGTGTACCAAATAGTAGATGCCTCACATGTTAATATAAATACAAATATTAACACAAGTTTCAATATTATCTATAAGCCGAAGCAAGAACTGGACCTTGCCCGATGATGTGACAACAGAAAGCACTTCCAGGGCTGCTGTGGTAGTCATGGTGGGTGCAGCTGCGCTGGCTTTTCATCTGCCCTTAGGAAGGAGGGACCTACTCTGGTTATGGCTGGATGGTCCAGGAACCCTGGCCTTGCGGGCCCACCACACTTTACTCCCTGGCACTGTTCTCCTGCTCTGCTCCCTGGAACCACAAACAAGCAGCGTTGCCCGTCCTTGCTGTTCACCATGTTGTCTCTCCTTAGCACAGGCTGCTTATGGGCAGAAGCCCTGAGTAAATTGTACACCTCGCTTCAAATCATGAGCAGTGCATACCCTGCCTCAGCCATCAGAAAACTGCTAACACCCCAAACATAAAGGAAGCTTTAAGGAACGCTACTATAACACAGGTTCAACACACTTACTGAGGAAGAAATGAATGAATACCAGCAAGGAAATTAGGAAAAATCATATCTAAGTGAAAATACCACCAGTAGAAGTTTTTCTTTCATCACAGGGTTTTAGGTGAAGATTAGTATTATAAAATGTCTTGATATTTTTAGCTAAATAACATATTTGAGATTTTGCCTAAATAATGAACATACCACACAATATTTTACATGTTCTTTCAACTACATGACACTATTTTTTATGCATAGATATAGAATCTATAACTGTTTGCGGAACAAAGATCAAATTGACAGATGAGCAAATTCTCGTATTCCAAACAAATCCTAGTTTATGCAAATGAATCTGAAATCTATTTATTTGTTAGCAGATACATTAATATTGAATAGCTATAAATACCCCACCAAAATATATCAAAACTTTCTAGTTGATTAAAAGTGAGTATGCAATCTCTCAAAGCTAAGTAATATTCTTCTTTTAAAAGATGGAAACACTTTTCCCTATTACTTGAATTATGTGTTTGCATTAACTCTTCACAGAAGTGATATATAGGAATGGTTTAAATTAAACACTCTTCTGCAATCTCAGCTATTCTCTTGAGGAATGATTTGCAAGTACAGCCTCTACTTACACACAGATAGAAACCTTCCCCAATTGTTATGGATTAGGTCAAAAGTCACCTTTAACTTTCATGTACACAGAGATGGGGCATTGGGAGGTGACTGACCTTGGGAGTTGCTACACGGAGTGGATATGCTGGAAACTGAAAGCCAAACAAACCTCTTTTGGAGTTATGAGTGTCAGGTATATTGTCTCCCTGAGGAGCAGGAAGGGCAGTTAATATACATGTGTTCCTACTACTTTTCAAAATAAATTTTCCAAGAAAACAAAGAAAGACACATTCATTAAAGTAAAAAATTACAGCACCACAAAAATAATGCAGTATTTACAGTTATAATAACTGTTGTTAATAATCAATGATAACTTTTATAATTGGCAACTATTTAATCAGACAACAGTAACTCATTTAACTCACATCAAGATAGCATACACATTATGCCTTTTATGCCATTTATTAACCTGTCAGCAGGACAAAATATCTGTACTAGTCCTCATTTATTCACTTTTAAACTGAGGTTAATTATGAATAGCATCACTAATCGAATCACAGATATTCATAGTTTCAACTTTCATTAAATGTAATAATAGAAA
>NW_004524592.1:4510161-4543399 GCF_000260255.1 Octodon degus | reverse complement strand
AGATAGATAGAGAGAGAGAGAGAGAGAGAGAGAGAGAAAGAGCACAATGCCCAAACATAAATCTTACTGCTTAATTTATAAGAAGCTTTATATCTGAGCAAGTTTTTCTGAAAGTAACATTCTTAAAAAATGATTCAAAATTAGATTTAGGGTTTAACTTCTTAAGGCAATCAGCATGTACAAAGAGGTAAATTCTGAATATTCATGATGGTAGCTTGGCATCTGTAATTTATGGTATCTAGGTTATAGATTTTTAAAAGAAAAGAATGCAGACTAGATCTAGACACACTCACCTCTCAGCCCCTCTTCCAAAAGATGACTTCTAATCTTACCCTTTTATTCTGCATTCATAATTTGGAAATCTCATTAGTGGGCCTAAAGGTCTGAGTTCACCTTCATATTTAATGCTCAAGATAATATTTGTATTTAATCTGTGTACTATCTGAAATGATGTGATGAAGTTTATTTATTTATTTATTTATTTTATTTGCATTTTAGGGAAGGGTCTGCAGAGTGTTCAGGGTTTCACTACTAGATTGGACTCATAGTGATTTTCTCTTGTTTACAACCTCCCAATTGCTGGGATTACAGGTGTGCACCACCACGTCCAGTGTCAATCACCATGTCAGCGTGCCCCAAGGGCAGGGCCGGCACAGCAGGTCTGGAGAATCGAACCCCTGTCCCCTGTGCCTGCTTACAGGTACTTTAATCCACTGAGCTATCTGGCTGGCCCAATGTGATAAAATTTTAAATAAATTATGTAATTCTCTCTCCAATAATCCTTTTTCTCTTTTTCCCTTTTGGTGGGTAAGGATGGAGATTTTATTTTTTAATTTTTACTTAGTTTTATCGGTATACTTCTGACATACATGATGAGTATATTCATCGTAGGGAATTTGTACTTACATATATCTGAATTTTCCCCATTTTGGTCCTTTCCCTTTAATCCTTGCCCTCTCCCTTTACAAAACATTTTATATTACAGCAATCCATACTTACATTGTATATCCTTCAATTAAATAAACACATCTCTACCATATGAGTTTTGGTAGTGTTCATCAGCAGCAGCCATTCATGTTTACTAGATTATCAATAGTTCATATAACTAGCACTTACTGGGCTTCTATAGAGAACAACCTGCAGCATGAGTGTCCATGGAAAACTGTATACTCTACTGAGCTTGCTAGACTCCTAATTATCATTTACTCTTTATTTTGCAGAAAGCACTTCCTGTGTCATCCATTTCTAATCAGTGGTATAACTTTTCAAGCCTTCTTCAAAACTAGCCTCACGTTTCTATCTTGCCTACCTAGCAGGTCTTTGCTAGGCTGGAACTAATGGTATCTTTCAAGAGTCTACTACCTATGGAGCTGGTTTCCTCTTTCCCCTATCCAATGGTCTCTCCTATTGCTGCTAGTTTTTGAACCAGGCTCTCCTACTTTTAAGTTTTCACTAGGGTCCAGCACTTGCCTTTAGTAAACAACTACATAAAATGTACATTATTTATCTAGGACGAAATCTTGTCTACTTTGGGTTCTTCTGGAAGCTAATGTTGAGTCAAAGATTCAAGCACAAATCAATGTTGGGGATGTAACTGTAGAGAACACAAACAACAGAATGAGAAAATGAAAGCAGGAAGGGAAACCTATGACAAAGAACACATATCAATGGAGTTGCATTTGCTGTTTCCTCTTTTTTGTTTTGTTTTGTATTTTAGTACAGGGTCTACAGGGTCTCACTACGTAGATCGGACTCATAGTGATTGTCCTGTTTTCAGCCTCCCAAGTGCTGGGATTACAGCCCTGCACCACCGCACCCAGTCACATTCACTGTCTCAGTGCGCCCTGGGGGCAGGGCCAGCACAGCACTCTGGGGATGGAATGCAGGTTGCTGCGCCTGCCTAAGCAGGGGCGTTAGTCCACTGAGCTATCTGGTTGGCTCTGCATTTGCTGTTTCCTACTGATATTTTCGATTCTGAACCTCAAAATTATTCCACCAAGTCCAAGCCAGCCGGCATCCCCAGTGCTAAGTACTGAGAGGGAGAGGAGGTGATGTTCAGAGGCCAGACACCAAGATGCCTATTAATCATTTCCTATCTAATCCTAGGAGACTCTTGCTAAGTTTCCTTAATCATCTTTTCCACTTATAGGAGGTCTGCTCCTGCCACATGAAACTCTCCAGACATGATGAATACTTACTCCATTCCATGATCACATACATCCTATTCATCAGGCTTCATTCTTTGCCCACTGAACCTAATTCAAATGCCACCTACAGACAAAGGACTTTTCTCTCATGTAGTTAGCTCCTTGCTGACACCTCAGATGATCAAACTATAATTATGTCCTGCAAAGTGCCAGAAATGTAGCTAAGATGTAAATCATCTGACCAGCCACCAAAACACTTCTGATTAGCTGCACATGGGTTTTTCTGTGACTGTCTCATTCATGAGTCCATCCTTCTATGACAGTCCTGCAAAAAGGAGTAAAGAGTAGTAAAGATTAGAGAGGTGCCTGGCACAAATGATCACTATCTAATGCCTGCTGTCATGCTTTGTCATTACTTAAGCTCCAACTGGAAAGCTTTTAAAAAGGCAGATCTCCAGGCTGGAGTCCCAGAGAGTCTGCAGAGAACAAGGGCTGCAGGAGTCTAGATTTGACAACAATCACAGGAGGCACATCGATTGCTGGGCAGCTCAAGGAAAGGAGGCGAGATCTTCAAGTGTAACCTGTTTTTAAGGGACTCCTAACACTTCTAGTAGTATTCCAGTTCTAACAAACAAATGGTCACCCCACTTGTGGGCTTCATTCTGAGGTCACTACACTTTACAAAAGATGGTATTTGAGTGTACGCATCATAAAAATTTCAGGGAAGTTATGAAGAAAGAAATAGAATGATGAGAACAATTATTATGGCAATTCCCTACTTGCTAACCTGTTTTCCACTGTAGCGATTCCCGGTGAGTAGGGAGGAGGGATTAAGTGAGTCTATTAATACCACTAACCAACATTTTAGAAAATATAATGTAAATCACGATTCAGTGCTGTAGTGAAGTGCAGAATTTCAAACATGTCATTTCATATGCGGCTTTGACGCGCGCCTTCTGGGATAAAACCGAGAAGATAATGAATCATGGCTGGCTTTTTAGTAAGTTACAGCTCTTTGCAGTAATGTGGTAATTGGAAGTGACGCTGAAGATCTGTGTGTTTATTCTGGGTTGCCACATTGTGGTTCTGGTGCAAACTGAGAAATACTAAACACATCAAATGTATGTGTCAAGTTAATTTCCAGCTCCTCTTGCCTCAGGCTGATTAGCACAAAGTAAATTTCCAACTAATATACTCAAGATGTTAGAAAGCAATATAGAAACGCCGTGTATGGATTCTGCTAATTATGAATTTTAAAATCCAAGATCTTTGAATAATTTTTAATGTTCAAAACTCCTGTTACTTCATACTCGCTGAGAGTTTGAAAGGAGGAGTTAGCTCTCTATCAGAAAGCAATGGTTCTTCTTCTAACTTTAGCACTGTGGCTGTTTATTTTGATATATTCCAATTGCAAATGAAAATAAGTGCATTCAGAAGTGGCACAAAAATGAAGACAACAATTTAGAAAGCTGTTTTAATAAGAATTACGAACAAACCAACATGTTGAAGATAATGTTAGGTACTATAGAGCCATTAGAGATTCATACAGTATCATATTTAAACAAATAGGAAAACATAGAGACCCCTTTTCTGCAGCATCTGCGTGGCTTTTTGTGAGTGTGTCCTTACGTATCAATGTCCTACCAGATGGAATACTTTAGGTACAGGTAAAAAAAATCATGAAGGATTCTACAGAAAATTTTATTTTTCTTTTTTTTAAAATAAGACATGAATAGAAAAGATCTTGTTTAATGCACGTGATTGTGGGGCAAATCCGCTACTACCCTGTAGCTTTCTATACAGATAGTTCTCGATGGGCTTAGAAATCTAAACACATAGATGGTTTACAAAGTTACTCTTGTAATAAGAAGTGCCAGGAAGAAATATTTCTATTGGGACTGAGAGTATGTTGAGTCTAGAGGAAAGTTAGGTTTTGCTCTTTTGTTCTTTGGGGTATTTTTAGAAGAGGAAAGAAGAGAGGCACAGTGAAGGAAGACTGATCAACATAGCAAGAGTCAAGAGGGGTAACTCAGAGTATGAAGGAATATTCCACTTTCACTTGAGAGTGGGTCGGAAACTGGCAGAAGACACAGCATATAATCAGCTTTGCTCATTTGTTGGGCCATCACAGCTTAACTAAATAAATGCTGGAGGGAAGGTATTCATAGAGGAAACCAATGGTTCCATCTTAGTCTACTAGGAATACACAGCAATGCTACAGAGCTGATACCTATTCTGAAATATATTACCTATTGTTTTTACATTTTTACATGGACAATGTAAAAAGCAAATTAGTGACATCAGTTTTACTTCACTAATGAAGTTAGCAGAGGACCCTTGGGATCTCAAGGAGACAGTAAGTAGAGAGCTAGTCCTTACTCCAATTAAGTGATATTTTATTACATTTAGTACCACAACTCAAGGAAACCAAGGTAATATGTCAACAGATTAAAATAGTTGCAAGCAGTTGAGAACAAACTTCTTATGTAGTTTTAAAGGAGCATAGATATTACAATATTAAAAAAATTCATTCAAGATTTAGATTTAAACATAAAAATCATGTAGCCTTTATTATATATTCTTTTATGAAAAATTAAGTATGTTTTAATAATAAATTGTAGTCTTTTCATTTGTGTTGAAGAAATGAGTGAGATTGTGCAGGCCAAAGTGTAACATTTATAATATAGGTATTACCAGCAGCAAGAACTGAAAATAGTAACATGTTAACCACAGTAGGCAGTAGTTAAAAATAGTCTTTAAGGTCATCGAAACAGTTTAATTTAATACCAGCTCTGCCTCTTACGAGGTATTGGATCTTTGGTAAATTATTTAACATCTCTGAGATTGAGTGTATTCATGTGTAAAATGGGGATATTAATATCCAATGAGGTTGTGAAGATTCTATAATGAAAAACACTAATGCCTCAAAATTATAAAGTATTCCAATTAACCACAATTAATAATGGACCATTGTACTCCACAGAAGAAACTAAAATACTTTTAATGCCTCTAGATTTAATGAAATGTAGGCATACAGTCTGATGTCTTGTCTCTCAAAATCAGTCAGGTTTATGAGCAAACGAGCTCCAGACCCAGTCTGGAGGTGGCCCGCATCCCACTGGCTGTACAGTTAATAAAGCTAATTACCCACATATTAAAGGCATCCTTTGTGTCAGGTCACAATCTGTCTATGTTTCCCTCTTACCACCCCCTCCAGAGAGGTTTCTCCACAGGAACCATTAATAATGCCTTTTCCTTGTGCTCTCCTACATTTGCTTTTCTATTCTCTTTTCTAATTGAGCGAGAAGGTAGACAATTAACTCTGCTTTGGACACTAAGGCATTCTAATGGACCAGACATATGGAAAATACATAGATATCTATGAGGAGAATGTAGCTTCTTAGACCAACATTTTATCTCCATTTTCTTATCCTACAAGGGACCAGAAAGCTAACGGTGATGATCCTTACCTAAGGAATGCTGTGAAAGATACCATTTAGATTGAGTGACTGATGGGGAAAGAAAACTAAGGTGATAAGTACAGTGTAACTTATTTATTTACTACCTCAAAATGAAAGTTATTAAGCAAATATATATATATATATGCATGAATATAATTAAAAAGTAAATTAGGTCACAATGCATATAGAGATTAATAAGCAAGACTAGCGAAACTGAACCACCACTAACAGTGGTCTGGTTGTTACAATGCTTTTGCTTTCCCATGGCAGGGCGGAGAGCTGCATCTGAGTTGGATTTCATAGAAAAATGCACACTAAGACACATATAGGTAAAAATGTGATAAATGTATCTTCAACATAAGAAGGAAAAGAAAAATCAGTGGTCACAAATCAGAAGTAATTATTACAGCATGAATCTCCAAGCTCAACCTCATGACCTTCCACTTGAGGTCTATCTCAAGGAGAAAACTAACTTGCCACTAAACCAACTCTCAGTTCCTTTTCCAAATGTTTGCTGAACTTTGGCAATTAGATCAGGGGTAGATATGTGGTTTAATGGTAGAGGAGGTATATTGGCTGCTCATGGCCCTGAAATAAATCCCCAGCAGCCCCCAACTGATTCAAAACTCCTACAAATACTAAGTAATTTTCACACACACTGACATTAGCATAGTCAACCTGAAAGCTATAGCTGTTTCTAATAAAGTTGAGAGTAGTTTTTTTAAAGCATACCTCATTTAGTAAGCTTATGTTAATATCATTTTGCGTACAGAGCATTATACAAGACTTTGTGAGACTGTTAATAAACAGTACTAATGAGAGGTAAATACATCTTTTCATTTCATTTATATACTTGTTTATATTTTGTTAAGAAATATTAACAAATGGCATTTGATTGAAGTTTATAATTCCTTGAAAGTCTAGGTAAGTCTTTGGCTAAGGAAGAAATTGCCACTGTCAATTAAGCATTCCTGCATTAAAATATAAATGCTACTGAGACTACAGATACAGCGAGATTTTGTTGACAGGGTATAAATGATCAAGAACTTGAAGATTATTTATAGGCAAAAAAACAGGTGCTACAGAAAAGAAAAATTAGTCACCTACTATAATTTTTCCTTTCATTTTTCACTAACAATCAGCTTTAATCAGAGACAAGGATTTTACTTAATGCTGGCTTTTTGTTTGTCTTTGGTTATAACATGGTTTTTAATATAAGCAAATTTATTTTTACTTAATTTTATTAGTATACTTTAAATGTAAATAATGATAGCACCCATGCTAGGCAATTTGCACCTACACAGAATATATCATGATTTTTCTTTCTTTCACCAAGTTTCTCCCCTCCATTCAACCCCTCTGTGTTGCACATTTACATTTTTTCCTTTCTATTCTCTTTTATTCCTTCCTTTCTTTCCCCTCCTTCCTTCCTTATTTCCTTTCCCATCTGAACATTTTCTTGCCATCTCCCAATATCTAGCATATCTTTTGGTCTTTATTTACCCTTTGAGTTTCTCATATCAGAGAAACAATGAGATATATACAGATGTGTGTCCAGGGGCTGTGGAGATAGTTCAGCTAAGCACCACCCTAGCAAGTCAAGGACCTGTGTTCGATCCCCAGTACCACATGCCATACCAGAGCCAGAACCCCAGGAGTACCGTGCTGGCCACTGAAACTGGGCATGATGGTTCATGCTTGTAATCCCAGAACTGGGGAGGCCGAGACAGGAGGATCACTATGAGTGTGAACTAGGTAGTGAGATCCTTTACCAAATAAATAAAGATGTATGTCCAATTTATTTCACTTAAGATTATGTTATTCTATGTTTTGTTTAATAAAAGGACCCCTTTCATTTGGGTAAAAATATCCACAAAGTACCAAAGTAAAGATTTGTGCATTCATTTTTTCCAGGCCCTCCAAACACAGGATCCTACTAAGTTGAAGACGAGGCATATCTTGGAGATAAGAATGAACATCAAAGGTACAGAGGAGTCTCAGCCCAAGGAAGGCAGCAGATGGATAGTCAAGAGAAGGCCATTATCACCCTAACCATAAAAATTTTCTCAAAGGAATCTTAAATTAAAAAAAGAGAATAGAATGGAAACAAGATTTTATAGATAAGAATAGGAAGAAAGGTTAAAGGGAGGGGAGGAGAATGGGGGAGAAAAAAATAAGATACAGTATGTACAGGTACAAATTCCAGTTGATGAATGTGATTATATATATTGTGTACTAATACAGTTAATTTTAAAAACAGAATTATAAATATCCTCCATATTGTATATAAAATACTCAGATGAAAAATCAAGATTTAACTGTTACTGCTTTTTTTTTTCAGAGCTAGAGATTGAACTCAGGACCTTGTGCTTGCGGGGCAAGCACTTATGCTGCTGAGCTATATCCCCAGCTGTTATTGTCAATAACATTCATTGCTTGTATGTCTCTACTAAGAGCCTGCTGGATATGCCCATTGGCAAAGAATACAGAGGAATGCCATAGGCTTTCTATCTGGTGGAAAATCAGCATTTTCTTGTGATAATGATGTCTCTGTATTTTGGTAGAAACTTCTTAAATCCGATTAATTTTATGATCCTTGGCCACTTTTCCAAGTCAAAACAAAGGAAGATTGAAAACTAGAATTTCTTGATGTACCAAGAAACATGGTACAACACTTGCAGCTAAAATAACCACTTGAAATTCTTTTCCTATGTTTTAATGCTGGCAAAACTTGACTTTTATTAATGGTAGGAAAGGAACAGAAGGGTAGGGAAAAGAGATCCGTAGAGTGAATCTGGGCCAAGTAGAAAGGGCAGAAAAAGAAATAAAAATAAAAATACACTTGGCAGCATAGAGTGGATTACCATGAAGAGACGCAACAGTCCTGAAATTCTAAATAAAATGTCTTACCCAAACAAAATGTCTAGATGGGCACAAGGAAACCCGATCAACTATTTTCTAAGACCTTGGTTCAATAGGTTCCAAAAAGAATAATTCTTAAAATATGAGAGATTTTGGAAAAACAGCCATTTCAGTTTTTTGTCTTTAATTATTTTATAGGAAAATATTTTCCTTCATTCACATTATGAAAATATCCATTACATTCCACATATTTTGATGAATATGCATTTATGAAATAATTTTTCTTTCAAATATACTTATGTGACATCTCTTCTAAAACATGCAAAGCATATTTTAATGTCTCCTTTTATAAATATAAGTCAAATTCATGACCTATGAATATTACCTATTATATATAAACATTCAGTTTGGTAGGAATTATTTCTCTATTATACAAGAAAAAGAGCTTTCTGTAAATCTCATTGAATAGTTACTTGGTGATTGATAGCATTGATTAATCACAATCTAGTGATGCTATAATTTTACAGTCCTATACCAAGGACTCTAACAGGCTCTCTAATGTAATTATAATGTCCAGGTGTACTCTCCTACCTCTGTGTAGCTTCGAGGCACGTTAAGTGGCTGCAGTGACAAGAATGAAAATTCACAACTATGTAGATATAAATACCACTACCCAAGGGCTCACCAAATAACACAGAGGATTAAAGTGCCTGCAAGCAGGCGCAGGGCCCAGGGGTTCTATCCCTGAGCCTGACATGCCAGCCCCACCCCTGGGGTGTGCTGAGATGGCAACTGAAACTTTGCATGGTGGCTTGTAAGGCTTGCAATCCCAGCTCTTGGGAGGCTGTAAATAGGCGGATCAATAGGAGTCTGATCTAGTAGTGAGACCCTGAACACCCTGTAGACCCTTACCTAAAATACAAATTAATTAATTAATTAATTAAATACCTCTACCTGATTCTCAAAATAATTGTCAGTTTCTCATGAATCTTTCCCCTTCCCTCTTCCATAACAATAAGAAGACAAAAGTTTTTCTGGTTATTGGGTGGTCAAGATGCCTTCTACTTTCACCATAGAAAGGAACCATGATGTTCCTCTCCCAAAGGAGAAAAGTAACTGTGCTATGCTCAGGGTTTATTGGCACACTGAAGTGCTTTTCCAAGTGAAAAACAAAATAAGAAGTGCATTACAATATTCTCTGTTCTGAGTTATTTAAACAAATGCCCCTCTTTGCTTTTTCCTTATTTCATTGGACTTGAACATTTTCCCCAGGGAACGATGCAGGGGAAGGGTGAAAAGTAAATTAAATATGATATATACAAAACTATGGATGTGTTTATGGTTAAGTTTTATAATATAGATTTTTAATTAGAAAAAAATCAAAATTGATGGCAAACAGGTGGTTTGTGAATTGTACTGAATTTAAATAAGCAATATCCTTCTTAATCACAATTCTATCTCCAAAGGAAATGAAAGTTCATTTATTTGCTCATTTAGTTGGTGAATATGAATTATTCAGTTAATATTTTCCAAGTGCTGTATAGTTTTTGAAAAACGTAAAAATAAAAGAACTGCTATTTGCATGACTTTCCATGTAGCAGAGGAAATATAAGGCAGTCCCTACTAAATCCAAAATACCCGTAAGAAGAAATTGATGGGTGCTCACCATGTATTTGTGATAGCAATTCTTCAGTAATTATAGCATTGTGTGTTTTATAAGTCATTTGAGGCTGTATATGTACACACGTATGTTTTATATGGATTATAACTGTGCTCTGAAGAACAGTGATAATATACTTTATACTTATTACATTTGAATTATAAAACCTTTTTCCAAAAGTTAAAAATAGCCCTAGTTCCCTTCTTACACAGTCACGCTAACCCTTGACAACTGTAATTCTCCACCTTTTGTGAAAGGTGTTCAAGAGAGGAGGATACTTTATGGGATGACACATTGCTTTTTTAATGCTTAGTACCTCTTCCATTACAGACAGAAGACAACTATAATTAATATTTTAAACAAAAGTCACAACATAATTTCGTACATTTGTTTTAAACTTTTAAGAACTTATTAAATAGCACTTAGTATTGTTCAGTAACTCTCTTATGCTGAATAGCAATAATCATAGCCAACTTTAAATGAACAATTACCATGTGCCAGATTCCACGATAACCATTTTATATGCATTTTAATTTCCCCCAAAGCCTGACACATAAAAATCGTTATTACTTCTTTCACAATAGGAACAATAAGGTTAAGAGAGGTTAATGAAGTCAGCCTATGTGACTGTTCTGACTTCAAAACCCTGTCTATTACAAATGCCACCCAGAAATTCTCCAAAAGAAAGAATCCATGTCACTCCAACTGGAGCCTCCTCATTATTTTTAGCTACATCTAACCAATAAAACATATCCAGCCATCTTTTACCTTTGCTGGAACCATACTGCAGAAGCTGCACAAGTATGCAGTCTACCAAATTTAAGTAAGATAATTCCTATGTGCACTGTTTTCTAAATTTCAAGAACCATAAGAAAGTCGAGACCTTCCAATTGTCTGACAATTACATAATCTTTGACCATGAGAATGCACATTAAATAAGTTTGGTTTTGTTTATTTTTGGTGAGAACTATCTAGACAATGAATATTCTATTGTAATTTCACCTATATTAAAGTGTCTGTTCATTTTTCTCAGTTTTTGTTAAAATTTCATTTTTGTTGATAGAAATACATGCCAATATTTGGTAAACTCAAATCTTTTTGTAGTGTCCTCACCCCTATTCATTACTGTTTATTTTTTTATTTTTATTTTTTTAGGAAACATTGAAAAAATTTTATTGTACATAAATCATAGAACTGTCAAAGAAATTGAAATTCTACCTTATGTTTTAAAATTTATCAGTTAGAGTTATTTATTTATTTTATTTGAAAATTAACCTTTACATGCAGGAAAGCTAAACTGTCTCATTGCTATTTGTTTCTCAAAATTAATAAAAAAATAAAAATAAAATTAAAATTAAAAAAAACTTAAGATATCCACTACTGTTTATAAGAAAGAAATGACTTTTATATTTTTTCAATTATATGTGTTTTTTACCACATGACATATTATGTAAATATTAATGAGAATAAATTTTAATATTAACATCTCTCAAAGATATACATACATGGGCAATTGATATTGATGGCTTTCCAGCCTGCTGTTTCAAAATAAAAATAATTTTATCAGGGAATGTAGGCTCAGGAAATGTTAATCTAAAGTAATTTAATGGTAAGTCACCTCTGTCTCTAAGTTCTCGGCTGCTTGTCCAATATTCAACTCCATGTCTACCACGGTGGTTTCAATATGGATTGATCATAGGTATTTGAGAAATCAATATATTTTTAGTAATATAAATACTGAGCTTCTCTGAATTTTTCATCT
This sequence comes from Octodon degus, assembly GCF_000260255.1. Lineage (NCBI taxonomy): Eukaryota > Metazoa > Chordata > Mammalia > Rodentia > Octodontidae > Octodon > Octodon degus. The sequence continues at coordinate 4,531,507 of NW_004524592.1, read as the reverse complement.
TGACCCTCATGTTGTTCATAACCCAAGTGAATCCGTAATATAGTATTTTTTGTGGGAGTTCTCTCTATAGAACTCTCACTGTACCCAAATTTATCTTTGCTCTGGCCTACTTTCTTTCTTCCTTTTTTCCTCTCCTTCCTTGCTCCCATCCTTCTTTCTTTTTTCTTTCTATATTAATGAATTTTACACACAAAAATCATTTGATTTAAGAAATAAATATTAAAATAAAAGCAAACATTCTTTTAAACTGAATTGCTTTTGACACCTACTGTACCATTCAAATGCTTTGCCATCTTAAATGATTTCTTCAAAATCTATTATCAAGGGTACATATAGAAAAGCATTATTTTATGAATAGAAATGGCGATATTTTTTTCAACTTTTGTTACGAGATGACATAAAAGATTTCCCCAACAGAAGTACTGTCACTGCTGACTCACTTGCGTAAGTCACCAAATCTTACGCAACCATGTTGGCTTTCTTTTAAGCATTAACAGCATAACTGCTTAAGAAATGATACAAGCAATAATCCTACAACTATATCTCCCCTAAAGCAAGTTATCATTTTTAATCTATGTGCACAGCCTTATGTCTATTCACACAAACCCTGCTTACCCTAAGCTACTTAGCCCATAAATTTTGCTTTAAGACTCTGTCCTAATCTAAATGTAGAAACTTTCAGATCTCCTAAGAATTTCTGGAATTGAAAAATTTAGAAGTATAGATTAGGCGTAATAGTATTATTGGACTTCCTGGGTTCAAAGCCCAGTTCTGTCACTAGGAAATCTGACAGTTCTGTGATACTGGCCAAATCAGTGAGCCTTTCTTTCCAGTAGATAGACCCATGGGTGAAATAGATAGCCAGAAAGACTGGAAAATGGATTAATATATATCAAGTGTTTAAAACAGGGTAATAAACAGATGTGCTATTTTTTTTTAAAGAAATGGTAAATGAGTTAGGTAAATCACAGCTGCCTATCACTGCCAGTGTTTGGTTGCTATTATTTTTGAGGTTCTTTTGTTCATACTCTATGCAGAGGGTTTTATAATAAACATATTTTTGTGCTTATAGGCTTGTTTACAATAAACATATTTTTGTGCTTATAGGCTTGAATAGGTACTAAAATAAAAGGGCAACTATTAAATCTCTCTCAGAAGAAACTGCTCAGGTATGCTAAAGAATGACTACCATCATCTTCCACTTAAAGAACTGTTCACATACAGTATTGCATTTCAGGCTAGCTGAATCTTAAAGTTTGTAGCCTATTTAATGACCTGAGCAATGCAAAATGAGACAGAACTAGAAAAGAAAAAGCAGCAATATAGATTGAATTACCAAAGGAGAATTTAACCACCAGTAGCATCTTGTATTCAAATTACTGTCTTCTTTCATGGCACACATGACTAAAAAATAATGAAATATAAAAAAGGCAACCAGGAAAAAATAACAGTATCAATATAGACTATTCTATTCTCTGCAAAAGCTCAAAGACATCTCTGGAGTGTCAAAGGCATGTCCTTCAATATTTAACTTTTCCACTCTTTGTTCCTCATCTCAAGTTGAACAATATGTTAATTACCCGATGAAGCATTATAATTACTCTAACAGCTCCACTCTTACTTATAATTACTGCATCAACACTTTCTTTTTCATATGCTTCAATCTATACCTATTACATTGTCATGATGAAGACACATTAACATTATAATACCGTATAATTAGCTGATGAGCAATTAAATTATTCCACAGCTCTTGTTCCTCTTTGCCAAGAGGTTGCTTCCAAGCCCTATTATCTCCTCTTTCTCTTCAGTTTGTTTTAGTGGTTCTTTCCCTCCCTAAAACAAAGAGGCTCATAAGCTGCATTCAAAGCATTTGATTTTGAATTCAGAATGAATAAGTGCTCGAGTTGGTGATGGCTGGAGAAATAAATTGTCATTACAGGCGAGTTTAGATTTATTTTAATTTATGTTCCATGATAAAGAATTGAAAATCTACATAGCACAAAAAGCTATTGCAGAATCTTTATCTTAAAAATTAAATTTTTCCCATGATTTACAGTAAAATTGTGTGGGTTATATTAGATTCAATCTGAAATACAACCCTCACGAGTTATTTTACAAATACTTTCAATTAAATTTTCAAAGAAGCTTTGAAGCTTTAGAGAATCGGAGCATAAAATCACACAGGGTTGTGTGCCTAAAACAGGATTCTGCCCAATGAAAGCAAACAGGTGCTTCACCTTATTATTTTTTCCTTCGTTTTCCTTTTTGTTTTGCGTCTCAGATCTCTCTTGCTATGTAACATACCCAGCTGGCATATTCCCTGAAATGTCTATAATAATTTTCTGTGATTTTAAAGCTCATTTTTTTCTGGAAGCTTGCTGCTTAAGAAATGAATCTCTCTTTATTTAAAGACTTGTTTTAGTTCAAATAAACTTTGGAACTAATTGCTATATTTTAATAACTCCCAAATACTCTGTGTCCACGCGGCTTATCACTGATTGCTTGTTGCTGCCTTTGTACTGCAAACTAGTTCAGTTGATGTCTAGTCCATATTTTATAAGAGAGTTAAATCTGTCTTAGATAATTACTTTGGAGTACATTATGAGCTATGAAAGAAAAGTAGAATTTATTATACTAGCGAGGCCCATTTCAATAAAATGGCTTTTGTGTCAATTTTGTTTCCTCAGTGATGAAAGGAAAGGAAATCTGCCCAGCACAATGGTCTTTCAGGGAACTCCTCCTGAGAAGAGCTTGATGGATCCGACCCACTTCTGAAGGCCAATTTCAGATCAACACAGTTACCTCTGATATGATATGGGAAAATGACATAGTACTGACTTAGGTGGTAATGTCTTTAACCATGATCCTGTAACTTTCAAACTTTTAGTTACAACTTGATACTTTTAAACTGACAAAGATGTCACTCATTCTTTCATACAAGCCTAATTTATTTGGCCTCTGCTCAAAGATAATCAGCCAACCTTGCACAAACTTTATTAGCATGGCCATTTGTTTCTGAGTGTGCTAGAAAAATAAAGTCTATCTAATTCTTAAGGAAAGAAAATCCCTATGTATACTAAATAGGGAATCTATACTTTAAGTCACATATAAATTGGCCCTTGATGTACATTAAATTTCAGAGGGTATCAAAATTCAATCAAGATTAACACATTAGGATTTTTAGATAGAATGTTAGCAAGAATAACTGCAGATTCCTACTCCAAATTAGTACTACATCATTGGTATAACTATTACATTGATTTTATATATATATAGATAGATAGAGAGAGAGAGAGAGAGAGAGAGAGAGGCCTTCTATTTTCAGCTCCAATAAGTAGGACTTTTAGCATACATGTTAAAAGCAAAAGAATAAGCAAGCAAGAATGAAGGGGAAAGAGGCTGGCTCTTGCATCAGGCTGAGATCCAAAACTTACGGACTGTACAACCTTGAACAAGTTATTTAATCTTCCTGAGCCTATTTGAGGCTATAAAGTAATAGATGTGCCTATCTTCTAAGGTTATCAGAAAGACAAAATGAGAAATTTAATGTAAAGCACTTACACAATGCCTGGCATAATGTGATCACTCAATAAATATGAAATATTAACGTGGTTCATATTATTAGCTTAAAGGGCTTTTATGTTTCTGATCTTTAAAAAACATACACAAAGTTCAGAATTATGAGGTGCTATAATTTCTCATAAAACATTTTAAATAGAAAAAATCTCTTTTAACACAAGTATTTTATGCGCATTAATATAAATTTAAACAGTTTCCAATCTAATCTACATAGTAGTGTTTCCTTTCTCAGTGGTATATGTTCCATCATTCCATTTTATTTAAGAGTTTTATGAAATTTGCAAGAAATGATTATAGCCTTCTTTCCTTAAAAATGAAATTTTCATCATATCTAAAATATACCAACACAAAATTTTGATTTTCTAAACATTTCTAGTCCATTTGGGTTCTTGTCACTATTCAAGAATTAAAAACAAGTTAATTTCATTCTATATAAGAATACTAAGTGCCTGTTTCTTAAATTGACATTTCTTTCACCTTTTACATAGAATACTGTGTTTTTGTCAGTTTACTGAATTCTGTGCTATTTTAAACATTGGCACCAGAATGCCTGTATTTCTTTTACAATACACTTTTATACTCAGGGACTCTGAATTTTTTGCTTCCATTTCCAAGATCACTATTCATCTATCTTAGTGAAGTTTTACATCTACTAGCTTTTAAAATATCATTTCACATTCTATTGAAGACAATATAAGTTATAAATCCCTAATCATAAAACACTTGATGGTAGGATTCAATACTTCCAAGACATGCAATACTGGAATTTGCATTCCTATTTGGAGGTCCTTGACCACATAATGTAAAATGCTTATAGTCCTGTGGTTAATCAGTCTCTCCTACTCCTATATTCTAATACCAAAAACAAGAATCATAGATGATCCTGTGTACTACTAGGTGAAGGATCTTTCTTTTGGGGGAGCAGAGAAGCAATAAATATGAACATGACTCTCCACAATGCTAGTAATTTAGGGTTATCAGTGTCTGGTTGAAATGCTAATGAGAGATCTAATGAGTCTTTGACAATTTGATACCAGACATGTAATGATAGTTAACATGGTCATCAGCAACTGCCCAGAAATGCTTTATTGTCACTATCATTTACCTTCTAAAATTAATTATCCTATGTGAATATCACATAAAAGATTGATAATTGTGTTTTCTCATCTTGACACTTTGAACATAGATTCCCACTAGATGATTAGAAATATTTGAAGAAAAAGAAGCTAACATATTTTGACACTGTTGTTTGATGACTGGTAATCAACTCCCAACGCCCAAGCAAAAGCAACTTCAGAAGACCCAAGCTACCTCGCAAGTTGTGGCCACAGGCAGGCTGAAGTACGAGTGACTAATACCTGGAAAAAGATATTTAGCATTAGCAACATAAAAGGTCAGTAAGACTTGAGACTGGCAGAAGAACATGAAAGCGCTTCTATCTCCTGTTCATACAGAGGAGCCTCTACTTCGTTCAAGAACAGCTCTTACAATCAAAGCAGTCTGGTGAAATAACCCAGAGTGACAATCAGCTCTTAGCTTCAAAAGGGAAAGGCACATTTCCTTTCACTTCATTTACAAATGGCTAGTAATGTATCTCCTGTACAAATGAGCCTTGCAGCTACCTCGCTGACATGAAGATAGAGGTATCCAACTTTCCCACCTTGTGTCACCAGTTTGCTCTCTGGAAGAAATATTCTTACATTTAGGAACATTCAGGGAATCTCTAATCCCAGCTATCACACTTCTCATGGTCTGCGGCTTTGCTCTGAGCATATAAAATTAGATAAGTAAATAAAGAAGAAATCCAACTCACATCAACTTTTTCCAGTCATGTGAAATGGAAAAAGAACCTAAGAAGGGGCACTTCAGAATGTAAAGTAGGAAAGTATAAAAAAGAAGAGACAAACTCTTTATGAGACCTGATAGAATACAGAAGGAAACACTCACAGCAGGTTAGCACTGGGAGAGACCTAAGAGAAAAAAGCTAACACCTTCACCTTCTGGAAGAGGGAACTAAAGCCCAAAAGGTGAATGGCATTAAGAAAGTCCACACAGAGTAAATGGTAGCGTGACTGGGAGTTCAATTTTCTGACCCTAAACCTTCTAGAACAACAAAACTGGCACGAGTGTGCTTTGCTGTTTATAATTGAAATATATGAAGTTTTAAAATATATTAAAGGAAAGTATAGAACGGTCTAGATCTAATACTACTCCTACATAAAGTCTCATTAATGCATTGAATTCTACCTGGTAATGTGAATTTGTGTATTACTTATCTTCATACTTGGCAGTTATGAAGATCTATGATACAGGTAAATTTGTGTTACAAAGAGATCTGTATTACAAAGGTATTCTTACATTTCCCCCACCTGATTGCCTATTTGACAGCTCAAAAGAAAGGAAAAATCCCAAAATAGTAACACTGGTGGTAGAATGTGGAATATTCTGCCAGGTTCCAAGGAGAATTTCTTCAAAAAGCATATTTTTATGTTAAAAGTGTAACATTGTATGCTTTATTTCTGAAAAAATAATACTTTCACCAAAAAATGTTAAAGATTAATTTATGTTCCTATTGAATAAAAAATTTTCATTGGTTAACCTTGAAAATTTGGCATATCCTCAGAAATTTATATATTATGGATATATTAATCATAAGCTATCTCCTTTCCCAATATGGAAGCCAACAGTGGAAGTAGGTACTAAGAGCTGATGACAAAAATAATTTATTTAAGATGTGCTTCTTATTTTCTCTTCTATGTAACAGCAATCCTTCTCCAAAAAGGAACACAATTTTAGTCAAAGAAAAAAATATACTGTATTTTGGTTGTTTAATTTATACTGATTTCTTATGTAAAATGAAAATATTTTAATTTCTTATCACCAACCCCATTCACTAAACAAAATGTAACATTGTTCAAGTTACCAGTACTGTTAAGCCTAATATTTATATATTTTGAATGATGCTCACCAGCTAATTACTTAAAATAAACTTCTGGGGGCCAGCCAGATAGCTCAGTGGACTAAAGAGCCTGCTTAGGCAGACACAGAGGCCAGGGTTCAATCCCTGGGGCATGCTGAGATAGAGATTGAGTCTGGGCGTGGTGGTACATGCCTATAATCCCAGCACTTGGGAGACTGAAAACAGGAGAATCACTATGAGTCCGATCTGTGTAGTGGGATCCTGTAGACCCTGAACTAAATACAATAAATAAATAAATAAAACCTTCCAAATTATTGTCTTTAGTCTCAATGGTTTATCTAGATGGATTTGAGCAAAACCAAACTCAAAAAATGATTCATAAAATTGATGAGTTGTTAAAAACAGAAACAAATTCAGCCTGCTAATTCTGTCCTTTAATCCTGTTTGATGTTTGTCTTTAATGATATATATTTTTTAAATGAATGCTTACAGAATGTTGCTATGTAAAAATTTTGGCAGGCACTGCCCCTAATTGCATGGAATTTATTTACCAGACAGCGAACACATAAATAAAAAGCTCAGAGTGACAGGATCTTGTAGAAAATTAATGCAAGATGATATGAGGAGACTTGGGTACATACAAAGGGTTACCTATTATTGGGTGCTTATGAGAAGTCTGATAGAAGATATTTAAACTGCAATCTAAACATTGATAAGAAAAATAAAGGATGTAAAATTTGGAAAGGGTACTGCAGAAATAGCTGCTACAAGATAAAATATCTACTGCAAGTCCCTGGGGCAGGAATGGAAAGGGAGCCTGAGGGCTAGAATTGCAGGTCTCTGGAAGGGGAGATAGAGTCAGTAAGACAGGCAGAAGAGAATCTCATAGACTGTTGTTATTTTATCATATAACAATCTTTAGTAATTTCACCTTAAGTAAAATAACACTGGAGGAGGGGCATGAGAACAGTATACAACTTACTTAACCGTTTTGTGATGCAAGGTTTGGAGGGCTTGCGGCTGAAAGTGGTGAGGGGGCCGAACAATGTCTGGGAGGCTCAGAGTAGATTGTGAAGGAAGAGAGGCAGGAAGGTAAATGCATTTGGGTTATGCCTTGGAGGAAGAGACAGCAACACAGCTGAATGGTGCTGTGCAGCAGCGGAGAAAGGGAAGCAGGGGGTCAATGACAATCCCCAGACACTTGGCTTAAGAAGTACCACACTGAGCACAGTATGGTAATGTGCCACAGGGAAGACTGGGAACTAATTAGCTGCCCCTGGGAAAAGGGAAGTTAAGAAGACTGTGCAAATGTGGCGGCACAGAGTTTCCATTTACTTACTTAAGCAGTTTAATATTTAAGTCTGGAGTTGCAGGATCTGGCAAGATTCCAGAAGGGTATTTGGGAATCATGGATATATAGAGTATTGAAGATACAGGCTGGATGAAGTACCTTTATGTGAGTGTACAGATGGGTTAAAATACCTCTTAAGATTTTAGCATGCTTGGCTGGGGAGATAGCTCAGCAGTCTAAGTTCCTGCCTGGCAAGAGCAAGGACCTAAGTTCTATTCCTGGAACTGCATTCCATGCCAGCCCCCAAACCGCCACCCTGCCTCAAATAAAATAAAATAAAATAAAAAGAATTTTAACATGATAAAAGTAAGCAGGGAAAAAGGAAAGGAGACACTCTGTTCAATTTGCATACTTATTTGAAATAATGTATTATAAAGTTAAAGGTATAAAAATAGGGCTGAGAGTATAGCTCAATGATGAAGCCTGAGGCAGCACATGCAGAGCAAGGTCCTGACCTCAGTACCCAGAAAGGAAAGAAGATAAGGAGAAGGAGGAGCAGGAGGGGAAAGAAAGGATCAGCAGAAGGATAGAAGGAATGAAAACAATATACATCTAGTCCATGTACTAATATTTTTTATACATACTTCAGCATGTATAATTATATATATATATATATATATATATATATATATATAAAATTATTGCTCAATATGTATTTGTAAACATGTATAGGTACAAATATTATGTCAGCTGCATTCATATAATAAATGAGGTATTCGAAAAAATAAACTCTCATATATGCATATATGTGTATTCATGGCCAGCCAGCCAGCCAGCCAGGCATACACCATTTTACACTCTTAATCATGCTTCTGAGGCTGCCTTCCAGCTTCTGCACAGAGATTTTTCCTGTGTGCTCTCCACCATGTAGCTCTAGAGCCTCCACTCACGCCACGGGCCCCTCTCTCCACCTCTGTCCCCACCATCTCTCTGGCTCACTCTCTCAGTCCTTACGACTTCATCTTCTGTCCTTAAACTTGTTTCTCTCATCTACCTCCTCAGCCCTTTGTAACCAAATCTACCTCCATGCTGAAAAGGATGAAAAAACATCTCGCCAGGGGGCTGGCGCAGGCATTTAAGGGTGACAAGGTGCTGGCGCATGGAAGGTTACCTGGTACACCCTGGTGGGGACGACAGTGAAGGCTGCTTCCAGGGAGTCTACAAAAAACACTGACGAGAAGAATCATGCTTTCCCGTCAGCAAAAATGTCTGCCCGTCTACTAATATAGTAATGATGTGAGCACTTCTTTCTAGTCCTACAAATGTGATCATGAATGGCTGCAATGATGTTAATTTATCTTTTAAGACTTACACAAACTCAAAACAGCACTCTCCTTTGCCTATTGGACTTCATTATATTTGTGTTATAACACATTTTGTGTTGTTTTATATAAAGAACATTTCTGATAATGAAAAGTCTTGCATCTTTAACTTTCTAAGCCTAAGAATAAGACAACAAAAATAACTTTAAGAAAATATATATTACTATAGCTATTAAATAACATTCATAAAAATACATATTTGATACCTTTCTTTCTAACTTCCTTAATATTTTGAATAGAAAGTAAACATAGGATAGGATAGGATAGGATAGGGTAGGATAGGATAGGATAGGATAGGATAGGGTAGGGTAGGGTAGGGTAGGGTAGGGTAGGGTAGGGTAGGGTAGGGTAGAGTAGGATAGGATGCCTAACAGACTTACACCACCCCAAGCCACAAAGAAGCAGTATGGATATCAGTCCCTACCACACTTGTGCACGTGTGTGGGCATGAGTATGCACATGTGTGTGCAACATGGATCTCTAATAGAATACCTTCCACATTTAATACTCTGTGCTGGGTTTCAGGGTAAATCCTGAGGGGATTTGACTGACCTTGGCAGATACAAAACTTACATTTTTTGTTATATAGGTCTTGCTTTATCTTGGTCTTAATCATCCAACAGAAAAGTATAAAAATGAGGCATAAAAAGTAAAGCCATACTAATATGCTGAGCTGTAAAATTTCAAGTTCACAACTTCTGACATTGCCAGTCATGCAGATAACCCGCTACTATTATGGACTACTGGACTATATTGGATTACTTTTCCAAATTCATGCATCTACAATATATGAATGGCAACGGAATATCCATCTCTGACAAAAGTAAACAAAAAGGGGGATATAAATGAAGAACCATTTTGTAGTAAATATATATATATATATATATATATATATATATACAAAATACTTAGCATAGATACAGCTACTTTCTCTTAGTTCAGTGGAAGAAAGTTTTGAACTAATTGTGTTTAGACGAGTTATCATGTCTGCATCTTGTACTATGAATACTACAGAGAGCAATATGTAATGTATTAATTATTGTACCTGTCCTACTAACCTGTTTTGAAACTGTCTGATTGTTAGTTCTTTCTCAATAAAATCAATATAAAAATAAAAAAATGAATAGAGAACATACATGACAAGCAATTGCTCAGTGACCCCAACTGATACACAGACTGCTCAGTCGGGTATGAGCCATGCACTCACATATCACCGTATAGGCTTTCCCACTGCTGCTCCCCTCTCCGCATTATTATAAGAAAGCCTCACAGAGAGACTAAACAAAACCACGTTGTTTTCTATGTATTTGGTACAGGGTCTCACTATGCAGCTTGAACTCATAGTGATCCTCCTGTTTTCAGTCTACCCGGTGCCAGGATTACAGGTGTGCGCCGCCACCATCCCTGGTCTCGGTGGTCGGCTCAGTGCGCCCTGAGGTAGGGCCTGCATTGTCTCTGGTGCTGGGGATCCAAGTCTGGCTCCCCTGCTTGCCTAAGCAGGCACTCAAAGTCATTTTTTAATGCTGGACTTTCTGCCTACTCTGAGGGAGCGCCACGATGTCAACCCAGCCTTCACGGTTATGTCAGGGTTGCCCATCGTCGAATTTCTCCCTAACTTACTCTTCAAATTTGATGGAAAAAGAAAACTTAAACAATTTTCAAAGCATATTCCTTTTTTCATTTGGCATAGCAGATGTTGGTTATACAATTTAAAAAGAAACATCGTTTAGAGAATATTTCATTTTAACTAAAAGGAAAACTCAGCATGTAAGAGTCTATAAACATTTCCATTTTTAAATGAGACTTCAATCATTTCTAATATATCAAAAGGAAACTAGAGACTTTCCAAGTGTGTCATATTACTTAAGATACATGTGGAAAGATAAATGTAGAAAAAATGAGAAAATACTGGTTAAATAGAATACAGCAAGAGTGAGAGATGGAAAAATAATGCCAGATTACACATTAAACACAGAACATATTCATGTAGTTTCTTGGCTGAATCACTCCCAGAGATTACTGAACAAACTTCTCTTTCAATAGATAACCTGTAGCTGAGAAAATTCATTTCATGTGGAAGGGCCTTGATTCCAAAATGACCTCATTAAAAACTCAAACTATTTTCTAATTTACTCTAGACACAAAACAGGTACTAGTTTTGACAGTAAAACTGTATTTCCTGACCTAAAACTACTACCATTTTCTATTAGCTCAAAAATGAACAAAACCTAATAGTCATGTGCTTCCAGTCACTTTCTTTTTATACAAGAAGCGTGCACTCAGCCCCCTTGCTTGCAAAATGTGGAGGAGGTTTAAGGGTGAGAGGAATCAAGATGTCATAAGCAAATGAGGCGAGAGACCAAAGATCAAGTGAATTGAAATGATAAGATAAAACATTATCTTCTTAGTAGAGAACAGAGGGACGAGGGGGATGAATTCCGGCAAATTCCAACGTAGTAAGTATGACCTGTAAATTTCTCTCACACTCATAACACTAAGTCTCCTACCGAATGTTTACATGTTCCTGTCTTCTCAAAACAAGCAACCAGTCCCTTCACCATTTGTCCTCAAATGCTACACATACCTTGACTTTAAGGGTGACATAAGCAAGAAGGATACACATTAGGCACGAGGTCACTAGCCACACGACCCCGGGGTGTGGGCGTCTGTCCTCAGAGCATAACATTTCAAACCATACAATGACAACGGTGAGTTTAAAATGATTCTCTAAAACCAAACAATTTAAAATACATATAGAAATAAACCAACTTGTCACAAAAATATTTACCAGAAAGGCACAATGAGGAGAATTTAGTACTAAATTTATTTTATTTTATTTTATAATTATTATTATTTATTTATTTATTTTTGGTGGAATCGGGGATTGAACTCAGGCAATGCCAGACGAGCGCTTATTCTACTGAGCTATTTCCCCAGCCCCAATACTGAGCTATCTCCCCGGCCCCTATTTTATTTTAATATATTTAGTTCAGGGTCTACAGAGTCTCATTACTTAGATTGGACTCATAGTGATCCTCCTGTTTTCAGCCTCCCAAGTGGCTGGGATTACAGGCATGTGCCACCACACCCAGTCTCAGTAGCTGTCTCAGCACACCTCAGGGGTGGGGCCAGCACAACTTGTGGTGTTGGGGATCAAACCCCAGCCCTTTCACTCTACCTATGCAGGTGGCCATTGAGCTATCTGCCAGCCCATCTTCAGTATTAAATTTAATACAACAATTGGGAAACTGTAAGACAAGTGCAAGGGGCAAGCTGAAGAGGAAGAGATTTTACTATTCTCTCTCCAAACATCCAGAAGCACTGTCCAGCCATTGACACCACCAGAGGTGGATTTAAAAGCTGCCCAAAACATAAACTCCAGCGTCTCTCACTTGCATAGCTCTATCGCCATGGCCTGACCCTAGTGTCATACTATCACTGTGGTGATAATAAACTGCCCATCCTCCTACCTTCACAGTCTACAGGACTTCAGTCCCTTAACCCCACATCCCTCTGTGAAAACACATGAGATAAAAACCTGTGACATCTCTCCAAGTTAGATTTGTTCCCACTGGGTTTAAGTAGAAGGTGCATATACATGATGGTCAGCATCCATTCAGGATAAGAACATTCATTTTGGCTGGGGAGATAGTTCAGTTGTCCAAGAGCTTGTCTGTCAAGTGCAAGGACTGGGGATTCAATCCCTGCTACTGCATGCCATGCCAGCCCCAGAACCATGGGCAGGATGTGCCAGCCACCAACACTGGGCATAGTGACACATGCCTGTAATCCCAACGCTGGGAAAGCTGAGTCAGGAGGATCACTGTGAGTGTGAACTGCGTAGTAAGATGCTGTACCAAATAAATAAATAAATAAATAAATAAATAAATCAAACATTAAAAAAGAATATTCATTTCGTAAAGCAATGAGTCACTAGCTATTTATGCCAAAACAAGTACTGAAAGACATGTGCAGAATTTCTAAGTTTCCACACAGCAGAAAGTTGTAAGGCAACCAGTAAAATAGCACCAAAGCTGACCCACAAACAGAAAACTTGGACATGGTACATTAAATGACCAGGAGGAATGCCTGTGGTACAACTCAACTTTGAATTAGCTCTGGGTGGAAGAGTAAAAATAACGGAAAAGAGTTGACATTCCTTTCCAAGCCCAAGAACATTATCCTCAACAGTCTAATGGTTTCAGTTATTAATATGTCCACTGCGATTAATGGGTACATTACTCACAATAAAATTTCTACATGGCTTAATATCAACTTCAAGAAAAACTTTATTTTGAAGTCATTCCCAGAAGGAAATACTTGGAAGGAATAGTGAGAAATCATACACTTTAGCAAGAATTTACTATTATTGTTTGCTGTCTATCCAGGTGAAAGACATGAAGGTCTCGACAGCTCTTTTCAGGCAGCATATTTATAACACAGTAGTGTGGCAACAGCAAAAAAAAACTAACATATTGATAGATTTACCTTCAATCATACGGATAATGCGATATCCAAAGTTGGTTCTCCAGGGCCCTAGATTCTGAGTAAAAAGGACTTTGTTGCATGTTGTATATGATAGCAAAATAAACTGATAATTAAGAGCATGCTAATAGCAGGTGGGGTAAAATAAGATATTTGTCTTTTAACGAATGTGCTATTTTATAATGTTCTGAATATTCACCTATGATGTACCATATGTCAGAACTTAGTTCACTTTCAAGGCTGAGTAATATTTCATGGTACATATATACCACATGTTGATTATATATTCATCTGTCAACAGACACCTGTGTTGCACTTAACACTTTGTGGTTATTTTAGGCAATGCTGCTATGAGGAGACTATTCTTTTTCCTTCAAAAATGTGTGTGGCTAACCAAAGTCTAAAGTGACCTCGAGGTTGCTGTATGTTTCCTATATCAACCTTTCTCTGAGTTTGAGTGTAAATGAGATGTGATTCCATTCAGGAAGGCATTACTTTATGTAGCAGAGGGTTTCTAAATGTGATTGAAGTTCAGAATCCCTGTGAGCAACTGCAATGCAGACTACACTTAGTGAGCCTGACCTAATCAGTTGGGTCCTTATAGGAGGGAACAGAGATGTAAAGGTAGAACAGTTTCTTTCTCTTTCTCTCTGTGTCTGTCTGTCTGTCTGTCTGTCTGTCTCTCAAATTTACTACAGGGCCTACAGGGTCTCACTACACAGATTGGACTTGTAGTGTTTCTCCTGTTTTCAACCTCCCTAGCCCTGGGATTATAGGTGCACACCACCACGCCCAGTCTTCCTCCTCTCTCTTAGAGTACCATGTTGAGAACTGCACATGGAAGTTACATGACAAGGATTTCAGGGTAGCATCTATGTTCCGAGAACAGCCCATAGAAAATTGCATTAGAAATAATCACATTAATGTGGCAGTCCCAATCAACTGAAATCTGTTGACAACTAGGGGGTTTAGAAGATGGCCGGATCCTGACTTGAGCAGATACCTCGATTTCAGCATGCTATGGCCTTGAACGGAGGACTTAGCCAATCTCCATTCAGTTTTATGAGCAAATGAAAGCCTTTCAATTCAAAAAATAAATCTGTGTCCAGGTTGCTAAGTTTTGGGCAGTTTATAATACAGCAATAGCAAGTTAATACAACCACTTTAGTATTTTATTTAAAACCATCTCTTTCACTCTTTAATACAGTTTAAAAACCATAATCATGATATCTTTATTAAACTAAAACCCTTTCTGGGAGCATCAAACATTCAGCATGTAATATTTTAAGGTCTACTGGTGATTATTCAAATTCTTACTGTAGGAAAATAACTGATTCTACACAGAAGTACTTTTCATTTGTAAAATCACCTTTTCATAGCTTGACTTACTCTATTAGTTATTATTGTGAAGGTCTGTATAGCTAATTGTGGGTGTCAATCCTATATTTATGTTCTAATCTGATAGGCACTGAAACTAGGGGCCCATTTTTGTTGGTATTGGGAAATGGTGAGAATAAGCTGGAGTGTAACGTTGTCTAAACTTAAAATAATCATTTTTTTCTGAGTACCTCTCAGTAATTGACATTACCAGAAAAATTATGTGTTTATATGAGTTTATAATAGTATAAATACACTAATGGATTATTAATATTGGCTTATTTCTTTAAAAAGCATTTTGGCTTCTGCATTTCCCTAGCCAGAGTGGCTGGGCATAAACGAATGTCTTGGTCTTTTTTTTTTTTTTTTTTTTTTTTTTTTTTTTTTCAGTTTTTAAGGGAAGGGTCTACAGGGTCTTCAGGGTCTCACTACTAGATCAGACTCTTAGTGACCTGCCTGTTTACAGCCTCCAAAGAGCCGGGATTACAGGTGTGCACAACCACACCCAGTCTCAAGTGCCTCCTCAGCACACCGCAGGGGCAGGTATGGCATGCCAGGCCCAGGGATGGAGCCCCAGGCCCTGTACTTGCTTGCAGGTGCTTTAATCCACTGAGCTATTTGGCCAGCCCTGCCTTGGTCTTGAATGACTCTCTTCCACTAACTCTCCCAAATTAATGACTTGGCTGGGCTGCCTGCAAGGCAGTTCTGCCTCAGATTGCAAATCAGAGCAGTAGGATACACTATGTGCCCTTGTACAGGCCTGTACTTCACGTATCATTTCACTGTCCATTGACAACATATGTTTTGATTTTTTTTTTCCCAGTAGTAGAATTTTAGGTAAAAGCTTCTGGAAAACTCATAGATAAGAATAGTGAAAGAGCTGGGTGTGATGGTGCATGCCTGTAATCCCAGTACTCCAGAGGCTGAGGCAGGAGAATCACTGGGTATCCAAGACCAGCCTGGGCTGCAAAGTGAGCTCAAGGCCAGCCTGAACTGCATAGCCAGACTATGTCTCAAAAAGACCAAAAACAACAAAAAAAAAACAACAACAACAAAAAAAAAAAAGTGAAAGATATAACACTAAGGATGAAATAGGCAAAAAAGGTAGAGCCAACTTTAGACAAAAAAGTAGGACCTGGATAAAGGACTCCTGTGAAATATCAAGTTTCAAGTACTTAAATATTTTAAATATATTCCTTATATTTTACATTAACCCCCCCCCGTATCATAGCTATTTTTATGTACTTTCTGAGCCAAGCAGGTTTTGTCTACTTGAATGAATCCACCTTTACAAGGGTTCCACATAGGGCAACTCCCTGGTGCTAGGCGCACTTTCCAGGCCGAGAGGGAGACTGTTCCACCCATAATCACAACTGTGATGCACATGTCTGAGCGTACATGCATAAGATGATAACTTTATTATTTTATCTTCCTTTCTGAATGAGAAAAATTTCAGTTCCCTGCATGTCTGCAGGTGCCCAAGAGATAAAAGTGCTGGAGTGTCCTGCCGACTCCCTCCCCAGATGCACAGTCCTTGTGATTCAGTGCCTCCCTCTTTCTCTCCTTCTTCTTAGGGATTGATGCTCTTCTTTTATAGCATTAAGTACAATATAATTTGTAATATAAAATTAGAATATGTAAAATGACATTAATACTGCTCTGCTGATATTAATTCTGCTATAAACAAGTGAGTGGGAACTAACTCCACCTCCTTTTAGTAAATCTAGACATTACCTTCTTAATTAACTGGGTTAGTTGGGAAGTAGATGCACTTACGATTAGCATGATTAGGAATACTGAATCTTTCTCATTCACTTTTAATTTACTTTTTTCTTTTACTCATTTATAATTCACTAAGAAAATCTGTTTGCTTTCCATTGCTTAAACAGGTGATACATAAATAATGGAGACAAAAATAACCACTACTGTCACTACCCACCCACTTCCAGAGAATAGGTTTTTGCCTTACTAACAACTAGAGAAGGTACAGCTGCAAGCTTCCATAATAGCAAGCAGAAAATATTAAAAAAAAACCTTTGTAGAAAAAAGAAAACAAACACAAAACACTGTAAGTGGAATAGCACTCCATCTTCCAGAGAACCAAGGCACTTTCATCGAGAGCACAGGGCTTGCTCTTTGCCAACGTTCTCCCAAGTCTAGGAATATGTTTAGGAAGGATTCCTATACCTCTATTCAGAAATTAAAAGAGATCTTTGAAGCTTCAAACTGTAATTGAGTTGTGTTGGGGTCTAGTATTTCTGCTTTTGATTTCCTATTGACATATACATCACATTTAATTTAAATATTTAAAAACAATTTCTTAAATTTATTCTTTAAACTATTCAATTGCTTCAAGGATAAAAGATATGAAATAGTTTTCAATGGAAAGGTTTAAAGTGATACAAGGATTCAAATTGTTATAAGCTGAGCGATTTTGTTTTTTAAAATCTCTCATTTATTTATTTATTTGTTATATGGTCTTCCTACGTAGCTCTGGCTCATAGTGATCTTCCTGTCCCAGCTTCCCCAGTGCTGGGATTACAGGCAATGTGCCACAATACCCAGATACAGGGCCCATAGGATAGACCTAGTGTTCCAGGACTTGCCAAACAGGCACTTAGACCACGGAGCTATCTTCCCAGCCCCAAGCTGAGAGGTTTTTAAAAGTAGGATAGTCACATAGTATTCAGTACAACTTTTATTTTTTAAGGCAAATACATATCTCAAGGATAATTTTCAAAAATGTTCATAATATCCTAAATATTGATGCCTCTTTAGTCTTTTGCATGAGATCATTTCTCACAGTAGCTGAAATTAGAAAGTTATTGAATTTCTTTATTGGTAACATAAATACTTTGCTTCAGTAGTCATGGAAGCACAGGGATGAGCACAACATACTCATGGAGGGGGGTCAGGGAGATGGTTCAGTAGAATAAGCGCTTCCATGGCAAGTGCA
This sequence comes from Octodon degus, assembly GCF_000260255.1. Taxonomy (NCBI): domain Eukaryota; kingdom Metazoa; phylum Chordata; class Mammalia; order Rodentia; family Octodontidae; genus Octodon; species Octodon degus. Next base: position 4,513,514 of record NW_004524592.1, on the reverse strand, counting down.
AGGATCTGAGTTCAATCCCTGGTTCAAAAAAATAAAAGAGTTTGTTTTAAAAAAAGCACACTTATGGAACTTACAGAACAGATTATAAAACACTACCTTAAACTCTAATATGTTTTATTCCATATTTCTCCACTATTTCTTTCCTTGTGGATTTTTGTTTTCTTTTACCATCATTTCTCTTTACTTGAAAGATTAAATTTTAGAGCTGTCTATATTTTATCAGCATTTAAAATAGTTATTTATTATTATCATTTTGATCATAATATTATATTTACTAATTATTCCAAATTTCTCAAAACTGTGGTTCTGGAGTACTACACGAATCCCACAGAGTGAGAATTAAGAATAAATTAGACAATAAAGCCATGCTGTTAAGTTGAGCTGTGGGGGACTCAGGTCAATAATTTCTGACATTGCCAGTTAAACAGAAGACCCAATGCTATTATGGGCTACTGGACTCTTTTAGAATATTTTGCTGAGTTTACACACCTATAATATTCAATAACGGAACTTAGAAAAAATGGGGTATACCTATGAATGTCCATTTTGTATCTGTGTATTCAAAGTGGTTGGGATAGATATATAGTTGCATTCTCTTAATGAATAGAATGATTTTTTCTAATGGTGTTTGTAAATAGGATCACAAGTCCGCATCTTGTACAGCAATTAACCACTAAGAAGAATATATGCAGTGTATTATTTGTTGAAACTGTACTTCCGATTTGATTTGAAACTGTCTCATTGCTATCTGTTTATCAATAAAACTTTGAAAAAAAAAGAATAATTTAGACAGAGAGTCAGCTTCAGGCCCAACACTGCGATTCAACCTGGGTATTGAGGTTTTGGTGCTGAAAAAAAATAACTTATACATTAAAAACACAATAGCCTACTTTCCAATGATATAAACGCCCACTGCAGCACGTGTGCCACAGCGTTGCCACCGCTGGCCCAGCCTGCAGACACGCAGGGTTTAACAAACAGACCACTAAAAGAAAGAAAGAAATATACCTAGATAGATTAAAGTGAATGGTTAAAACTTACTTCAAATGCAGCTTTTTAAAAGCTGTATAAATCATTTCCTTCTTAAAATGTATTAGTTTCCAAAATTTCTATTTTAGTAAGGGGTAAAATCATCCACCTATTTTTCCGACTAAGAAGCCAGCAATAAGACGAGTTTCTCCCACTGGCTCAAGTAGGACACGCCCACACACGCCTGCTTGCGGCGGTCTAGTAAAGACCACGTTCTTTCTCACTCCCAGTGCTAATTCCCCGTCCAGGTCACAACTGCGCTCACACTCACCGCTATTGCTGCCTCGTACCTTATCCCTCTGATACAATTTCTCCATTCTGAAACCAAAGGAATTTTAAAAAATGTATGTAGCTGCGTCCTTTCCCAGTTAAAAATCCATCAGATTTTAGCCCCTGTGTATGTGTGTGTGTGTGGGGGGGGGATATACATACATACATACATACATACATACCTTAGAGCAACACCCAGGGCTCCCTCTCATCTGAACCTTCTTTTCCTCTGCCCACCTCCCATGTTCTTTGGCTCACAGCCCAACACACTTTCAAGATATATCTTAGGTCCATTCCTTCATCTAGAAGACTTTCCCCTTAGTTGGCTAAATCTTTCTCACTGTATTTTGATTAGTGTACCCTGTACTCTCAACTAACAGCCCAGGAATTACAACTGCAAGTTAATCTCCAACAGAATGTAGATGTCTGTGGAGAAAACTCTACAGGAACTTCATTCCTTTCCTTCTCTGGTTTTCTGGGGAATAACTGTTCACTTGGCCTCATCTCAAATCCAGGAAGAGAGGTTCCCACTGTGCTTGGCAGAGAATTTATGATAAGACATATAGTTGGACAGAAAAAAAAATACAGTATAACTCTCACCTACAAAATCTGGAAAGTATGGACAAGCTAAATGCTTTTGTTGGGGGAACAGCCTTCCTTCTCTCTGGTTCTGGTCCAAGGCTATAAGAATATTTAATCTGGACCAGACATGGACCATGCAGGAGAAAAAAGAAGAGGTCTGGGCCATTGGCCCAGGGGACAGGGGACAGCCTGGGAGGGAGAAGACTTCTTATGAGCAATAGACGTAGCACAGAGTGAGCCACAAACACAATAGGAGCTCACACAATGGCATGGCCAAGAGGCAGAGTGCATCCCTGGCACTGATTGAAGTTCCACTGGAGGTGAAACTAGGGCTGGCAATCCAGGAAGCACTCAGGGGAATGCACTGCTTCTGCCGGCAGACACTAGGTTGTTCTCACAGAAGAGATGTTTATATTCCTCCTATCTCTTCCACCAAAAGTGACTGCTCTGGATCAGAAAATGCTATATTAGGTGAGTTGTGGAGGTCTAGCGTTGCCTGGCAGGAGGGGGCTGTTTCACCTCCCAATGAAGATCAAAGTGTTGCTTAATATTTTTGAACAAAAGCTCTTGAGACAGCCACCGGATAGGGATGGGAAGCTGAAGAATAAGTAGCTCAGTGTCTAAGGCTACACAGAGATCTCATCTGCATACAGAAGTCCACATTTATGGTCAGAAAATAATTAAAATGGAAATGAATAAAAGGCAATGAGGGGGCAGCAGTGATGTCTCCAGTTACATTTTGTGCTTGTCAGTATTCATTATACCTCAAGATCCTTGTCAATGTCCATCCCCATGTCCGCTGAAGTGTATCACCGGGGGGGGGGGCAGCAATGCTGTGGAGATCCTTCGGTGGGTCTGGGGGAACTACAAGGTGACCCCAAGAAATGGGCCTGAAGGATATCTCAGGTGAAGTTTCCTTTATGTCATTAAGAAGTATCTCCTCTGTCAACATGATAGATTACTGTGAAAATCAGAATCCACCCTATGTGCTTCCACATTCCAAATTTTGATTTTTTATGTGAATAGTATTTAACCCATTATGCCAGATTAATTTTTTTAAATCTGAATGGATTTCCTATATTTTACCTAGAAATATTCAAGGAACAAAAATTTAAAAAGAAAATTGTCCATCATGAGCGGGGTGTGGTGGTATACACCCATAATACCAGCACTAGGGAGGCTGAGGCAGGAGGGTTGTTATGAGTACCAAGCCAGCCTGGGCTACAATGTGAGTAGAAGCTCAGCCTGAACTGCATAGCAAGGCTCTGTTTCAAAAAATAATCCATTATGTTCTATTTTTATGGTCATTCCAAAAATAGATCACTAGTGGGGCTAGGGATTTGGCTCAGTGGTAGAATGCTTACCTAGCAAGCTAGAAGCCCTGGATTCAGTCCTTAGCATCAAATAAATAAATAAATAAATAAATAAATAAATAAAATAAAAATAGAACTCCCCTAAAAAAATTCAACCAA
>NW_004524592.1:4484175-4509761 GCF_000260255.1 Octodon degus | reverse complement strand
TATATCTTAAGTCTATATGAAATCATCACATTATAAATGTTACCTATGTAAAATACTTGGTGAACAAAGAGGTATTTAATAAATAATTTGGAAAGGGCTGGTTAGCCATTTGAAGATGAGACAATTCCTACTTTACTGGTCCAACACAAATACATTTTAGATATTAAAACATAGTTTATGTAGAGAGAAACAATTTAAATACTAGAGAAATGGAAATATGAATTTTTACAGTCCAAAGATTTTTATCATTAATTAAAAATTGATAGTATACCCAGCAAAATAGCAAAAACATAGAATTGAAAACATAATTAAAAATTCATAGATTAGAAATACAAAATTTAAAGTAAAACCTAATAAAATCAAATAAATGAAAAAATAAGCCATAAAGAAGATGGTAAAATGGAGAAAATTTACGTACAATAGTTTTGCATGATCATAGAAGCTGGAAACTTAATTCAGAAAGAAGCAGTATCCATTGAGACCTGACCATTATTGGCCAGGTTTTTTTTTTTTTTTTTTTTAATCTAGGAAGGACTACTGCTTTAAATGGCCCCTCAGTGTCTTCCCTCAAGACTATCTGCTATTAAAGATCATTAAACGCTAGAGGTGACTTTCACGATCATTCTTGTCCCCTCTGTGCATTTTACAGACATGATAACTAAGGCTTGATGAGGTGAAATCGCTAGCTATAATAGAGCTACATACAAGATGCAGTAAAAGCAGAAAAAAAACTTTCCATCAGAGAACAACGAGGTCAAATAAATCTTTGCCAATGAGGGGGTATTCCAGGTGAATTGAGAACAGTGAGCAATAATTCACCACAGCGAGTGAGATCCTAAGTAAAAAGAAAATATGAAAACCAAAAACTGTTATGCACAAAGGTCAGAGACAAAACAGAGAAAGGGATGTCTAGCATATTGTAAACGATTAAATGCAACTGAAATGTACTGGATACTAATGGTGCTAAATTGAGGTTAAAATGCAGGCTTTGTACTAAAAATGTGCACGTATTGCTAAGTAATTCTGACTTTATCTGCTTGGTGATGGCGGAATTGCAACAGCAAAAATGGCACAATTAGGTTTGTATTTTAGAGAGAAAATATTAGGCCTATTTTTAAGGATGGAAAAGAGAGGACAATTCTGAGATTTTTTTTTTTTGTGGAACTGGGGATTGAACTCAGACACTTGGGCTTACCAGGCAAGTGTTTATTCTACTGTGCAATCTCCCTGGCCCAATTCTGAGATTTTAAAGGCCATTTCCAGGCTGGGGAGATAGCTCAGAGGTTTAAACACCTGCCTGGAAAGTTCAAGGGCCCAAGTTCAGTCCCCTGTTCTACAAGCCATGCCAGCCCAGGAACTCCACTTGCTCTGTGCCAGCCCATCAAAACCAAGAGTGGTGGCACATGCCTGTAATCCCAGCTCTGGGGAGGCTGAGTCAGCAGAATCACTAAGAATCCAAGCTGTGTAGTAAGACTCTGTACCAAATAAATGAAAGATTAAATGTTTTATTGTTTCAAAAATGATATTTCCTCTCCAAGTCCCTGATAAGATATTCAACTAAACATCCTGCATTCTGCCTTCCCTAGGATGTCCTCCTTCTCTTTTCTTCTTTGTATATTTTCATAGAATTCAGTTTTTATGCCTGTATTATACCATCATACATGAATTTCTGACTCCCTCACTAAAATGAGAGTCTACAGAAAAATGAGATTTACCTCACAGTCACCCTCATCCTCTAAAACAACAACAACAAACCTAAAAAAAACTGTGTCAAATAGTAAAATGTTTATTTAAATAAAAGGTAAGTCTAGAGTCTCTAGCAATTTGAATTTGCAATGACCCATATCCTATTCCTGTGAGTCTTTCATGAAAAATACAGTCTCTAAAGAAGAGATTTTAATTTAGAACCATGTACGTATTTATTATGTTTGTGTGCATATATCCAGGTGTATACCTGTGTTTACACCTATCTATATTTATGGTTTAAGACACAAAAGATACAAACAGATAATGGAGACACTAAGCCATGTTTATTGCCCCAAAGCAGAGAACAAAAAAAAAATTCTTGGGAGATCTTTTGCCTGTTGAAATGGGCCTTAACACACAATCCACATTAGAATACAAAGTGATTTGGTGGATAAAGGGAAAAGAGGAAACAGGATATTGAAATAAAATATATCTTCATATAAAATACCCTAGCAGTATTAAACTTTCTGGTTTTAGCTATTTTGCTTGTTGCTGACAGTTTACATCTTTGATTCCTGGTCTACAAAAGTACACAAAACCGTGAATAAATCTATGCAATTATATCTTTGTTTAAACTATAGGTTCCAGCTCCATAATATATTTTCCTGTGTGTGTGTTTGTATGTGTGTGTGCATAATTCTGTTTTTCTCAGGTTGACATGCTGTGCCAGTTAATCTTTTTTTTTAATGTATGTATGTGGTACAGGGTCTCACTACACAGCTCATACTCAGTGATGCTCCTGTTTTCAGCCTCCCCAGCACTGGGAATACAGGCATGTGCCACAGTGCCTGGACTCGGTCACTGGCTCAGCACACCCAAGGGCAGGGCTGGCATGGCATGAGGTACTGGGGATCCAAGCCCGGTCCCTGTGCTTGCCTGAGCAAACACTTAGTCCGCTGAGCTATCTCACTGGCCTATGTCAGTTAACCTTGATGAGTGATTTCACTGGATAATGTGACTCCTGGAAAAGTGACTGAATCAAGAGGGCCCTGATCTAGGGGAATATATTTGGACCCTGGCTCCTTCCTTTCCTGTTCTCCCTTAACTCTCTGCTTCTCAGAAGCCCTAAACTATGCAGCTTTCTTCTGCTACGAGGCTTCTACACCGCAACCACCGAACCTGAACTCTTTGAAACTGTGAGCCAAAGTACACCTCTCTGCTTTTATTGTATGAAGGACAGGAGTTTTTGTCTTAGCGACAGCAAATCTGACCAGTGCACACGATGAGACAGCTGGCTCCATCACGCATTCCCCCTCCTAGAGGAAGTGCTGCCGTCTGGCTCCTCACCAGGACGTTAGGCCTTTAGACGCAAACATTTGTTTGATGAGCTGTGTGAGGACAGTCCCTCCTTTCCAGTCCCTCCCTGGAAATTACTTCAACACTAGTGATTTTCTAGTATGGATATGAAATAATTTAAATGTGATAAATGAATGTTTTGCTTTGTGAGTTCAGGAATTTCAGTTTGAGTGCCTAAGTCTTTGACAGCATATGATAGCAAATCATGCAAAATCGCCTACCAAACAATTGCTTCTTCAACTTAACAGAAGCTAAAGTAATTTAATTTCTTCAGAATGTAGTGTAAATTTAGTCTAAATATCAATATTATTGGTGTTAAATATAATTGATATGGTGGATTTTCATGTCTTAATTAAATGCATTCATAAATGTCTAAGTTAGCATCCAGGTTACTTCACTCTTCAAAATCAGGGTCAAGTTTGTGCTTAGAAGGCAGCTGGAATTATTTGGCAAGATGTGAGACTGTCAGAGGAAATGGAAACTGTGAAAATGTCTATAATGACTTAAACACATGATGTATCATTAAGATCCCTCTGGGATACCAAGGTCAAACTGAGTGAAGGTATTCACTGCTCCTCAGTGAAAGTCAGGGAGTAGAATACAGCCACTTTCTGAGAACTGTTCCTGAACTTTATAGAGTTAGAATTAATTTACAGAATTTAATGCTTAGTTGAAACAGAAATGTGCTTGTTCTCAGTGAAGTGATGATGAAGGGGCCCTGTACCAGTCCTAAGTGTGAACTGGAATTATTTAATAAGTAGTCTGGTTGGAAGCAATTGGTCTCTGAGGAATGTTAGGTAATTTTCTCTCAATTTGAGTTAGACATCATGCCAGAAAAAGAACCCTAATGACTAGCCACACAGTGACTGCTGAACAGTCTTCTCTCTACCTTAACAAAAGCCACAAAGGAATATTAGGGTTGAAAATAGCCACAATTATTCATTTGATTAGACGTTTAAAGACTTTTTCTAGGCTATGGAGCAACACCAATAAATCTGAAGTCCTCTGGTTGGCTCTGATGTGTGCTCTAAGCTCCTGAAAAAGAATATATAAATTAAGTGGGCTTTTTATAGTGAATTCAGTGACCTGATAGCTTTGCACAACCACTTAGCAAACTGCAGCCTCGAAAACTTTAGTTATAAAAACATAACTTGGCCAAGGTTTAATGGGAAGATTAATTAGCACATAGATGGGGAAATCATGCATGGGTTTTCCTCTAGGATAGTAAACACGGATTTAGGAAGTTGAAATAAATCACATATGTGAATTTCCTGCTCAAAATACAATTTCAGTAATGTGATCCATACTTGCATGGCAGTCTAATGATCTTAATACATGCACTACTACATGTGAGAGTTATCCAGGAAGGAAGTATTTCAAATGGAGAAGCATGTAACGAGTGTTCTGCTTCTGAGGACAGCCTCCTCTTTGTGGGTCTAGTAACCACTGAGTAAAACTCAGCAAGTGGATACATGGTGGTATTAATTTTCTGAGAAGCAAATTTGATCCTGCCCTAGCAGTTATTGGCTCCAGCTATGTTTCATTTCCAAGTGGGTACCCAGGTTAAGTAGACCAAAGTGTGACTTAGCCTTAGGCTTTTTATTTCAGTAGAAAAAGACTTGCTCTGGGATTTAGGAATTTATGTCATAGTTTCAATGCTGTGATTTTTCTTCTATGATCATTGAAAAGTTATTGACACTCTCCATGATTTAGTTCCAAGGATTAGGGTAGATTAGTATTGACCAAAAACACCACCAATTTTAAGGGAAATAAGGCCACAAAACCACTGAAAAAGTTTGCCTTGTGAATTTGCATTGGCAAGACTAGCAGCAAGAAGAGAGCTAGGAATGAAGTCTAATTATATGAACTCAAGGTTAGAAAACACTAAAACAATCGATGATCACCACTCAGTCAAAATCAGTGGAGAGCTGTTAGGATCATCTAGTAGAACAATTAAATTGTGTAGATGAAAAAATAAACTAAAAAAAAAAAAAAAAGAAAAAATAAACTAACAAGATAAAATGACTTTCCCAAGGTCAAATAGTTAAAAAAAGCAGATCTCAGATCAAGCCCTGTTTGTCCTCTTCCATTTGAATATTCTTTCCATAACACTAATATGGGTAATCAGAAGGGGAAGATAAATATGTCATTAAATTGAATTTGAAAGCTATGAAGAACAAATACTTAGTAAAATAGGATTAAAATAGAACTAATTTCACCCAAAGAAAGCATCTGGAAAAACCCAAGTAAACATCATACTTAATAATGAAAAACGGAATGTTTTCCCTCCAAACCAGGAATAAAGCAAACATATCCACACTTGCCAGTTTTATTAAATATTGCACAGGAGGTCTAGTCAGGAAAATTACATTAAACTTTTTCAAATTTGGAAATTCAGAGTGGATCTGTGGTGGGGAAGCAAACTGTGCCAATTTCATTGGCTCAGAGCCTATGAGGGGATTAAGAAAGCACTTTTCTGGGTAGGTTAGAGTCCCCATGGAGACATGACTGTGGTTGCCACATTTAGCTCCTCATCCCTTCCTTCTAGCACTATTCTTTTATGTATGTATGTATGTATGTATGTATGTATGTATGTATTTATTACTGGGTGTACAGAGTCTAACTATATAGGTCAGACTCATAATGATCCTCCTGTTTTCAGTCTCCCAAGCGCTGAGATTACAGGTGTCTGCCAACACACCCAGTGCCAATCGCTGTCTTGGTGCACCCCAGGACGGGGCCAGCAAGGCATGCAGAGGATCGAACCCCAGTCCCTGCACCTGCCTAAGCAGACACATTAGTCTGCTGAGCCATCTGGCTACCTTGGCATTATTCTCTTTCTCTGATGCCCAAATACCATAAACGAAGTATCTTTACTCTGTCTTGGCTTTTTTCCATACATTTTCTACCTTGGAGCCACATAACCATTGACTGGGTCCCTCAAAACAGGGGAAAAATTAAATCTATCCTTTAAATCATGGCTTTCAGGAGTCATGACCCAGCAATGGAAAGGGGACTATTACAGGAACCAAAAGAAAAGTCTTTGTGTAGATGACATGATCTTAAGCCAAGAGAATTCAAAGAAACAGACATGCACCGTCACACACATACAAATCTATTAAAATTCTTAAAATAGTTCAGGAAGATTGCAGAATACAAGCCAATACCAATCATATTCTTTCACAAGCAATGAACTTCAAAAGCATAATTAAAACAATTTCATTTACCTTGGCACCAAAATTATTTAATATATTTTAAAAAGGAGTTTCAAAAGTTCTACACTACAAACTAAATTGCACATGTTTTCTGAGTAAAATGGAAGAGCTAAATAAGTAGACAGACATCAAATGTTCCCCAGTTGGAAGATATTTTTACAATAGCAAAGATTTCACAAACTGATCTGCAGATTCAACTTAATCCTCATCAAAATCTCAGTGGATTTCTTGTGAGAATTATATTGGAGGATTCATAATTCCTCATATTATAACTTACCATTAACCCACAATAATTAAGACAGTAAGAAATAACAGACTACTATAGCCATAGAATATATTTGACAGTTGAGAAATAAACTTATACATTTGAATCAGTTGATTTTTGGCTTGAGTATCAAGACAACTAGAGATAATAGTCTTTGTAAGAAATGGTGCAGAGACAACTATGTAGCTACATTCAAAAAACACAGGAAAAATGCCTCAAAATGGATCAAATATATACTTAAAAGCTACAAAGCATAGTGAAACATTTACATTTCTGTAAAAAGGGAATGAATTTTTACAACACTGGCTGGACTATATTTATTTATTTAAATACTCTCAATTTAAACATTGAGTTTGAATAATCAATTGCATCAACTGTTTTCTATTTGGTGCTCTTCCCATGCAATCAAATGTCTCCTCTTTCAGATTAAACAATCAGTTTGCCACTTTGTACCCCCTTTCACAATGTAAGCATATCTAGAAACTTCTCTTTTTCTCTAATATAAGCAATAGATTCATACAAGTTAGTTTTTGCTTTGTTGTTCTATAAAATCTTTGCTTGTAAATTGTATTTATTTCTATTTATAAGGTTACAAAAACAAGCTTCAGTATGTTACTTCAGCTGTGATATTACTGAACCATATATTTGAGAATACGACTTACTTCAATTTCTGTACTCCAACAAAGAGGAGGTGTGGGAAAAAAATAACCACTCAGTATAGTTTCTTCAGGAATCTGTAAATGTGCCTGTCGCATTGATGGTTTCTTGGCGCACATAAAGGCACTTGATGTAAAAACATTTGCTTAATAAAAGTTTCTATGATCTAATCCATACTATATTTCCAGGACAACACTGACCTTTTGATGAGTGTGAAATAATTTAGATTAAAATAGACAAGAAATGGGAAACAAACACAGGGAAACACAGTTTCAATCAATATTCATTGATTTCTGGATCACTATATTCAGAAGGAGATACATGGAGGGAAATCTTGGAAGCAGTGGCCACAGACACTAATCAGAGATAATACATTTACAAGGTAATTCAGTCTTATGTTCTTCAGAAAGATTTGCATAATTAGGTGGTAGCAACTTCATCAATTCAGTATTTGAGCACAAAAGACAATAATCTTCCATCAACACTGAAATCATTAAAAGCTATAAACCACTGCATTACAGTGTGTAGTTTTAGATAATGTTCAATCAAAATATTTATTCATGAGAAAGACTACTTTAACAATAGACTCACAAAGTATGTCATTTGTCTTTTTGGTTTTTGTCATGACAGCAGTTCGCTGTTGTTCTCGGGCCATTATGATGAAACATGAGACATTTGAAGCAATTGTCTACATTGGCTAAACGTCTTCCCAATAATTTGATTTAAACTCAGAAAGGCACATCTACTTTTTGAACGTGGGCAAAATCATTTCACTTGGTTGGATTGTGTTAGTACAGACAACAGACATCTATTGAAGTTTCAACATGTAAAATCCAGGACAGTTGCTTTTTATCAAATATTACATTTAACCCCCTCAACGTCATACACTAAGCATTAGTATTCTATTTTTATAGCAAAGAGATACGAGGCTCACAGGAACAAAATACTCTGCCCATGTGACAGAGCTAGCAAAATGGCAAGGCTAGAATTAAAGTATTTCTAATTTCAAGTGTTTTTTTTTTTTTTTTTTTTTTTTTTTTTTTTTTCTGACCGTGGTGTTTTTCCTATGTGGTATCTGCCTAGTGCTTGCATGCAGATTAAGAACACTGAGTAAGTGAGTAGAGAAGTTACACCTTTAGTTTAATTCCACTGAACTTCATAAAGAGTATCCTTACCTAGAATCAAAAGGATACTACAGTTTCTACTGTTACGCACTTCATTTATACAGTATAATTCACTGAGACAGTCTCTGGCACCCTGTTTATAGTAGTGAAACAAGTGACAGGAATTAGCATACAATTACAATAATGATCTATACTCAAATATTTAAATTAAGAGTCTCAAAAATAATCTCTCTTTATCTACATATTTTCTCTCTCCTCTCTCTCTTCCTCCTGTCTTCTTTTCCTCTCCCTCTCTTTACCCCTCCAATATTCGCTGGTTACCAGGTAGAATGGATTATTGAGTATCACGGTGATTCAGCGATTAAAGGAAGAGCCCCTCTGGGATGAATCTCCTGGAAAAAGATGTGTGCTTGTGATGTGTTAGTTTTTAGATGTGTCTTAGATGTGTTAGTTAAATGTCATTTTAATAAACTACAGAGCTCTTTATGATCTTCCACTGCTAATTATTTTAACCTCCATTCTTAGCTTTTGCTACTCAGATTCAGTTACTCAGCAACAGAAATCCATCAGTGTTTAGTAAGTGCCCACTATGTGCTCAGTCTAGCCTAGGTATAGGTGATACAACAGTGAGAAAGAAAGTCCATGTTGTTATGCAGTTTGAATTTATTTAATGACAGAGGGAAAATTGCAGTTAAGCAAATGAGCTTGTATTTAAAACAAGATTAATGATAAGAAGCGGAGAGGTGTTGTTCTAGTAAAACATAAACATAAGCTTGGTTTAGTCTTGCAAAAAAGCTTCCTTGAGGAAGAAAATGCTTGAACCAAGCTTACAGTTCCATAGGGACTGACTGAGCATAAAGAATAAGTGAAGTAGAAATTTCCTAGTCAGACTGAGGACCAGCACAGTGACCTGGTGCTGAGAGCAAGGAAGGAAGGAAGGAAAGAAGGATCCTGAAAATTAGGAGGATCAGTATTGGCAGAACGAGAAAGGCAAGCTGGGGTCAAACCATGGAAGGAGCCACATACCCCATTGGAGTCTATTCATTAATCTTCATCCCAAGAATACTTTGAAGTCACATCAAGATTTTAATATATGTTAATATATGTTAAGTGTGATTGGCAGAGGAGGATAATTTTGTATTTTAAAATCTCCAGTTACTATACAAAGGAAGTATACCTAGAGTGAATGCAAGGCGCTCAATTAGGAAACTAATTAACCCACTGGGGAGAGTTAATTTTATATCAAATCAAGCTCTCCGTTGTCATTCTATGATGCTTTGTATATATCCAATATTCACCAAACATTATGATCTGAACAACAAGTAACATACAATAGATGATATATAAATAAACTCTGCCACTTTAATGATGAGAAAACATAGGTCTAGAAAGGAAAATATCTGCTTCAAACATTTACCACAAATCAGGAGGAGAACTCAAGAGTGTTGGCTCTAGATTACAGACTTCTCTATTCATTGCAGATGTTTTAGGATAAATGTTTTATTTGAGGAGAAATAAAACTTGAAGAGCTGATATCAAAACACAACAATCATATCTTTTCTAATGGGAGTATGTTATGCCCATAGGAAACGCAAAATATTGGTGAACAAAACAATATCAAAACCTGAATGACTGAAAAAAAAATGAAATGAACACAAATGGGGACAAATGCTGCCCATTTTCAGTTAAAGTCCTTGCTGGAAAAGCATCCTAGTCATTCTAGGCAACTGGGGAGGCATTTAATAAAGAGATTATTGCTCATGAATAGACAGACAATAATGAAAACCCTAAAGAATAGCAGCATATTCTTGAGCTAACAACAACTGCTAGCCATCACCATTCCTTAAACTAAGAGGCTAGAACAGAAAGAATTCCCAAAAATAATTGTGAAGTAGCCAGTAGCTAGGTATCTTGAAGCAAGGGATCCAGTAATAAATACCAGTTCCCATTTGCCCACAAGTGTCTCCCACTGGCTGATCACAAGTGGCCTTCAGAAGACAAGAAGCCCCTTGATGTATTTCAAGAAATCCCCTTTGTGCCCAGACAATGGTGAGGAAGAGGGCTGAACGGATCTGGGTAGGAGAGCGGTACTGTGAGAGACAAAGAGAAAACACAACTTTTTAAAAAGCTAACACACTCGATCAAGTAAATCAGAAGAGACAGAAGCTGTACTTACACGATCAAAGAAATTTTTCTTACTATTTTATTTTATTTGCAATACTGGGGATTGAACTCAGGATCTTGAGCTTGCAAGGCAAGCGCTTATTCTACTGAGCTATCTCTCTGGCACCTAACCTATTTATGAATGCTTATAAATTTTAAAAATCCAGATAGAGAAAGACATTCATAACATTACTTATCAAGATAAAAGACAGTCCAGGTCAGAAGGAAAACACACTTTGGGCAATGCCTGAATTTTTGAGAACAATTGAGAAGAGACTCCTGATATTTTCTACTCGTGAGCAATGAGTCACATGTGAATCCTGGTCCAGCCAAGACACACACATGAAATTGTCCATTGGCTAAGAATATTGTTCTGAAAGTTAGTCCTAAGTACTATGGAGAAGGCAAACATCTGCCAAATTTAGCTTGGCTTTTAGATGTGGGTAGCTTTGGCCCTAAAAATGCAGAAATAAAAATCAAATTCTCTAGAATATTGAGATGCATATGTATACCAATGGTAGCCAGATAACTAATCAGATAGATGATTTTTTTTTTTTTTATGTATTTGGTACAGGGTCTCACCAAACAGCTCAGACTCATAGTGATTCTCCTATTTTCAACCTCCCCAGTGCTGGGATTACAAAGGAGTATGCCACGACTCCCAGTCTCAGTGGCCAGCTCAGTGTGCGTGCATGGGAAGGGGGGTCGTGGCATGTGGTGCTGGGGATCAAACCCCAGTCCCTGTGTTTGCCTAGGCAGGAGCTTAGCCTACTAAGCTATCTTGCTGGCCCTTAGATAGGTGATTTTTCAAAATGAATGCTTAATTTTTTGGTCCTAGAAATACTACACATAACAAATATTTCAGATACAATTATAAAACAATGTAAAAACTGTGATTTATCATTTATGTAATGATAAATTAATTCACTAAGGATAATTAGTAGAATAAACACATTTTTACAAAATATACATAATGAAAGATAATGCTAGAAAATAAATTCATTTTGGATGTGGCTACTTGTATTAATAGCTTAAAAATAAATACTTTTATCTATATAGCAGATATTTTGACATATATTATCATATTCAAAGTTCTTATCAATATGCAAAGACAAAAATTACCTCTACTATTTGGAATGATTAATATTCTTACACTTGAACTACATTAGCTTTCTTTTTTTTTTTGGCGGAATCAGGGATTGAACTCAGGTCCTTGCGCTTGCCAGGGAAGCACTTATTCTACTGAACCATCTCCCCGGCCCCTGCATTAGTTTTCAAATAACAGCTTAGGATTTCTCTGGTGCTATGTTCCTCAAGTTCATATTTCTATCACAACTAGACACTGGTGTAGTTATGGAGAGAATTAAATAAATTTATATTTTTGATCATCATGTACATGATCGTAAAGATTGTCACATCTGAGAATTCTAGACCAACACCACCCATTCATTCGCCTTCATCTCCTCCGCTTGTATCACTTCCGCCCCTCTCACCAACTAATGTTCTATAATTTGTTTCAAATGTACTGTTCACAGTGTATACACAATTTCAAAAATCAACCCATCACATCATAAGCCACCGTTAGTATGTTCAAACATGTAGGTGAATTGAAGAACTGAGAGACAAACCAGTCCTGGTGTTCATTACAATTTTTTTCTTCAACACATTACATCTATTTTCTCTCCTTCAGACATATTAAATGTGAGCATAGCAAAAGTTAATAAATTTGTCTTAAAACTGAATTACTTCAAATGTTGAAGTACAATGCTATAGAAATTTCTTCCACAGACTTTTATTTTAAAATACTAATTAAAGGCTTTAGTTAATTCAATTGTCATCCACAAGACAAGCTATACTTATTTTATGAGAATGCTTCCATTGGACTATGCTTTTCAGAACTTTTTGCAGAATAGCTGCCTTGGACATTGAAATATAATATTTAATATAACTACTGTAATGCTATTAGTACAACTTGGATTAAAAGGATACAAAATTATATGATCATTGAGTTAATTATATATTAGGCATTTTTCTTAACTTCTAGCATTTTTCACAGTGTTTGGGTCACTTGACGTGAACTATATATTAGACTACATCACTATTGCTAGTATATCATATTGTCATTGGTTTATCTCAGAGACAATGGGTCAGGGAAAAAACAATTACACTAGATAAGACATAAATTTTGTAAAAGGAAGACGTTTTCCAAATCTTAAAAACATGCACAGTTTGTATTCACATAGAGTTCATAGGAGTTAACTGAATGAAAAATAAAAATATTGATGGCATTTATATGGAATTAAGATCACTGATCTCATTTAAAAACTACTGCAAGATTATAAATAAAATTTTCTCTTTATTTGAAATTTGAGTACGGTACAAACAAATCTATGATTTCTAAAAACTATAGATTAAGACTTCTATATTTCTTCTATTCCTATATTTATGAAAATATTTTAAGTTGGAATCCAGTAGATAGAAATATGTCATAACTTGTTCGACCTAAGATGTTTAAACAAGTGAAAATTTAGAATGAATGATTAAACTGATAAGAAATAACACCAACAGAATGAATATATATTTTATTTATATTAGCTGATTTATTAATCACCCAATTAATTGAAATATTTTAAAAATATTTTTAAATTCTTTCCACTTAACCTGTTCTAAATCATAGCTTACATTTGGTATTAACAAAATCTCAGTATAAAATACACTACTTTAAATTTTATTTACTTAAATGTGTAGATTATCTTTAAAATAATTTTATTGAAACACCATAGCAATGAGACAGTTTCAAAACCGATTAGGTCAGTTTCAAAAATTAATACATTGCATATTGTTGTCTTAGTGGTTATTCATTATACAAGATGCAGACATGATATCCTGCCCACAAATACTATTAGAACAAATCTTTCTATTCACTGAATTAAGAGAATGCAGCTATATATCTATCCTAACTATTTTGAATATACAGATACAAAATGGTTGTTCAATTATATCCCCTTTTTTGTTTAGTTTTGCCAGAGAAGGGTATTTCATTGTCATTTAAATATTATAGGTGCATGAGTTCAGCAAAACATTCCAATATAGACCAGTAGTCCATAATAGTAGTGGATTTTCTGAAAGACTGGCAATATCAGAAGTTCTTGACTTGAGCCTTTTACAGCTCAGCATACAGCTTTACTTTTTATACTTCATTTTTATACTTTTCTGCTGGGTGGTTAAGACCAAGATAAAGCAAGACCTATTTAACAAGAAATGTAGCATTTGTATTTTCTAAATACATACTGTTTGTCACGACATACCAAATTCCTGGCATACTGTCTCTCAGGTAAATGTTTGCTTTAAAAAAAAAAAAAAAGGTAACAGTGAAAACAAGAGACAAAAAATGTCACAGGACTATCCTGCTACAATGCTGTATATGGTTAGATTTCTAAACTTTTGTGTAAAAATATATAATTGTTTATTTCTATTTTTAAATAGTTTTTTATTTTTTCCTTAATATTGTGTAGGGACTTAAAAGGTTAACATATCAATTCTTGATGAAAACATCTGTTACATGTTATGCCTAAAATGTTTGATATTCAGACAGATAGTGAGGTTAAGTTCAACTGCCTATGTTGTAGGGTAATAATAATAAGCTTCTCTTCTAGGTGGTTAACAACCTAAGTTTGCAAACCAAAAATTAGAGAAAAAGAAGAGCTGCAAAGACAGCCAACATTGTAGCCCTAGCCTTTCAAGGTCAGTGAAGACTCAGGACATAGCAGAACCTGTAATGTAACATCATGTAAATCAGTTATGTCCCAAATTTTCTGATCAAGGAGATTATGGGGCCACAGAGGAAAGTGATCAATGATGTAGAGTGTAGATTATTAATTATATGAGAATTACCATCTATGTAAAGAACAAATTCTTTGGTAATGAGAAAAGTAAAACATGAAGAGGACATATATTTTCCTTGTTTGATTTTAGAATGTAATAAAAGAGATTGCATAAATTCAATTCAATCCACAGCTCTTGTTAAGTGTTTATTTTAAGGAATCACTAAACCAGCTTGTCCACAAAAAAAAAAAAAGAATAACTTTGGACTTTTTTTTCCCCAAAAATGATTTGAAGTTTACTAAGACAGAATGTAAATAAATCATCAGAATATAATGTAATAAGTGGTCAAGTTAAAATATGTGAGTTATACATACTCGGTCATCTTATCTTGATGATGGGGCCAAACATGCTTACTGAAAGAAAGATAGACTCTTGAACAAATGGTGCTGGAAAAACTGGCTCACTACATGCCAGAAGCCAACACTTAACCTGGGTCTATCACCGTGCACTAAACTAAAGTCAAAATGGATTAAAGGTCTAAACATTAAAACAGAAACACTAAATCTCCTGGAAAAGAAAGCAGGTGGAACTCTTGAAGACATAGGGGTAGGCAAACGTTCATGAACAAAAATCTAACTGCATGGGAAATACTGAAAGAATCAACAATTGGGACCTCCTCTTATTGAAACGTATCTGTATGTTAAAAGAAATCACAAACAGAGTGAAAAGACAACCCACAAATTTGGAAAAAATCTTAACTAATAAGCTCTCAGACAAAGGTCTTCTATCTAGAATTTATAAAGAACTAAGAAACATTACAGCCCCAAAATTTAAAGACCCAATCCAAAAATGGGCATCTGAAAGGAACACACACTTCTCAGAGGAAGAAATACAAGAAGTTAACACATGAAAAAATGCTCCACATCACTAACCATTCATGAAATATAAATTAAAACAATACTGAGGGCCAGCCAAATAGCTCAGCAGATTAAAGCACCTGCAAGCAGACACAGGGGCCGGGGTTCGATCCAAAGGCCTGCCATTCCAGCACCAACCCCAGGGTTCATTGACATTGCGATTGAGACTGGGCATGGTAGCATGTGCCTTTAATCCAAGCACTTGGGAGGCTGTAAACAGAAGACTCACTGTGAGTCTGATCTAGTAGTGAGACCCTGAAGATTCTGCAGACCCTTCCCTAAAATACAAGAAAAAAAAACCCACTGAGAAACCATCTCACCCCAGAAAGAATGGCTATCATAAAGCAATCAACCAACAACAAATGTTGAAGAGGCATGAGGAGGAAAGAACCCTTCTGC
Source organism: Octodon degus (assembly GCF_000260255.1). Classification (NCBI taxonomy): domain Eukaryota; kingdom Metazoa; phylum Chordata; class Mammalia; order Rodentia; family Octodontidae; genus Octodon; species Octodon degus. The sequence continues at coordinate 4,494,154 of NW_004524592.1, read as the reverse complement.
ACTACTGGTGTGAATGTAGACTGGTGCAACCATTATGGAAATCAGTGCAGAGATTCCTAAAAAACTAGGACTGGAAATCCCATTCAATACAGCTATCCCCCTTCTTGGAATTTTCCCAAAAGTAATGAAAACATAATATCATAGTGATATATGTGCAGCTATGTTTATAGCAACACAATTTGTGATAGCTAAATCTTGGAAACAACCAAAAGCCCGTCATCTGAGGAATGGATGAAAAAGATGTTTTTATATGTTGGAGTATTACTCAGCTATAAAGAAAAATAAACTCGAAGCCTTCATATATAGATGTATGCCACTTGAAGATATACTCATAAGTGAAATAAACCAGACCCACATGTATAAATACTGTATAGTCTTCCTAGTGTTAGAACTCAAAAGGAGAAATAAAAATTGAAAGGTATAACAGATGTAAAGCGAGAACTTAAGGATTAAACAACAAAGAGAAAGGAGAAAAGTTAGGAAATATGGCAGGGGCAAAACCATACATTTATATAAACAAAATGGTTAAGGTAATGGTCCTAAGAATCTCCACCATTTTTGAAAATAGTAGTTAATGGGTAGAATTCTCACCCTGACTAACTCTATATACTGGTATCTGTGAACTAAGCAACTACACTGATGATAGCAATTAGTAACACTAAAACCATGCTTGAAATACCTGTCATTTTGGTCTTCTAAATGCGTACTTCTAAATGTCATATTGAATATTGCTATACTCTCTTTAAAGTAAATGTTTGTAAAAAAAAAAAGAGGTAATAAAAGAAAACAAGAGACAAGAAAAAAATGTCATAGGATTGTCCTGCTACAATGTTGTATATGGTTTGATTTCTAAATTTCTGTGAAAAATGTGTAATTGTTATCACATTCTATAGGGATTTAAATTTTAGAATATCCATGGTTGTTGGAAAATAGTATTTCCATGTTAGGTCTAAGGCATTTGATACTCAGACAGATGATGATGTTAAGCTCAACTGCCTCTGTTACAGGGTAATAATATCATTAAGCTTCTCTTCTAGAGGGTTAACAGCTAAAGTTTGCAGATCAAAAATTAGAGAAGTAGAGGGGCTGCTAGGATATACAATATTTTGGCCCTAGTGCTTCAAGTTCAGTGAGTACCCAGAACATAAGAGAACCTGTGCTGTGGCATCCTGTTACTCAGTGGTGCCCCAAATTTTCTGATCAAGATTATGGGGCCACAGAGGATTGATCATTGATGATGTAGAGTGTGCCTAAGGAGAGTTATCTAGAGAGAACAAATTCCTTCAGGCTTTCACAGAGAGCAATTTGGTCAAGCAATGGCCGTGACTCTTCCACATGGCTGACACTGACAAAAGATCTACAAGGTGCTGTACATAGTTTAGGGTAAATCCTGAAGGAATCTGACTGACCTTGTCAAGTACAAAAGTTACATTTTAGTTATATATGTCTTGCTTCAACTTGGTCTTAACCATCCAGCAGGAAAGTATAACCATGAGGTATAAAAAGTAATGCCATATTAATATGCTAAGCTGTAAAAGGCTCAACTCAACTCTTGAAAATTACCAGTTCTGCTGATAACCCACTACTATTATGGACTATAATGGGTTATTTTGCTGAATTCAAGTACCTACAGTCTTTAGACTGGCTTCAAGTATGAAAAGGTCCTTTAAAGACTTCTTCAAATACAGCTTCTCTAACTGCAGTGCAACACCCATCTCTGACAAAACAAAATGAAAAAGAGGGATATGTTGGGAGTCACAAAAATCGATCAAATATGTGTAGGTGGGACTTGGCCCAAAGCCTAATGCAAACAAGCTACCTCACTCCTGAGATGAACATCCTATCTGTTTAAGGTTAGCTATCAGTTGCTAGGCAACCTAGTGTCAAGCATTACTAACTTCACAAAAGTATAAATAAAGGACCATTTTGTTTTGAGGAAAAAACAAATACATAGATAGAAACATACATACACAATAGAGTTGGGATAGATATACAGCTACTTTCTCTTAGTTCATTGAGAATAAAACTTTGTATTAATATTGTTTAGACAAGATATCATATCTCCATCTTCTCCTCTGAATAACTACTACAAAGATAACAACGTGCAATATATTAATTATTGTAACTGTCCTACTGACCCATTTTGAAAGTGTTTCATTTCTATTGCATCTTTATTTCTCATTAAAATGAATAACATTTTTTTAAAAAATGTGAGCTATAAAAATGAAACAGAGGGAGAAACTAAATTCTTTGAAGGAATTATGATCCTTTACATTGTGGTAGGGAAAAAAAAGAAGTGAGGCCAATAATCAGGTTATTCTGAGAAATAGGAACCCTTCTGTTCAAATTCACAGAAACCACAGTGCTTGTTGAAGAACAGCTTAGGGAAAATAATTCCTTGCTTGTAGGAAAGACTAGCACCTACACTTTCACACTATATTTTCATGAAAAGATACCTTGAGAAAGTGAAAATACAGAGTGCAAAGAGGCCACATATATTTGCAACACATGAAACTTATGAAGGGCTTAAAAATAAAATACTTAGATTATTTCTATAGTTCAGTAAGGGACTATTTTATAGAAAAAAATGTAAGAAATCCTCACACAAAAAATTGTCAGAAATCTTTCTTCTTTCTAGAGCAGGTAAAGAATAGAAAAAAAATTCAGACTCCAAAATTCAAAGACTCAATCCAAAATAAGACATCTCAGATGAATATGCATTTCTTACATGAAGAAATACAAATAGCAAATAAATATATGAAAAAATGCTCAACATCACTGTTCATAGAAGACATGCAAGTTAAAACAACACCAAGATTCCATCTCACCTCAGGAACAATGGCTATGATGAAAAAAATCAACTGTTAACAAATGCTGGAAGGGCTGAGAGGAAAAATGAACCCTCCACCCCTGGTAGGAATGTAGACTGGTGCAACCATTGAAGAAATAAGTATGGAAATTCCTTAGAAAACTAAGATTAGAGTTCCCATTTGACCCAGCTAGTTTTTGGGTATCTTCCTAAAAGAATTGAAAATATCATACCATAGCTATACATGTGGATCCATATTTATAGCAACACAATTTATAATAGCTAAATCTTGGAAACAACCTAAAAGCCCATCAACAGAGGAATAGAAATAAAAGCTGTGGGTTTTTTGAAATATAATGGAGTGCTACTTAGCCATAAAGAAGGATAAATTGGAGATATTTATAGGTAAATGGATACAAATTGAGAGCACACTCTTTAAGTGAAATAAATCAGACCCATGTGTGCAAACATCATATTATTTCACTATTGTGAGAAACTGAACAAGTAAATAAGAACAAAAATGTATGTATGTACTGTGAATTGGGAGGAAATGGTTCAAAAATTATGATGGGGAGTTCAACCCCCGGTTTCTTAAAAAAAAAATTATGATGGGGGAAAGGGAAAAGGAAGAAAAGGAAAAAGAAAAAAATACATATATATTTATATGCAAGAAGATTAAGATAATTACCCACCTCGTTTCTCTTAGTCCATTGAAAAGTCCATGCTAATATTGTTTGGAAAAGATATCTTGTCTGTATCTCGTACTCTGAATAACTACTATAAAAACAAAAAGTTGCAATTTAATAATTATTGCAACTCAGGTCCTAATAACCTATTTTGAAATCCTGTTTTACTTTTATTTTTGTTTTTTCTCCTTAAAAAGAATAAAGAAATTGGGGCCATCCAGATAGCTCAGCAGACTACAGTGCCTGCTTAGCCAGGTTCAGGGACCAGTTCTATCTCCAGCGTGCTTGCCAGCCTTGCCCCTGGAGAGTGCTGAGATGGCAACTGAGCCTGGATGTGCTGGTGCGCACCTGCAATCCCAGCACTTGGGACGCTGAAAACAGGAGGATCACTACGAGTCCACTCTGTGTAATGAAACTCTGAAGACCCTGCACTAAATACAAAAATAAATAAATAAATAAGAAAAAAATGGCAATTAATTTGAATGAACATGTTATGCAATTGGATATCTAAATGTACATTAAATATATGAAAAAGCACATGACCTAATTAAACTTGGAGAAATGCAAAGTAAAGCAACAATGAGACTCAACTACACACCTACTATGCTGCTAAAGTTAAAATGACAAATGAAATAAGCCCACAAAAAGATAGGCAATGGGAAACTTGTAATGATATATATGTAATAGTATAAACACTTTAACAGGAAAATAATTCCATTCTCAGATACATACATAACATGATATACTTTAAAAAAGACATACTGTATGTATGCACAAACATATGCTAATGAGTTAGAATAGAAATAGCCATACAAAACTAGAAAAAACAGAAATGTGCATCAACAGTACATATGATAACTAAATCATTATTTATTTGTAATATATAATGGTCACCAATATATCACTGAAGACAATAAATAGAAGTTATATGAAAAACAAGAATAAAAACATTACAAAAAATATTTATCAAAGAAAGTCAGACATGAAATAAAAAATACATATAGCAGCAAACGAAATTAAACTGTAGTACTCTGAGCCAGGGTAGCAGTTACTTTGTGGGGAGAAAGCAGAGGAAGTTTGCCACAAGCAAGCACAGAGCTTTATAAAGCTTGTGTTAAATTTCTTTATTTGTGTACTTTGTGATAATATAATTATGCTTAGTGGACATTTCTCATATTTCAAAACTATGTTAAAAAGAAACATAGTAATCCAGATCTGCCTTTCCTATACTGAAAAAGCAAATCCTGCAATTTTTATATGACTTTCTTATTTCTGAAATTATTAAACTGCTGGGTATTCTGTTTTAGAACAAGCCTATTATTCCATTGGCACTAAGCAATTACTAAATAATAAAGTTATAATGGTAATAATTCAATCACATTATTGACTAAGGCTAATATAAGACATGGTCCATCAAGAAAGAAGTTGAAGATTCTCTTGATAACTAGATAATATCATATATCACAGGCAAATAGCATTATCAATTATTTAATGTTAATTATTGCACATTTATTGCCGGTATAATTTTTATCACACATAAATGTGGGCCACCTCATTTGATGAGCTAAATTTCACTTCTCTTTGTCTCAACAACTGTCATTTTAATCTTGCTTTCAATTTCAAAATGGCCACTTCCCTTTCACCTCAGAAACATTTTCTTGTTTGACTTGTTTCAAACAATTTAAGTGGAAAAAAAAAAAAAACTTTAAATGAACACTAGTTTAATGACATGTGATGAACAAAGGGAACTTTGAGTTTAATTATTTTCAGTTCTCTGTCACTGATTTGCAAATATATACTTTAGTATGATAAGTTACTATTGATCCTAAACGCAGTCTAAATATACTGGTAAACACACCTTTCTTAATATAATTGATTCTTTGTAAGCAAATGTATAATAATATATTTGTAATGGTATGTCTCATCATGGGGAATTCTAGACTACTTCAAAAATTATAAGGGGCCCAGTAGATGGATCAGTAGAATAAGCACTTCCCTGGCAAGCACAAGGGCCTGAGCTCAATCCCCGGTTCAAAAAAAAAAAAAAGAAAGCTCTAAAAGGTAAGCTGGTGATGGGGCTGGGGAAATGGCTCAGTAGAATAAGAGCTTGCCTGGCAAGCACAAGGGCCTGAGCTCAATCCCAAAAAAAAAAAAAAAAAAAAAAAAAAGTAGCTAACACAAAAATTACAATGGCCCTACACTTATACCTTATGTTGTCCCTCCCACCCATGCTGCAGTTACTAGATTCTCTGTTCTCCACTTTCTCCTAGCTAATTCCTTCCATCTTTCCTAGTAAACTATTTCCTTTCTTTGAGTGCTTCACTCTCCTTAAAAAATTCAAGACTGCATATGGAGATGTTTTCCTGTTTGTTTTTCTTTCTTCATTTTCCTTGACCTGTATTCATCTTAGTGGGTATTTTATTCTTATTGTTATCCAAGTTTTACATAAGATTTTTCTACATTTCTAATAATTTGTTTCTAACAATAAAATTATGTTAATTCTAGGAGGTATTCTACATATGAACAAACATGTTTCTAGTGACGACCATAATCTTACGGCTAATTTACATGCTGTTGTCTCAAAATACTAAGAACTTACCTAGTTTATATAAATCATCCTTCACATACCACATTTTAGAAAATGATTCAGAGGCTTTTATCTCATTTCATGATATATGATAAATAGCTAAAATCATCTTTACATTCAATAATTATCTGTAATTTCATATTACAGATGATTTGGGAATTGCAATTTTTTTTTAAACTGGGGATTGAACTCAGGACTTTGGGCTTGCCAGGTAGGTGCACAAGCTGCTGAGCTATCTCCCCAGAAAAACATTTCTTTTAAATTTTTGAAACAATTCATAGCTTTTCTCCTGCTTCAGCCCTTGTCACCTCTAAAATGACAAAAAATATTGAATTATACCACATAAGAAACATCTCATCCAAGATGTTCTGAATCAATTCTTTAAATTTAATATTATTCCAGGAAGTCTTATGGACATTTGATTGGTCACTTAAAAACATTTCTAAAAACATTTTTGCAACTTTTTTTATAGTCTGCCTTTCCTGGTTTAGAGCAAATGTATCAATTCACAATCTAATGTCAGCATTAGACATTATGTGTCTGTCTTAACTTTTTCATTTTCTCCATCAAAGGGTAGAAGCCCTCACACAAAATGTTTCTGACATTCACGGCTCACAGAGCAAGGCTTTTAAAGAACCGCAGAAGGTTATGTTGATTAAGTAGAGACATTTCTATGAATTGATTCCTACGCAGATAAAAAGGGTTGTGGTAAGGGAGGCAGAAGTGGGCTGTCAGTGATCAACCAAACTCCAGTCAGCACACAGATCCTGGGAGGCAAAATGCCACTAGCATCTTGCGATATAATGCTTTTCTAGAAGGTTCTAGACTATATGGAATGCATATATTACAAAAACATGAGGATGAGTATTGACCCACTGAGAAATTTAAAACAACAAAGAAGGGAAATTTAAACTCTTGGTGACAGTGTGGAGTGAGTCGTGTAATGTCCTCATACTGCTTGCCAAGGGCACAAATCTCATTATATCTAGTAAAATCACCACGCCTCCTCTGTCCTCTAGCTGGTGCCAATGTCAAGTATGTCATCAAGAGTTCTTGTTTTGTTCCAGTCTAAATAAATTTACTGATTACAAAGATCCAAGTCCTTAAGGAGGAGCTCTTCACAGTGCTACATTCTAACATTCACTCTCTTGCAACTAATGCAAGACTGAGGGTCTTCTCCCATAAATATCAGCTGTAGCCAGATCTATTAATATGCATTGTACACTTGCAATGGACTACCTCAAGAAGTTTCAAAAAAATAAAGAATATATGTATGTATGTATTTAAGAGCTTTTATTTATGAAATTTTTCACATGTAACATTAATCCATGCAGGCAGGAACCATCAGCCCATCATGAAATATTTTATCCTAGAAAACTTCAGATTTTAATATTTTATCATTTATTTATGACAGGTAACTTACAGCCCTGTGTAACTGTCTAGTCAAAAGGACCAAGGAACAGTTATAATACCAAGAGACAAAAAAACCTTTGCAGAAAGATAAAATGTTTATTTTTTATATTTATGAAAAAATTCTTCAGTAAGTAACACTGCTGGATGAGCCACTATAAGGCCAATGTCCACCTAAAGGGAATGATTGTCTCATATAAGGCAACTGTATTTACATCCATATAGGAAAAAGTGACATTTATAACTTCCAGCTATAGACTTAGGTTATTTGGGGCACAGTTAATTCAGTTAAGTATGATTATATATTGCTTTGTATAAAGTATCTACTTCTCTTAAAATATCTTTCATGTTTAATTTTTAAGAAATAAGGAGAAAATTCAAGGAGATTTTTATTTGCTTGTTAAACGTGGCAATATTGTTCCAATGATGTTAAAATTAAAGTAATAAAAGCCAATTCTAGGCAAAGAATTTGGGAAGTAAAGATGACAATAAAAATCATATTTTACGAGAGCATTTGCATACTTTGGCATAATAAAATGGCATATGTGGGCATTAGGATAGGGATTCTTATTAAAGACTATCATTATGAATGAAAATAGCTGCAGTTTTTCAAGGTCCATCTTATTCTCCACAAGAACAGCTATTTTCTACAAAATGGATTCATAGGAAACTCATTAAAAACCTAAAGTAAAGAACCTTCTTTATAGCGATCCTAAGCATTTCAGAGATCCTAAGCATTTTATGAAGAATTATAGTACTCCTAAAGGTAAAAAGTGTGCCCCACATATATGTAACAGTAAAGAAAGTAATGGAAATATTTAATCCAATAATACCGACATGTATCTAAGTATTTATAAATGTATTCTGGAATTAGTGTCCTAAGGACACAAACAGGGCAAGACTATGCATCAGAAATTACCTTCCTGGTCTTGATTTACCAAATGGGAATTACTCAGACTTGAGTGTGTTCATTTTTCCCAAGAAGTTTCACATCAGAATCTAGATAACAGGTATGCAACATCTATGGGTGACCCTAGGTAATGCAGGAAGCTTGCATTTCTAGGATGCACTGTAGAAGAAGCAACCTTGTTTCATTCATTTTCACTGATAGAAACCATTAAGATTCAACACTGGTACTATGCATGGAGACAACAAAGGAAAAATCCTATGAGTAGTAAATGGGTGTGTGGGTACAGAGCGATCAAATTATGCCAAATAAGTTTGATGGCAATATCTGACATAATAACAAGCTAATGGGTAAGGGATGCAGTACAAGTGGTATGCTTGGATTTTTATAAAGTACTTAATTCAACAATTCTTAAACTGTCTCAAAATTAATTTAAATTAGCGGTTGATTATTCTCAGATGGGCTGAAAACCATTTCAGAAGTTAGAAGCGAGGAATAATGAGAATGACAATAGAGAACTGGAGGAAGACTGCTCACCACGACGCTGAGTTGGGCCTAGAATTTTACTGTCTTTATTAACAACATGAATAGTAAAATAAATTATACACAACTGAAATTTATGAATGACACTAATTTAGAAGGCACCAAAACCAGAAGTACAGTAAAATAATCAAATGGATGTACAGATGCACAAGAGACTGCCGAAATTGAAAAGGTAAGTGTATATTAAAGGGTAGTTTATTACAAAGCTTCAATGCCAGACAAACTTGGCCATACAAGTTGACAAATTAGGTTACTACAGTCCTAAAAGTAATGCATTATGGAAACTGTATTAAAACAACTTATACACAGATTTTTAGACAAGTGTCACTTTAGACTGATCTATGAAAAGAAACGGGTCCACAGATGATGGTTTAGACCAAATTCTCATTTTCAGTATGGCTCTCCAAAGAAAGCAATGCATAGTCTTATGAAGTAATTTTACACATTCAATTATTTATGTTCCCTATATGGAATATTTGCAGAGAAAAGTTTTCACTTGAATCTGGCTATTCTTTGAAAACAAACTTAAAGGATCTTTTCTCCCCTCATGACTGCAATTGAAGAGTTCACTGGCATTATCATCTACACAAATATAATCACGAAGGTAAATCTTCTGTAAACGGCTTTTGGATTATCCATGGTGCAACGCTTCCTCTTTTTCTGTACAAATAACTGAGAGTGGATTGTACACACATATAAGGAAAGATAAATAGGGAGACAAATGACTTCCTTGAAAAGATTATTACTTTACTCCACTTTTTATCCCCTTCTGTTGGACAACTCAACAAATTAGAAGAAATTCAGAGCACTGAACCTAAAATGAAAAAGGCAAAAAGTTAACCACTAGTGAAAATGAATTAAGTGAGTTAATCCATAGTGTATCTGACAGCCACAGGCAAGCCCTAACAGCTAACACTCAGTTATAGACTGAAATTCATGAGAGGAAAGCCATTCTGTTCATATGATAAGAGCAATTTCTGTCCTATTAACATTCTCAAACAACGTAGAGAAAACTCTATTGCTTAACTTATTATGAA
>NW_004524592.1:4482530-4483715 GCF_000260255.1 Octodon degus | reverse complement strand
GCAAAAAGGAAATAAGAGATCCAACCTAACTCACAAAGGTGTTAAATGAGACAGAAGGTTTCCACAGAATATTTAAGAAATCCATAGCAGGAAAAAACTTCATTTCGAACTATATACAAAGATGTCTGTACTTTTCACAGTATGTCTATTTTTTTATCACCATCCCTACTGAGGAGGAATGACAATAGAAACAAAGCATGGTATATATAATCCTAAAGCCCTAAATTTGCCCAGAACTTCCTCATTTAATGAGTATATGATTTGGCCAATGTATTAAAAATCTGAAGTTCTTATATTATCTGTCATGCGTAAAGCTGTGTAAGGGCTGCGAGGGTCAGCAGATTGCAAAACAGAGTGACCGACAGAGTAAACAAAGAGTAAGCGTGTGCCTTCCTCTACCTGCGTCTTTATCTCTCTATTGAAAGACCTATTTTTTTCTACCTCTTTGCTTTTTTTTAAATGCATTTGCCCTATAAGTGCACATAAGACATAATTAACCTCAACATACACATTACATTTTAGGCGGGGGATACATCCTGACTATATGCTCTCACACCTTTTACTAGCTTAAAATTATCAGAATAATTTGTTTGATACTGGTAGGATATTATATTTGAGTTTACTTGAAGGTAAAGTGAAATATTACTGAGAGATTGTGTTTTATTAGCTTAACTATTTCTACTTATTTTCATTTCCAAAATTGTGGTGGATAAAAGGCTTTTATATACTCAGTGTGATCAGCACAGCATAAAAATGCATAATGAATGCAAAATTTTGATAATACATGATAATCAGACTTGTATTCAACATCTCTGTGCTCAATTCTGACCCTCTGGGCTTGGTGTTCATGTCCAGAGTCAAATAATCAACTGAGGAGAGAGAAGAAGACAGCTAGGTTTAAAATCTTTACTTTTGACCAGTATTGGACATCTTCATAGCTAACACTACAAAAAATTATATATAAAATATAAAATAACTTTTTAAATTAAAAAATAAAACTAACCACGTTAAGAGATGAGGTGTCTTCATGTCAGAAATTTACTATTGTTCTTTAAAAACATAACCATTAATGTTAACTGAGCACTTAGTATCATGTCAGAAATTTACTATTGTTCTTTAAAAACATAATCATTAATGTTAACTGAGCACTTAGTACATGAAAAATAACTATTACACTTTCTCCTA
>NW_004524592.1:4477878-4482325 GCF_000260255.1 Octodon degus | reverse complement strand
ATTAAGTGGCCTCAGTTTACAGGACTAAGGATCAGTCAGAAATCAATTCTGGGCCAGGGAGATAGCTCAGCATCCTAAGTGCCTGCATGACAAGCACAAGGTTCCAAGTTCAATCCCTGGTACAAAACCAAAACAAAAGTCTTACTTTGAGTATGTCAACTGAAAAACCTAAGCATAGAATTGCTTGACAACCACTATCCAGGGCAGACAGGCATGCGACCTTAGTGTACATGGAAAGGTACTGTGGATTCTTAGGGATAAATACAAATGAGATGAGTATCATCTTCAAACACTCTTCATGTCCCTTATTTAAATTTTACTATCAAGTCTTTGTTGAAAAAAAATCTTGTCCTTGTACTTTATGAAATTTTTTATATGATAATGATGATTCTCCATTTATTTCATTTGAGTTTCACTTTATTTATTTCACTGGAATATCTAAGGCCTAGGGTGGCTCAATTTTTGCTCAATACCAGAAAACTTTCAAGAAGCTGGCATGAAACAAAAAAAGTAACAAAATTAATTTGAGCACATTGTTAGAATTTTCATTTTAGAGGATCTCTAATAAAGCTGCTGTACTTGGTATCAGAACAGACAGTGAAAGAGAGATGGGGTCATAAAATTAATTAAAGCAACAAGCTCTCCTCTTACAAACCCAAATATTTTTAGAGAGAAACTATAGATATAGTAATGGGAGGAATTTCTTGCAAACTGATACAAAATACCTGTGTAAAAGAATATCTTTTCCGAAGACCACATTTTGGAATCCTAAAGGTCAACTGCTCACATTGTCAACCAGGCTAGAACCCAACAATCTCAAGTTGAGCCTATTCAAAGCTGTAGCCCTTCCTCTAATATCCATACAAGGAGAGTCACATCAACCTGTGTTCTCCAGGAAAGACATGCACTGGTCATTCAACCAAAAGATTACCTTACAAACACCAGTCATCAACTGTTATGACTACAGCCCTGTGTATAAGAAATATGTCCATGGGCAAGACACTGATTCCTGGTGACATTCACACACATACACTAAAATGTCTTTGAAAGACCAATTCAGAAGTAGTCTTCACAAAACAATGACTATGTAGAAGATTTTTCTTCTTTTTTGTAGTTTAGAGAATAAAGAACATTTTACAAAAACAACTAAAAAACCCAGAAATTATACTTCCATAGACCATGTGTTTGTAAAAATTTATAAAAACCGTCAAACACAATTTAGAATAACATTAGAAATGTCAATGATTTCTAAACTACCTTCAGAGTTGTAATTTTGTAAGCAGTTTTGTCCTTATACTCCATCATCATGTTCCCTGGCATGCAGGAAATGTTTAACAAATGTTTGGTGAATTAATGAAATCTATTAACAATCCTCACCCTGCTGGGTTTCTCTGTGACACTTCCAGCAGCTCAGCGCTCTACATGGTCCAAACAGCTTGAGAGGTGAAAATCTGCACTCAAGTGAAGCGTTCTGAACAGGAGGCCAAGAGACCAGCTTCTCAGCCTGAGGTCTGTCCAGGCATGTGCATTAACTTTTCTTTCTACAAGATATGATTGCTTCACTAGACAGTGTAGAAAACTAAATTATTATATGACACATATGGTAAGGACAAAGATGTCATAGATACATTCTAAAAGCAGTAAAAGGATCAGAATCATAGCTTTCCTAGTTACTTGTGACGTTGGCAAATCTTTTTTTTTTAAATCTCTGTAATATTTAGCATCTCCTTACATTGAATGGGGGGAATTGTAACACTTTCTAGAACTGTCAGGAGAGTTCTAGAAATAAGGTCTGTAAAGCACCTACAATGGCAATGCCTGCCATTAAGCTTTTAAAATCACTCTTGGGTACCATTGTTATTCTCAGGTATTTATTTTTTAAGTTTTGATGTTTGAAAATTATCTATTTGTATATACTTGCAATACAAATATATATATCATGAAATACCTTGATTTGTTGTTGTTGTATATCTAGTCTCTTTTTCTAAGATGAGAATAAATGATTTCTCCATTCAAATACAAATCTAGTGGGGAATGGGCTACACAAGAGAATAAACTTGCAGAGTTTTAATATATAAAGGACAAGTTACTTCACAACATCAAAGAAGTATTGAACCGTATGGTAGTCTACGGCCATACCACCCTGAACACACCCGATCTTGTCTGAACTATATGGTATTTACATATTTTAATTAATAGAAACTTTCTAGTGCAGGTATCATTTTGGAATGAAATTCAAAATCACATTAAAAGGGGCCAGAAGGGGCTGGGGAGACGACTCAATAGAATAAGCACTTGCCTGGCAAATGCAAAGGCCTGAGTTCAATCTTAGGTTCCACAAAAAAAAAAAGAGCGGGGGGGGGGAGCCTAGAATGATGATGGCTACTCAAGGAAGGTATGGGTGTGAAAAGTTGTTCAGGCTTTATTGGAGGCACTACGACAAGAGAGGTACTGATTGCATAAGGATGTGATAATGTCCATCCCTTCCTAGCTATTAACTGTACCAACAGGCCTGATGGTGTACTTAACCCTAACTAGCTTGGAGGTAGGCTTCAAGATAGCTAATCATAGCCATTAAAAACAAAAAACCCCCAACTTATTAGTATGAAAGAAGACCAAAGCCACATATTTTGACCTTTCATGCAGGCTTTAAAGCAGATTCCAAAAATAAATAAATAAATAAAATAAAGCAGATTCCAGAAAATAACTAATATGGTCAAAAATATTTTTGGGGAATATAATCTACACCCACTGCTGTCACTGTCAGAGCTGCTATGGGATCTCTTTCTCTGGGATCTCTTTTCAGAATCTCTTTTATTTACCTGTGTAAGAATCTTTAAATATGATTCTTCAACCCAAAAGCATTGAAAATGTCAAGAATGATTTAAAAATATAATCTAGTTGAGTTTAATGACCTTGTTACATACACTTTGAACAGGATGAAAAACTCTTCTGTTGTATAATACAATGAAAAAAACAAATTTAAAAGAAAATTTCCAATATTCACTTATAAATGCAATAATTGTTGTTGTTAAATTCAAAATAAATATATAACAAGAGATATTTGGTCAAAATAAATAGGTAACAAGTCATATTTAATCTATGAACACTAAAAGAAGCAGTATTTTAGGTAAAGCAATGTATAGAATTCAATTACTGCTAGTACATATTGGTTTAGGACTAAAACAAATTTTGTTTTTGTAAATGTAGACCTAATAAAAATATGTAGAAAATCCAATGAGGTAGAAGGAGGAAAAAAAAAAGTTCAGTGTGTTTGAAATAGTCTTCAAATAACAAAATGAGAAGTTAAAGTTCCCCTGCTTTTAAAATCTGTGCAGATTATCCTTTAGGAAAACAGCAGTGTTTTGTGGTCTTTCCAAGAAAGCTGAACTCATATCCTTCATGTCTGGTATTCAAAGAACTTTTGAACACCTGAGTGCTCCATTCTAAGAATTTCCTCAGAAGCGCACTGTTCCCTCTTGCAAACTAGGTCCTTCAGCTCTGAGTCATGCAGGAATGTAGATCTCACTTTTAAAGTTTTCCTCTTCTGCAACAATCATGACTCATGAGGTGTGCAGTATTGTTCTCAAATGGAATGTAATATTCCTCAGGCTAATGAGTTCAGCTTTGTGTCTAGATAAGATAAATAAATCTTAAAGAAATGTGACAAAAGACTTAGATATAACAATGTACAAGACCAGTAGATGAAGAAAATAAATAAAATGTTCTTTTTTTCATGATATAGTTAGTGGAAAAAAAAACCTAAGAGGGATCAAAGATTTATTTTCTGTGTTTCGTTTGACAAACCAAAACTGAAGTTGAAATTCAGGCTCAATTTCTCAGAAAGGACTTTTCTGTTCCTCGTGTTACACAGAGTGTTTTTTCTGTTTGTCTTCAAACTTTCATTATCTTTGTCCACAGCATAGAGCAAAAAATGACACAGAAGTTCTCCCTTGATATAAGAATCTTATGTTATACAGGAGTACAATGAAATTGCTAATCTTAAAAATATTTGAAGAATAGGTCCCATGTTTTTAATTATTTTTCTTTTATAATTGTTTTAAGACTTTCATTTGAGTGAGCGGCACCTCTCTTCTCAATCTTTTTTTTTGGGGGGGGTGGATCCGGGAATTGAACTCAGGCCCCAGCACTTGCCAGGAAAGCGCTTATTCCACTGAGTCATCTCCCTGGCTCCCTCTCCTTAGTCACTGAAACAGGGTCCTTTCTGCACATCTGACCCTTCCATTCACTTACTGCAGCCAGAATGATCTTCATGAGGCACAAAATCAGTAATTTGTCCTTCTTGCCATAATAAGGTTTTCTGGCATTCTTATTATAAAATATATACCCAATTCAATTGGATTACCTCTTCAGCCCCAAGCCAAAATCCATTCTGGCTCACAGATTGCTTCTGAGCAACTCCCTGAATGGGACACATTTTCCTGTC
>NW_004524592.1:4460454-4477632 GCF_000260255.1 Octodon degus | reverse complement strand
AAGAAGAAACCCACAAACTGGGAAAAAATTATAGTTGAATTGTGGCTAAGAATTAAACATACTAAGAATTAAAAAAAAATCAGGCCACCCAAATTCAAAGACCTAATCCAAAAATGAGCATCTAAGATGAATACACATTTCTCAAAGGAAGAAATACAAAAGGCAAATAAATTTATGACAAAAAGTTCAAGAACATTGGTCATTCGAGAAAGGCAAATTGAAACAACACTGAAATTCCATCTTACCCCAGAAAGAATAGCTAACATCCAGAAGTCAGCCAATAACAGATGCTGGAGAGGCTGTGGAGACAAAGGAACCCTTCTGCTCTATTTGGGAGTGCTAGCTGGTACAACCACTATGGAAACCAGTGTGAAGATTCCTTCAAAAGCTAGGACTGGAGAACCCATTCAAGCCAGCTATTCCCCTCCTGGGTATTTTTCCAGAAGAACTGAAATCCTCAGGCCACATCAATATATGTGCACCCATGTTTATAGCAGCGCAATAGCTAAATCCTGGAAATAACATAGATGCCTATCCACTGAGGAATGGATAAGGAAGATGTGGTACTTTTACAAAATGAAGTACTATTCAGCTATAAAACAGGATAACTCTGTGTCTTCCATCACTCTCCTGTCCCTGCAGCTGGCTCTTTTGGGCCTGCCGGCTGTAACTGAAATATAACCTGGCAGAGGCCCTTCTTGGGTCCTCCATCTGGGTAGCTGAACCCGCCACCCCATGATCACTTCTATGGAATTTGTCTCCTGGTAACAGGGCACCAAATGCTTTTCTCCTTTAGGTTTTTGCTTGTCTCTGTATTTTCTGGATCTCCTCCCCTTTTCCTGGAATGTGAGCTTCCTGAGCCCTGGAAAACGTAGTCATTTGGGCCACTGCTGAATCTTCAGTGGCTAAAACCATACTTCATCTGGAGAACTGTTTAACACATTCCTGTGGTGTGAATTAATAAAAACTGCCTATTCATTCTTATATTTAGAGGCACGTACAATTAAAACATAAATGAAATTTGAGGTTCCATAATAAACTTTATGTTAAATAGCAGGAGGTCAACATTTCCCAGATTGACTCACTTTAAAAGAAACCACAAAATAAAGCATGCCCTGATAAATCCGGTACTCTAGCTTAAACTTTTAAAAACTCAGATGCACAAGATTATATAGTACATGTTGTATATGTGAAATTTAAAGTTGAAATAAATTAAAGAGGAAAATGAAAGACAGCTGATGGGAAATAGGAGATAGAGCTTTTGCAAAAGGGAGAAGGACCAAGAAATGAAGGGAGATCAGATGGTGACGGGATGAAACTAATGAAGATGTCTTACATCCACACCGGCTTCCCACAAGGAATACCCTCATGATGTACAGCAAACAGGCACTACTGCCAAACAGGAGGAAAAGTCTCATTGATTAGAACATCTTGAGTTTTAAAAATCTAATCTGTTTCCTATTAGTAAATTATGTGCCACCGCTGCACAGGATTATCACTGGTTTTGAATTATGCTATACTAATAAACCCATGGGGCAATTCCATGACAATATTATATCACTTATTTTTGCCTAAAGTTTATAATCACCAGAAGGAATGACAGCAGTGAACAACTATCATTGGTTCAAATCCAGGAAAACTTAACTAAAGTGCATGTGTGCAACACACACACACACATACACACACACCCCTGCTAAATTCAAATCCTCAATCTATTGAACTAAAATTAGAATTCTGAAATAACTATAAGAAAACTGGTTTGCATTTTCAACTACCACACAAGTGGTACTGAATGCCAAAAGGACTCTATATGAGTATAAATTTTGGCAATAGTCAACAAAGAAAAGAAAAAAAAAAAAGAAATTAAGTACAAATAAGAGCTATATATAAATATTAACCTTATTTCAGTTTATAACAATTTAAAAGCTCAATAATTATTGTTGCAATAATATTAAAGTTATAAAATTCAATCAAAATAAATTTTGGAAAATTTGTTTCCCAATTTGGAAAAGAAACTTCCAGTAAACATTTAAATAATTGTTGACCTGGCTATTAGAATTAGTTTTGTCTTGCTACTGGAACTGCCTCTTTCAAGTAGTAGCACCTTTACTCTTCTTGTTCACTTATTTCATCCATTTTATATAAATTGTGACTCTTACACATCTCATGCCTACTGAATATTTTAATTGTTCTGAAAATTAGGAGTGGCTTCAAGTAAAAGCAAGGTTTGCCTCAAGTAACCTAGTAAAAGTACCCATCCTCAAACTTTCACCAGACCTTCCCTATAAAAAGTCTGTTAACCTCAGAATGAAGTGTGGTTTTCAACCTCTGCCTTTCCTGGTAAGGTAGCCCCATTTAAAGTTGTCAGCATTTCAGAAACCTGAATTCACATGAATGATGCTGTTGAATACAAGTCTTGCTCAATAGGTAATCAACCCAGGTGTGGCAGTGTGATTTACGTCTCCAAAAATTAGTCCTATGTAACTGCTCTAAAGATAGCACTCTTGAAGAAACCTTAAAACCAAATGTGATATAATTTAAAACACATACTGAAATTATAAGGCCATCATTTTTTGTTAATGTATTTGGTTGTTGAAGGGTCTCGCTGTGCAGCTTTGTGGTGATCCTCCAGCTTTCAGCTTCCCCAGTGTTAGGATTATAGATGTGTACCATTATGCCAGGACTCTGGCCGGCTCAGCCTGTCCTGGGGCCTGGGCTGGCACTGTGTGGTCCTGGGGATGGAATTGCATCCCTGCGATTGCCTAAACTTGCCTAAGCAGGTGCTTTAGTCTGCTGAGCTATCTTGTCAGCCCAAGGCCATGATTTGAATTATGGGTATTATGTTAGCTATTCAATGTCTGATATACTACATTCCTTGAAATCTCTTTTCATGCAACAATCTTTTGCCCGTTGCACTCAAGATAGAACTTTCCACTGCTGTATATTCCTACAGATTTCTAGTTGTCAACAGCCTTCACAGCTCTGGAGCGCCAGTCATAGTGAGCTTATGTTGGTGTGGCGTCGACAAGCAAGTAGCCTTCGGACTTGGACCCCATGCTTTCAGTTTCCAAAACCAACTTTCTTTACCCTTGCAGGAGTGAATGTAGGTGCTCCTCCAGACCAGAAGATTCCTGAGTACTCCATCCTAGATGTACATATAGTCAGACTCAGACATTAGAAACCCAAAAAAGAAGAACAAGACACCCTTGAATGGATGCCTGTAGAGAGCCCATGCCGCGAATCGCAGCTTCAGAACCAAAACTCCTAGGGACCATTGGGTGAGGCCTGCTGCAGCCCTTGAAGCCTGCGCTAGATTACCCCTCCCACCGAGTGTGCCAAGATGGCGCTCATTTCCTGCTTCCGCAGTCGCTATACACCCGCCTATAATGATGTAAGATACCTTCCCTGAGATTGTAACCAATGGCGCTGTAACATGTATCAACCCTCGATTGGACAGTGTGAGGATATAAAAGAAACGCTCCGCGACGCGGAGGGTCAGAGACAGGAAGAGGGATGGAGAGAGGAACTGTGCTCTCTTGGGGCACATCACTCAGGAGAACGATTAAAGCCTTCCGCCGCACAAATCGTGTTGAGTGCTTTCCTGCTGGACGGGAGGGCGCCCGACAGATGCCGTCACACCCACAGAGTTTCTGATTTCAGTCTTCTCATATAGGTCTAACTCAGATTGTTTTAAAGTGTCCCATAAGGTACAATGTCTTCACAAGTGTCTGGGCTGATGAATGAAGCCAGGGTGATACTGACTCTTGGGTTCTGTTTGTTCTCTCTTCCTTCTCTCAGTGATCTTAAGTGACTCCTTTTAACCATGAAACCTGAACAAATGGGATGGCACATAGACTGTTTACTCTATCAATCCTATCCCAAACTAACCCTACATTTGCCTTACATTGTTTGCATTATGCGTACAATTTTAATTGAGATGATTAATCTGACTCCTGAAGCAGCTCCACAGTTCCCAGCAGGATTTTATAACTATTTTCTCCAAAACTGTTAAAGATACTTATGCTCAAAATATTTTATGGATCTAAACAAGAAAAAAGAAACTGCAAAGTTTAATAATAGCTGTGCTTATAGTAGGGCTTTAAGAGAGGGAGGAGCAATAGGTAAGAAGTAAAAGAGATAAAGGTGCAGAAAAAGATACTAAGATCAATTAGCATGACAAATACAACTCTCCAAATGTCAGGTATACAATTGCATCTTGACTTTTCTAATAAACATAAGTTTCCCTAACATAATTGTGCCTTCAATCTTGCTTCCACCAGGCAGGAAAACATACATTGTTTAAAGGTCTCAGAACACTCAGCAGTTACCCCAACCCCCACTCTTTTCCTCAGAGTTGCATCTAAAACCCCAGAGACTCAGCTGGGACTCATCTATCATAACTTCTGCCCCCCCATCACTAAGGCTCCCACACACCTTCCTGTCTCCTACAGGGTGAAACACTAGTCCAGGTTAAGGATCACTAGAATGGTTGGACAGCAGAATGGACAAGAGCAAGATCCATCTGAATCATTTGTAGGAAAATGGATGCACCTGGAGGATACAGTGTTAAGTGAAAAAAAAATTAGACAAAAAAAAAGGTTAAGAGTCACATATTTCACTTACATGAGAAACCCAAATTACAAAGAAGAAGAGAAATAGAAGATCTATAAGAGGAAGTAGAGAGACAGATGTTTCACAAGTAGGAAAGAAAAGAAGAGATAGAGGACAAAGGGAGAGAAAGGAGAGGGGACAAAGACAGGAATGAAGATGTGTTACCACGTGCTCCAACTCCATGTAAGGAATGAAAATATTGAATACTGCAGATGTGTATGAAGAAAAAAGAAACTTTAGAAAAATAAATTAAATCATGTTTAAAGGATATTGAACTCAAAATTGATTAAGACCCCAAATGTAGGACCAGCAAGATAGCTCAGCAGACCCAGTGCCTGCTTAGGCAGGCACAGGGACCAGGATTAGATCCGGGAGCCACCTGACGTGCCAGCCCCAGCCCTGGGTATGCTGAGCCTGCCCCCAGGACCAGGTGTGGTGGTGAATGTCTATAATCCCAGTGCTGCGGAGGCTGAAAAAAGAGGATCACTATGAGTCCAAGCTGTGTACTGAGACCCTGTGCCACATACATTAAAAAAAAAATTAAAATACAAATCCCCCCCAAAATTCCAAAAGTAGTGTTGCAGCCTATTTGTATACACATAGAATGAAAAAAAATTGAAAAAGATTTAAAACATTAACAGTTGCTAAGTTTAAATTAGAAAAATACAAGTGACTTAAAATTTATTTTGTCTTTTAGTTTGCTCATTTTTCATAATAATTTTAAATTATATCTTAAAAAGTAGTGAGATAAATCAAAATGTATTAAATGATTAACTCAGAACTCCACACAGTGATCATGCCATTTAGCAACCCAGCCTTGCCAGCCGAGAATACTCCCTCCAAGTGTTTCTTGCTTCCTACTTGTGTGAAGGTCTCACCCCTGAGATTTTTCTAGTTCCATTTCTCTTGGGGAACCTCTGAGAGCTTGGGATAAGGATTACAACTCTAGGTCACAGGTGCGGAGTGATTCGTAATGTCCTATGGAAAACAAATTCCTTTTCTAAAATGACCAACTATGATCATTGGGTATACATAATTTCACATATTTTGTAAAGGCCACGTTAAGTGGTTCAATTTAAATCCCATTAGAAAATTATACATGATCATTAGAATTGTAGAACAGAACAGAGAGCCTATTCACCTAAAATGTAAACATCTTATTTACACACCAGATATTATACTACCTTATATAATAATGCTTTTGCTCAGTGATCAGAAATTAAAGTTTAAAGCCTTAAAAGATTCATAGGGATTGGATTTGTACCAATATTTTTATTCTTACTATGTTTTAACCCAATTCACATTCACAAAGGACCATGGGGCAAAATATTGAAGAGATTAGTTATGCCAATCTTTCTTTCTTTTTTCTTTTTTTTTTTTTTTTTTTGCAGAACCAGGGATTGAACTCTGGCCCTTGTGCTTGCCAGGGAATTGCTTATTCTACTTAGCCATCTCCCTGACCCCATGCCAATCTTTCTGACTTAAGATTCCTCCTGGATCAGTAGTGAGGATATGAAGTTATGATAAGTCACAGTATTTCTAGGATAAAAGTTTTGAAATGTGTTTAATTATACAGACATTTAACAAATAGAAACCTAGATTAAGTATTGTGAAATTCATAATTAACATAATAGATTATACACGTTGACTGAATGAATAGATCATATATCTTGAATGAAACTTTCTCATTAGTGGAAACAATTCTAAGTCATAAGAGAAAGAAAGGCAAACTCTGTTGAGACAAATCTTAGGATATTAGCATATCTGGTCACATTAGTCTTTTCAACTCCAGAATGTGGAGCTGGAGTACATGGTCTTTCTCTTTTCTCCCTTATGGAAAAAATCCTCAATATTGTATGCTATGAAACAGGAACTGTGACTCATTCTCTCACAGGATGTGCAAGGGCACAACCCAATAGAAACTCTACCCAAAGAGGGAATTCTACAACAATTAAAGCATAGCAATTTAGATTTTGCTTATAAAGTACTTACCACTGCACTAAGTGCTTTTAACATACTAGACCATTTCAAGTTAATGAAAGCTCTATGAGGTAGATATTATTGTCTTTATATGCAAGCAAAAAAAGCCTATTAATTTTCTGCATACTTGTAAGAAAAGGAAACAAGAAATGAAACAATATCCAAAATGAACCTAACAAAATGCATGTAATCCATTTGGCATAAAAAAGTCAGTATTGTAAAACAATTACATGTCAACAAAATTATATTGGGAAGGATAATCACAAAAAAATTAAGAGGGAAGACCATAAGTATTATCCAGCTCTTCATAAGTTTTGAGATCTCAGTCAAGTCATATAACTTGGTTGCATTTTAATCCTCTTCTATGTAAATAAATAAAATGATAATTCTCCATTTGTGGTGTTTTTATAATTGTATCATATATTCAGCAGTAATACAATATTATAAATATATAAACATGTTCTTTCATTATCATAGCATTTGACTGGTTTTATATAACAAATGAGCTGCCACTACTAAATGGACACTTTAATCCTCTGAAACAACAGAAAAAAAGTAAATTTCCACAATAAGAAATTGTGATAGGTATTTGTTATCCAATTCTAAGATTACTTGGTCCAATTACAAATTAGCGATTTAAGTACAAAGATAAAACTCTTTGAATTAGAAAAACTATAGCTATGTCCCAAAGAACAAACACTGACTTTAAATGTTTATAAAATGAATAAAAGTATTGCTGTATATTTTAACTTTAATTAAGTAAATCAGGAAATAGTCTTTAAAACTAAATGATGACTTTTCTTTCCCACATAAATATGAAAGGTGAAGCCACCAGGTAAGAAGGACTATCTCCACACTGCAGCACTCAGAGTACTCATCCCACAGTCCTCCTGGCTGCTCCATTGTAGGAAAAGCTCTGAGAAAAAGCAGCCAGGCATTTCTAGAGCTCTAATTTGAGATATTTTTAGGAAAATGCAAGCAGTTGACATTTGGCTTTGTGTTCGGCTATGCACCAGAGGCATGTAGTTATCAAAACAACTCCTGTGTTACTCCCTCACTTATTACACTGATTTTATTAAACTTGTTCCTGGCTGATTTGCGATATGCCAAGATTTCTCCTGGGATCCATTCCCCAAGAATTCATAACGCAGGAGATAATTTTTGATGGGTACATTTCAGAAAGTTCTAGGATTCTAATAAAACCTCCAACATTTGCATAAAACCCTAGAGGAAGCATCCAACTTGTATGAGTATTTTGGAACTCAGTATGAGGGAGATTTTTAAAAAGCAACCAAATATTAATTGTTTTCTGATAGAAATCAAAGAAAGGAAGAAAAGGCTTAGGGCTCAATTACTAATGCAATTTTAATTGTAGTCAGAATGTCAAAATATAGAGCACTTCACAAGAGGAAGAGAGCTTCTTTACGTCTAATGGGCATAATTTCACAATGAGAAATGGGAGCTATTTTCCACATGTTCTACTATTTGGACAAAATTGAAAATTTGCAAGGAGAAGAAAAAGAGAAGATTCCAGTAGCAAAGAACGTAATGCTTTGAAGAAAATTTAATTCAGGAAAGAAAATGAGACACTTCAGAAAAAGGAGTTCAAGTTTGAACATGCATTGAAGAGAAAGAGTTTAAGGGGTCAGTTATCAAAACAGAATATGGAAGGCAAAACCTGAGGAGGAAAGGTGTTTAGGAAATCTTATACTCTAAACACTAGTAGACTGAACACAGTACACTGCAGGCAAGTCTAATCACGAGCTGAAAACTGAAATGAGAAAAAAATGCAAACAGAATGCCATTGTAACTACCAAAAGTCCTAAAAAGAACTTGGTGAGAATATTAACAATAGATTTCATATGTTATTTATGAGTAAGCATCTGATATTCTCATCGAAATAATGAAAACAAAGCTTAAAGGATTATTCTTGTCATCAAAGTATAACTTGGGATTCACTGTAAGTTACAGAGTTCATGAGGTTTGTTTAGATGAATAAGCCGCTGAAACTCACATAGTACATAGCTCACCTATTTCGTAAAATACAGCAACCTTTTCATATTAAACATTTTATTGTTGCTAGTTCCAGGTTCATAATTTAGCATTATAGAAGTAAATCTCTGGCTCAACTGTTCTTCTTCAACACTGGAAAACTATGCAACTAGTGAGCCGGAGAACAACAAGGACAGAGGCGTGAAGAAACCCATGTAAACTGGGTGGCGGGGCTAGACAGTGAACACTTTTAGGTTTCTAATCAACTGGAATTGTACGTATTTTCTTAAGAAGCAATCTCCCCCTTTGCCTATCTCTCTTCCCTTTCTCTCATTGTTATCATGCCTCATTGGTAAGAATTTGAACCCATAATGTCTCTGAATGCCCAATTCATGCCCAAATGTTGGGTGGTTGAACACCTGGGAGATTCAGCCAAGTGGAAGAAAGCTAGGTCCTTGGAGGTAGGCTTCCTTCAAGGGAGTATCAGGATCCTGGCCCTTCTAATCTGTCACTTCCTCTGGTCACCTTGGGGGTATCAGGACTTTTATCCATGCTCTCCCATCAATGTACACTGTGCTGCCAGAGGCCAAACAAACAAGCCAAACAACCACAGATTATAACCTGTGAGACCTGAGTAAAAACAGTTTTTTCTTCCTTCCATATTGTTGATCTCAGGGATTATATCACAGTGACAGAAAGCTGATGCTCCAATCTATACTACTTTTTCTTTCTGCTTAATTATTAAGAAAAGCAATAATACCATTATGGAATTTGGGCAATTGCATCATTTACATATAGATTAATGAATTGGGCACACATGTTCTTGGTAAAACTGCTGAGGCCCAGGAATAAGCACTAGTGATATAGGGGTGAATGGGAAATGCAGAGTTCACAAGGAAATCCCTGTGTGCCGACTGGATTGTGGTGTAGGAACAAGGGAAAGGATTAATAGTTGTCATTTGATCACAGATGTAATAGTATGGACAGGATGCTGCAGAAGAAAAAGAGAAAAAACAATCTTCATTAAAATTTAGGAAGAAGGGCCAGTGAGATAGCTTAATGGACTAAGTGCTTGCTTAAGCAAGCGCAGGGACTGGGGTTCAATCCCCTGTACCACATGCCATGCCAACCCCACACCTGGGCAAGCAGAGCTGCTGACTGAGACCAGGTTTGGTGGCACATGTCTTTAATTACAGTGCCGGGGAGGCTGAAAACAGGAGGATCATTATGAGTCCAAGCTGCGTAGTGAGATCCTGTATCAAATACATTAAAAAAAAGAAAAGGAAAAACATTAGGAAAATACGGCATATTTCCATGAGGTAGAGACACATTTGAGACTAGAAAGATTAGGCTTCAAATAATTATACATGAAGGAGGGAGTAACAGAAGACCACTTACAGAAAATAGCACATGGAAGTGACAGGCTGATTTCAATAAAGGCCTGGGTCTACAGCTGAACAGTGATAGTTTGGTGAAAGCAGGGCCCAACAAATTTTTTTTGTAGGCCAGTATATTGACGAAAAATACATGTACTTGAGAGCCAAGTTTGGACAAGGATTAATTATACAGGAAGAACATGCTTGCAAGTAATTATAGACAGCTATGTTAGGTAGAAATATTATAGGCAGTGAGACACCATTAGGCCATCAAGAGAGTCACTACAAAAGATGAAAACACATTCCAACTGTAGCCAAAGGTGCATCTGTTGGACATAAGACCTCCGGATAAAGACGGACTGACCAGGGCCACATGCTTCCCCAGGGATGAGATCAGTGGTGACACCTGGTCCATTAAAGTCTAGATAGACACCAGTCACCTCAGCAGATCACCAAGACCCATGGATTCATCCCTTCCCAAAGAGTTCTTTGTTCTTTTCATGGACACTTGCTACATGACCTGCTGCCCTACTGAATCTGTATCATCTAAGCACCTGTACTTATAATCTTATTGCTTGACCACAGCTTAGCCCATGCTGTACCCACCTCATGAGTTTGCTCTATAAAGTTTCTTCTGTGGAGTGGGGTGCATGATAATCCAATAGGTCTCCTCCTGTCTCTCTCAGGAGCTGGCTCGCTCATTCTCTCTCTCTCTCTCTCTCTCTCTCTCTCTCTCTCTCCTGTCTCTGTCTCTCTGTCTGTCTCTCTGTCTGTCTCTGTCTCTCTGTCTCTCTGTCTCTCTGTCTCTCTGTCTGTCTGTCTGTCTCTCTCTCCCCCTCTCTCTGTCTGTCTCTCTGTCTGTCTGTCTCTGTCTCTCTCTCTCTCTCTCTCTCTCTCTCTCAAAATTTCCTACTGTTAACCTTCACTAGAACTCATGCTTCATATTGGGAGAATAATAACTCCACTTATCAGACATCTAGCAGATTGTGAGATACATTTATTTCCCATATATAATCAGTGGATCTTATATCAGTAGAAATAAAAGGTGAAGATGTAACATACAGTG
Organism: Octodon degus; assembly: GCF_000260255.1. NCBI lineage: Eukaryota > Metazoa > Chordata > Mammalia > Rodentia > Octodontidae > Octodon > Octodon degus. The sequence continues at coordinate 4,466,607 of NW_004524592.1, read as the reverse complement.
CTCCAATACTTATATGATAACATAACAGAAAGGGTAACTACTGAATGAGAATAAAAAGGAAGAGAAAAGAACATGGGAACTAATTAACAATAAACAAGAAATTAAAAACTAAATGGTTAGCAGCATTGTATGTTCTAACAGACAGTATTTAAAAATGGCCATTGCATTTAGCATAGAATAGAATCATTGCCCTTGGAAAAGGCATTCTCATAAAGTTAAAAGAGGAAAAGCTAGTAGTAGACATGAAGCAACAGTGAGATGAAAACAATGGATACTGACAATACTTTCTAAAATCTTGACTTTAAAAGCATAAGGGAAATGAGCCACAGATTTATTGTGGTTGAGGGAAGTTCTCTGGTCTGTGTAGTAGAATTGTAAGTATATTTAATTTCAATACCTTATACAAAAACACTGTGGAAAAAGAGAACATGGTTGCAATTTCAGAAGTTTCATAGACAACATAAGGCAAAGAATAGACTTTGTGCCACAAGGTATGCACAGAAATATAATGGCCTCAAAATCAAAGAAGCTTCAGCTTCATTTCCCCTCTCCATGGGCCCTTTCCAGAACATTCTTACTCATTTCAACTTCAAAAAGAGGATACTCTTCCCTCAAACTGTTTACATTTCTAGGCCACAGACTATGAGGTCAATCTCAGGAGGGATTTTTCTTTCAGATTATGAGAAGAAAAGTTTCTGATATAATTTGTATATATTATATATTATATAATAGTATGATATATATTATAGCATAGTATCATATATACAAAATAGATATTTTTATATGATTATATATTGTAAGTAAGCCAAGGAGCCAGAACTGAGGAAGAGCCTGCATTTCTCTTAAATTTCCTTTATGAGAAAGCATCTGGGCACTAACAGCTTCTCAGGTTATCAATCCACTGGCTACCACTGCATATAATTCAGTCATTTACAGGACTTTGATCAAAAGAAACCCCCTTGGATAAGAATGAGGTATTTTACCAGCAATTGGAATTTGGTTGTTGATTTTTAAAGACTTCGTAAGCTCCCTAAGGAATATGAAAACTTTTTTTTTCTTTTCCAATCTCTTCGGGATATTTCTCATTCAGAATATGATATGTAAATTAATTTAAAAGATATTCAATAAAAATGCTGAATGTGAATGTTTATATAAACAAATTTGGCATTGAATTAAAACAAAACTCATAAAACTGGTATCCTATAAGTGGTTCAAATGTACAATTAGTAACTCTTAGGAAAACATCTAAAATGATACAAAAATTCAATCAAATATAACAGATAACTTGGGATGGGATGAGAAGTCACTTTTTAGGATCTACCGCACTACTTCTGTAGCTAGACAAACTTAAAATCACTTAGCTATGCACATTAAGAAGCTACTACACAAAGAACTTAGTCATGAAATTCATTGAGATGAGATTTTAGTTTATAATTTATATTACTAAATATCAAGTTACGTGCCATCTAATCATAAGAAAAGTTAAAATACTAAAATGTGCCCATTAACTGGATCTTAGCATTAGAACAACAACTGTTCTCCATGTACAATAGCTGCCGTGCACCATGAGGAGCACGACTTTTGGATGACCAACAGCCAGTGTTCATTGCCACAGTTCTACTTTGTTTGCCTTGGTAATAAGACACAATTAATAACGAACTTCAAGCTGCACGTAACAGCCATAGATAGCAAACATTTTTCTAAAGGATATATTGGTTTTACCTTCCTGAAAGTTCCCCTTTATCAAAAAGCTTTAATTGGCTTTAGGGCAATATCATTTTAGAATTCTGCCATTTCAAAAGTCAATCCTATGTGGTAATGCTTAAAGCAGTTGTGCTCAGGACTACGATCTGAGTATATTCACTAAATGTTTTCTCTTTCTGTTTTGTTTTGTTTTGTTTCATTTTGCTTTGTTTTTACCTGACATAAAGCTATCTTCATTCTAGCTGGCAGGGATTAGAAGGGCTATCTACAGGGTGAGGTACCAGCAGCATGCTAATTTTGTTTCAAAGATAACAGGGATCATACAGATATCTACCTCTAGCAAATCTATCGATGCAGGTGGGAAGGTGAATCAGAGATAAGTTGTAGTTTCAAAACAGCTGTGAGATTGCGATTAGATGATTACTTCCATTTAAAATTGAAGCGCTGGCAAGGTACTACATATCAACGCTTTAATGTCATTACAAGGTATTAGGATATTGTTGCTTCTCTTCTGGTTAGATCTGTTTCCTTGTGTGAATATGTGTCATGTATCTGTATGTGAATGTGCTTGTGTAACCACTAGATAAATTGACCACTTGCAATAGATCAAATTGACAGGTTAGTTGTTTTCACCTAATGGTCCATTACATCAGTGGGCCTCTTAGCCTGGCCTCTATAATAGACACTGGCATTTACTATAAAAGAAAGCAACATCCAAACAAGGGAGAATAAAGTGAAGAAGAGAAGTTAGAAGGAAAGAAAGCTAAGCATGTTTCCATCACTTGTACTGAGCTCCAATGCTGCTGTAATAACTGAAGACAAATCATTATACCTCATCAACAGCTGATATAGGAAACAAATGCTACTTTTTCTTATTCTCATAAATTGGTGGGGTAGTTTATTTTTAGCCTTAAAGTTATTGTTGTCATTAAATATTTCACATTCTTACGGGGTGCCCACATAAATACAGGACTGCTCTTTTTATGTTATCATAAATCCGTGTCATAATCTATAAGTGCCCACTCTCACCAGGCATGATTCTAAGGTAGATGATACCGAAATAAACATGATAGTTCACAATCCTGGACCTTAACCTAAGTATGCCTTGCAAATAAATTCAATGTGTTGGCCATAAATGAAACACAGGCGGGTGAACACTGGGGCTGAGAAGGGGACATAAAGGAAGAAGAAAGCATTTTATTTGAGTGTAAGGAAAGGCTTTACAGAAAATGTTGAAGTTATGAGCAAATATGAAGAAGCTTTTAAGCATTTAGATAGCTAGGTCTGAAGTCCTTAGAGCAGAGTTCTAGAGAGTTGTTGCTCTCTAGAGATTCAGCTTTTTGTTTATTCTGCTTATTGTAAGCCACAGGTAAGTAGATACATTTGCATTTCTAATCATCTTATTTCTAAATCTGCTGACATTTTAGTGTTCTGCACAAGATGTGTAGGTCAGTCAATTTTTAATCACTATTTGTTTATCTATATTTGGTGAGAGCCAAGGGACCAGTACTTGATTGGTGAGCCTATTACAAAATCAGCATCTTTTTTTTCCACGTGTGAAATTTAGACAAGGACGGCTAACCTACAATCTTGTATAAATCGCATTAATAGATGGGAATTCAATGTGAAAATTAAAAGTAAAAAAAAATAATAATACAAAAGAAGATTTCAGTAGGTAGCACATGGTAGACACAGAAAACAATTACTGAATAAATAAACTAAGTTCCACTTAGGAACAAGAAGTTGTGGTCTAGTGTTGCACAGCAGCGTTACTGTAGGAAACAGCATTGTTCTGTGTATTTCAAAAGGATAGGCGAAAGGACTTTGAAAGTTGTCGTTACAAGGAAATGATTAAATGTTTGAGCACACAGCTGTACTGAACTAATTTAAGCATTACACAGTGTGTACATTTATTGAAACCTTTACATGGCATGGTATTCTGTGTGTGTGTGTGTGTGTGTGTGTGTGTGTGTTGCTAAGGACAGAATAGAGATCCTTTTGTATGCTAAATAACTATTCTACTACTATCCTATATCCAGCCCCAATATAAACAAATTATGTGTTTTTATGTTTCAGTGAAAAATAAATTTATTTTAAAATAAGAAATTCTGAGAGTTGGTTTCATTATGTTGTATAAGTTGGCCTTGAACTCAAAATATTCTTGTCTCAACCTGTGAAACTGCTAAAATTATAGGTGTTCCTCACCATGTCAACTTACATAATTATTTAAAATTCTGATTACAGAATGAATAAAATTTCATACAGATATACTAAAATGTGTTACGTATTTGGATGAAGAATATGAACATTTTTTATTGAAATCACTTTTACTATAGAAAAGCCTAAAATTTTTTTTTAAAAGATTTATACAAATAGCTCAGCGGATTAAAGTGCCTGCTTAAGCAAACTCAGGGGCCAGGAGTTTGATCCCTGGGGCATGCCAGGCTGGCCCTGTCCTGGGGCGTGCTGAGACAGCAATTGAGACTGGGAGTGGTGGTGCTGGAAAAAAGGAGGGTCAGTAGGAGTCCAATCTACACAGTGAGACCCTGTAGACCCTGTCCTAAATCTAAATAAATAAATAAATAAATAAATAACTTTTGTGTCAGAGACTCCCAAGATTCTTGCAGGAAAAAGTACTACCTTTTGTGAAAGCAATGCTGAAATGTGCATATCACAAAAAGTAATCCAACCACATAGTATTCTAAGGAACCCAGAAAAACAAGAATTATAGTGGAAAAAAACAAACAAACAAAAAAACCACCCACACAGTGGAGTCTTCTCTTCTGCTGAACACACTGAACAATCTGAACCAAAAATTTTGGGTTTTTCATAACCCTACTAATTGAAAACATTTCTTACTTCCTGTATTACTTTAAGGGGGGGGGAGAAAACCTCTTGAGGGTCTATCTTTTATTTATTTATGTATTTAGGGAGGGTCTACAGGGTCTCACTACACAGGTCGCAGTCCATAGTGATTCTCCTGTTTTCAGCCTTCCAAGTGCTGGGATCATAGGCGAGCACCACCGCCTGCTCTCATTCACAGTCTCAGCACGGCCCGGGTCAGGGCCGACATGGCACGCCAGGGATCAAACCCCGGCCGCTGTGCTAAGCAAGCGCTTTAGTCCTCTGAGTTATCTGTCCGGCCCTAGCCCACCTTTTATAAACATGATTTTGACCATTGCATGAAGGGCGTGAAGACACCTTTCTCCACCTGAAAGGTCAGGGGAATGATTTACTTTTTACCTGCCCTAACACAAACCACCCTTCTGCACAGGGCTGAAGTACCTGGTATGGTCACCAGTTAGTCTGCTTTGTAGTTACTGGTTCCTCTCTTTCCTGACTATGATCACCTGGCTTCTCCAATTAGTTATGCTTGTGAATGCTTCTCATTGAATTTAGGCTCATTTCTTGACCTCCTAGAGAAAATACTTAAATTCTAAAAACAAAAATTTCAGGTCAGAAGTACTTACGTTACTAAATTTTTCTTGAAAAAATGTGCCTTGCTCCTCAATAATGACAATTTCCATGATGTTGATTTCCTCCCTGAGGTTTCTAGTTGTTTACTTTTTTGACAACTTATTTATTGGTTTTCCACTTCTGTGTTTTTGTTGATTAAAATCTGATTGATTTCCTTCTGAAATCATTTTTCAATGAATTAGGCTAGCAGTATGACTTTTTTTTTTCATTTAAGTCCTTTGACTATGACTGTTCATAGCTGGAAAACAACTTTTTTTTTCTTTTTTAAATCTTTGATCATTTTCAACTCCAGCTGATACTAATTTTCCTCTAAATAATTCAGGCTATTAAAAATTCTCAATTTCAAAGAGGGAATTTTTTGTTTCCCTACATTTACATACATTCCTTCTAAAATATATGCTTATTTAAACCATTGTATCTAAAGTTTTATATTGTAAAGTTTTAATTGGTATAGTGATTATTAACATAGTACTTTATAAGCATTTTTTTGCTAAGTGTTCAAAGTCCATTGTGTGTTTCTATAATTGCTACATATCAGATTTTTGATCAATCTGTTTCTTTTATAATAAAATGATAAAAACAACTCTTTGGTTGTGTATGTGCAGGATCTTACTACGCAGTTCAGACTCATAGCGATCCTCCTGTTTTCATTCGCTCGAGTGCTGGGATTACAAGTGTGTGCTACCACGCCCAGACTCCATCACAGGCTCAGTGTGCCAATGGATGAGGCCATTGCAACATGTGGTGCCAGGGATGGAACCCTGGCCCCTGCACTTACCTAACTTAGTCCACTGAGCTATCTCATGAGACCTTGATAAAAATAACTCTTAAAGGCACTTACTCAGATTCAAAATTATTTCTTTCTTTCTTTCTTTCTTTTTTTTTTTTTTTTTTTTTTTTTTGTGGCCAGCTCAACCTGTCCTGGGGGTAGGCTGGTATTTCATGTGGTGCCTGGGATAGAACCGAGGTCCC
>NW_004524592.1:4446286-4456209 GCF_000260255.1 Octodon degus | reverse complement strand
ATGTTAGCAGGAAAGAATAAGGCACTTCACAAGCCAGAGTGGCATGAGACTTTAGGTAGGATAGCCCAGAAAGAGCTCAACGGGAAGATCTAGATGTGTCCTCTGACATCATCTAAGAAACAAAACTCTTGTCATGGGAGACTACCAAAAAGTCAAACTAAAAATTCAGTCAAGATAAATTCATGCACAGGGATGGTGGCTAGCGAGTTTCAGTGGTACTCAGTCTAAGATCTCAAGCATCTTAGCATTGCACCAAGACTTTACTAAGTGACAAGCCCTTCAGACCCAAGAAATGAAGGGTTAGAGAAGGAGCAGCAGTGTGTCCTGGAGAGGGGCTGAAACTGCCGATGGATCACACATGCAGGGCTGCAGCAAGTCCAGGCCTGAGAGCAAAGGGCCCCCAAGGTGAGCCACATGAACAAGGTGCTCCAGCTCAGAGAACAGGAGGCACCCCAAGGCCACCATGCAAGCAGGTTGCTAAGGAGAGGGGTATTACCTGATATCAACCTGCTGAATGTATAAATAAACACACTGTGGTGATTGAGCAGTTTCTTTCCTCCCATTTAGAGAGAGGGCTCCACCTGACCTCAGCTTCTGTACTCTGACTCTTTTCTATATTTCTTTATCCCTCACTATCCCCCCACTCCCCAAACTTTGAGAGCTGTTCTAGACGTAGTATTGTTCTCAAAATTTCCTAGACCATAACTCAGTAACATTTAGAATCTTTCTTGGATTCAACCTAAGTAATACCATAAATGAATAAAGTTCAAGATGAAAATGTGGGGTTGGGGGTGGGATTTGGGGTAAAACAGTGATTCCAGAAATGCACTAGCTACCTACCACAAAACACCTCAGGAAACCTACCATGGTAAGGTCAACGACATTACTATCTTTTCAGAGATCAAACAACACAGAGCAGCTGCTGGGAAATTGTAAGACAATGAGAGTCATAGAGAATAAAGGGACTTTAGAATATCTAAAAAATAGCTTCCTATCAAGTGAACAAAATTCTATCACGTTTTACTGATCTTTCTTAGCTGAGTTTTCAGAGTGTTTAGGAAACAGGGGAAGGGGGTACGTGCACAAGGAGGGAAAACAGAGAAATGGATAGTCAAATCTCAGCTCCACCCTCTTTGTTGCCATTTGACTTTGGTCAGATTCTTTCTCTAAAGAATGATGACATTAAGAGGCTGTTATTAGATTTTTGTGAAAACTTAGGGAAAGGAACTAATAGAACACTCAAAGAAGGGAACTCATGAATGGCATGTCTCCAACTTTCCAGACTCTATTTCCATCTTTTCTTTGTCCTTCTTTATGGTACCAGAGGCTCAGGGGCTGGAAAACACAAGGTGATCAATTAAGAGTTCCTGTCCATTTTCCTGCACTAACAAGGCTCCCCATTATGTCCTTAGAATGCTCTAATTGTTTACAAAAATCTTCATTTTAAGCCAAAAAGTTGTCTCCTTTTAACTTCCATCTAATTCTGTCTTTGGGAACAACTCAACACTATGCCACTCCCTTTTCTATGAGAGCCCTTCAAATATCTGAAGACAATTACTGTGCTTCCCTCTCCTCCACTCCCACCAGGGCCAGCACACCCACTTCTTTCAACTGCTGCTTTTGACATACAGCTACTCAGAAGCATCCTGTCCCAACTGCTTATTACAGACATGGACCCTTTAGTGGATTCTGCTCTTCACTCTGGGGATTTTACCTGAAAATAATAATAGTTCAAATGCTCTCAGACAAGAGCTATTGTACGTGATCTCAGCAGCTTCCTGACCAGTGGATTGAGCAATTCTTTTAGCAGCATTTGCACTAGCAGGGTACATGAGTCTTCACTGGCCCGTTTTGGGAAGCAGGAGACTGAAGTAAGATGTGGTTAGATGATTAGATATTAGGAAGAAATAGTTCTGTTAGTAGACATTATAAAATTTGGTAGATTTCCATTCCTGTGGGCTACAAAGATATAACCAACTCTAGAATGAAGATCCACAGGCCACGAATTGAGCTTATTTAATCAGCAAAGTTAAACTATGTTAAGAGTTCTTCAGTAGCGCTCTGAGAGTGGTTGAGCTTCAGTTCTGCCAGGCTTGGGTACATGGATACATGATCCCAAGAAAGTCAGTTGTCATCTCAGTGTCTTGGAGCTTTCATCAGCAAAATGAAATTGACCCAGAACTAGACTTAGGTGAGGAGAATCTCTCAACTAAAGAAAAATTATGCATAAACACTAAGATACCAGGGCAAAAGGTGCTGTATAAATCTTGGATGGATGAGTCAAATGTTTTAAAGCAAGGCTTCCCACTGAGAAGATACAAATTTTAAGCTACTTGGGAAACATGGTACAGACCATTTAGCACATGTTTCAGTTATTACTGTTCTCCTGTGTTCTTTCCTTCCTCGGGGCTCAGTCAAATCCTTCCTGCACCCAGTATGCTTACTGTTTACTCTTCTTCTCTTCCAAGCCTGTTGCTTTCTCAAGAATTCAGCTTCTTCCTGATTGCCACTGGCCCTACCTGCGACCTACCTCACGCTCCTGCTTCCCCAGAGAAGACACTGCATTGTTGTCTCCATGAGTGAGAAATTTTTCTAGTAGCTGAGTTCACAGAGGGATAGAAAATGGCATAGGGAAGAAAATGGACAATCTCCTTCGCTCTTAACCTATTACCCATTAAAAGCATGATTTGTGTCTTCTTCCAATATTCTCAAGAATGTGAAGGGTAATTTTGCTAAAAAAAGAAAGACAAAGGCAACAAAGGCTCTTCACTTGACCCTACTGGTGCTCAATAAGTAACTAGAAGTGAAGAATCCTAAACTTGATTTTGCATCCATGTCCATTATTACCTTAAAATGCTGTGTCAAGTCCTCACGCAGTTGTGTACACAGGCATGTTAATCATTTAGATAGTGTCTACCTAAAAGCTGGCAATACAAGATTAATCACCCATAACCTATGTCATCCCCCTTCTGGGTATTGAAGACATCAGTATAAGATGCTTTTAGGTACATTCAAGTAATAATGGGCACCAAAAAGTCTCTGCCATTGCCCTAAACCTGCCACTATCTTGGACTCTGGCAGTATTCACCAAACTGAGATATCCTCAAACAGAAACAACCATCTCACAAAGAGCACCTTTTCTTCTCAAGCAATGATGCTTTCTCCAGAGCCATGTATTAAACCAGTAGCCTCTCCATAAAAACTGGCCTCTGTCATAAAAACTGAATTCTGTCCAATAAATCAGCCTGTGCCTCTCACTAAAATATCCTGAAATGCTTTTCTACATTGTTGAGTCAAGAATCTGACCAGAGTCAGTGTGATGACTCATAATATAATGCCAGCACTCTGGGTGACTCAGGCAGGAAGATCATAAGTTTGAGCCCAGTATGGCAACTTAGCAATCTATTAAGATCTCATCTTCTAATAATAATTATTATTAATAATAACAATAACAACAACAGTAAAAGACTGGGGATTTAGCTCAGTATGAAGACTATAGGTTGAATCTTCACTATCGGGAAAAATAGGAGGAATTGAAAAGAGAAAGGAAGAGGGAGAGAGAAAAAAGGAGAGAAAGAAAGAAAAAGAAAAAGAAAAAGGAGAGAATCCAACCTAGTGGAATTGGAGGGCCTATCTTTTAGGGCGATCTCCTTGGGCCCCTTTTGATGACAATGAGGAGTAAAAGGGCATGAGCTACTACTAAGGTTTTGTTTTGTTTTGTTTTTTCCCCATGGTGGGCAATAGATATCAAACCCAGGATTCATGCTTTCCAGGCAGGCACTGCACTACTGGGCTAAATCCCCAGCCCTTGCTTAAAAAGACAGAGAACTGAAGACCAACTGCACAAAAAGTCACAGTTTGCTCATGTCTTTTGAATGCTTTATCTAAGAGCAAAATTCACATCGCAGTCCCAGTGCAGAGTTTGCTGTGAATTGTATCACCTCAAATGCTTCCCATATTTGTTTGTCCAATAAAAATGAAGCTCTTTATCTTGATGCCAAAGATGTTGCAGTTACATTCAGCAAACAAAGGGTTAGTCCAAGCTCTTAAGAGACTACATCTTGCGGAAAGACAAGCAGGCTATTGCCCCAAAAGGCTTCAGAACAACTTATCATTTACAAAGCTTAACTTCTTATTTGCTGATCTGATTAAAGAGCTTGGGATACAGGTAGTAGTCATCTAATCTTGGCAAATGAGAGGTGTTCTGACAAATGCTTTAGAACTTTCATTCACTGCCTACCTGCCGACCTGATATGGCAGAACCCTTAGGATACAAAGTGCACCTCAGTAAGGAAATCTCCCCAACTAACTGATGGAAGGTCTGCTAGCAAATGTCCATCGCACCACTGTCTCCTACCTTTTACCCTGCTGTGGCCAGGACAACACATCCGCTCAATGGCTCGATTTTAAGATTTGCGTCCTGTGTAGTTGGGACATGAGCTATCACCCACAGGCCCCCATGTTAAAGGCTTGGCTCGCAAGATGATTCTACGGGGAGATGGTGGATCCTGGATAGGTGGAGCCTGGTGGGGAGACTTTAGATCACAAGCTGCATGCCTCCAAAGGGGAGCTCCTTCCTCTCTTCTGCTCCCTGAGTCATGCTGAGGTGAGGGGTTTTGCTCTGCCACGTATTCCCAACGTAATCTACTGCTTTGCCTTGAGCAAAAAGCCATGGAAGCAAAGGACAATGAATTTCAGCCTCAAAATCTATGTCAAATAAATCTTTCTTCTTTATAAATTGATTACCTAAGGTATTTTGTAATAGAGACTAAAGCTGAGGAAGACACTTTTATCTACTTCATAAGTCTCAGTATTGTTAGGAATTAAGTCCCTGTAGGTGTTCCTTACAATGATTACTGAATATATTTCTTACTTTTAACTATTACTGCCGGTAACTGATTCCAGATCCTTATTGATCTAATTCTTTGGATACTGAAACAACACTATATACATACCAATTAAGTTTTCTCATATACTACTTTCTGACACTAGGCTTATTGTAATTTCTTAATAAGCTATCATGTATTAAAGGCTTACCATAAGTTGTCCCTCTTTTAACCTTTATGTCTTACCAGGTCCCCATTCTATTGCATCTAAACTCTTTTCTCCTTATGCCACACACAAAAATCTCTTTTTTCCCCTTTTATTGCCTCTGCACCAATGAATTGCATAAAACAGTAGAGGTTATTTGTTTGTTTATTTGTGATGAGGTCTTGCTAAGTCACTCAATTGTCCAGGCAAGGTTTGAACTTGAAATCCTTTTGCCTCGGCCTCCCCGAGTGTTGCAATTACAAGTGTGTTCAAATCAGCCAAAACAGGGCTAGCCAAATAACTCGGCAGATTAAAGTGCATGCAAGCAGGTGCAGGGGCCAGGGGTTCAATCCCCGGGCCTACCATGCCAGCCCCACCCCTGGGGTGTGCTGAGATGGCAATTGAGACTGGGCGTGGTGGTGCACACCTATAATCCTAGCCCTTGGGAGACTGTAAACAGGCAGCTCACTATGAGTCTGATCTAGTACTGAGACCCTGAACACCCCGTAGACCCTTCCCTAAAATAAAAAAAATAATAAAAAATAAAAAAGGCCAAAGAAAATACAGAAGCTTTTCAGGTACCAATATACTAAGTGGTATTTCTCCATACTGTATTTTATGGAGCTAACTCAAGTTTTATTTTGTCTTTTTTGATGTGTCCACTCCAAGGCACACTATTCATTCATTATTTACCTCATGCTTTGTGCTAGGAAGGGTGCTGGATTCTGGATTCTGAGACTACAAAGGTAGTTACGATTTTTGTTTGTTTTCAAGAGATTTGAGTCCGTTATGGAAATGTCTGTAACGCTTATTGTCTATGCGTCTCTTCATTTACTAAATCTCAGCCTAACTAATACAGCTCTGTACACTTTACAAAACATTTTACAATGAAATGTAAAAGTTATAAATCAAGAAATACCTGCCCAAAGAATGAAGTGTAATTCTTTCATTGTAAAATCTAAACACTGAAGTGAGTCAATTTGTTCCCAGAAGTTCTCTATGGTGCTTTCCTTAACTGCACGGCCACTTGCACTGATTGCACTGAATGATCTAAGCATCCCCGGCCTGTGGGCCTCCACTGCAATCAATTTTGTTCTGAAATTTCTGTTTTGCTATAGCAATGTCCATACCTTGTATGAATTTCTGTGAAACACCATTCAAACTAACAGAGGCAATATTGGAAAGGAGGGAACAATACAATGGCACAGGAAAAAATGCTCACCTGTCATGCTAGCTCTATGGTCCTGAAAAAGTCATTTACACACTCTAAGCTGAAGCTTCATCACGGCCAAAATGGGCATAATAACGCTTGTTCATCAGATTGCAACAGAGAAATAAGAGATTTGGAACCAGCCATGGGGGTGCACCCATGTGATCCCAGCACTTAGGAGATTGAGACAGGAGATCACTTCAAGTTGGAGACCAGCCTGGGGGATACAAAAGTGAGGGTGGGGCCAGCCCAAACTGCACACTGAGACTCTGTCTCAAAAACAAACAAACAAAGAAAAAACAAACAAACAAACAAAAAACTGGCAAGAGATTTGGAGAACACCAGCACACTGAATTGTACTCGTCTCCCTAAGTGTTAATATCAGGTGTGATGCTAATGCAAAAGGGAGCCAAAAGATGCCCACAAATATTGTGCTTCTTGTTACAGAAAATGTAACTCTAGAATAATGTGATTCACTGGGGAAAATACTTAAGTTCAACTTATTTTTCAGGTCAACAGTTTTTTCAACTACATTTTAACTGACGTTTACTCTAAAAAAATTTATAAATTGACCAATCGCAAGAACATTTCTGGTCCATCAGATTACCACAGGATACAACATATAATAGTTATAATGGGGAAACAAGAGAAGACCTTGATTCTCCTTCTCTTGATGGGGAGGTTGGGAAGGACGCAGAGATTGGAGGAATGTGTTAAAGTTGAGGAACAAAAATAACTAATATTTTCAGCAAGTTACTGGATTACATGTAATTTTCCAAACAGAGAAGAATGAGAATATATTTCATAGAAAGGGAAAACTGCACACAAAAGTATAAAGCATATTAATAGAGCGATTCTTGAGTATTCAAGACAGTCCAAAGAAGGAGATAGCTAAAAGCCATGAAGGTTACACAGCCTTGCTTAACTCTCAGCAAAGCTATCTGTACTATTTAAATATCCACTTGTTTTTTATGTAATCATCTAAAATAAGATGCCCATATTTCTACCATTGTTACTAAATCATTTACTGGTAATCAAATCATTTCATAAAATATAAAGGTACTATGGACACTAGAGAGAGAACTTTAGTCAGAAAGGTAATTCCTGTGCACTTTTCCTGACTAGAACACTTATAAATAATAAGAATGATTCATTTTTATTGATATAAAATTTATATGTTTATTCATTTCACAACTATTTTCTCAGCAGCTGCTGCATCACCAACAATGAGATATATGCTAGAATTCTTCAGGAAACTAGCAGTATAGCTTTTGCATGATCCTTATTACTCAGGAATACAGACATAAATAAACCAAATACTTAAATAATTTCTAGAGTGGAAGGGCTACAAGAAGCATGGATATTGTGGCCATGTAAGAGGAGCGATTCAGTAAGACAAAGGAGTTAGTAAAGCTTCCCTAAGGAAAAGATTTATAATGAAGATCTCAAATTGAATATAACTCAGTCAAGACAGAAATAAGAGTGGACATCTTCATGTTAATGAAGGACAAGGTGAAGAATGAATTCAAGGCAGCGGAGTTAGAGCAAAATTCAGAAAGGAAGCTGGCTTATTATAAAGGAATGATAGTGCATTTTAGTATCATCAGTGACCGTAAGAAGCATATTTGCTTGTAATTTGGACTGATTTTCTTCCACAAATTCTTCCCAAACCTTTCCTGATGCCTCATGATTTCTTTTATGAATGTTTCCCAATGTTTCCATAAAGCGCTTTTAGTCTACCAAAACAACCCTCACAAACTGTGCTAGATCTACTGCACATTTTAAGTATTGATTGTCTCTTAAGAACAACCAAGTACTTCACTTGTAATTTTACTTCTCAGAAAGCACAAAATCACTACTACCCAAAAGAGAGACGTCTACTACAAAGCTTTATAAAAATTTATTAGCTTGGTTCAATAATTGCAGACTAGGGAGTCAAACAAGAAAGGAAACGATCCGTTAGGCTTCGACAGAGCCACTTCGTCCTCAGGGAGCACAAGACACCAAGTACCGCAACCAAAGCTGTTATTGTGGAAACAAAACATGAAATGTTTGACAGGATTGACTTCAGGTTCAAAATTATAAAAGACAATTATATTGCATATATTATATCATATGTACTATAAAATTATATTATATATTCAACTATATAATTTGATTTTTAGGGGTGGGAAATTAATAATGATTTTTAGAAAGCGATATATTTGTAAAAAATATCTTAATTTTACCACTTTCATAATAGTTCATATTTAAATATATTTCACATAAATGGGTTCAAATTAGGGAGCAGAGGACATAATTATAGTGCCTCTGAAAGCAACAGTTTTCAGTTTTTATTTTTACGCTCATGATCTTTAAATTATTCTCTGTGACCACAAAGAGACCTTTAAAACTAATTTAGCCTTATGCAAAATTGTACAAGTTTAAATCCGTTTTCTTTGAAAGGACACAAAATATTTCATTTTGAGAGTCAGAGAAAACAAGGCCAATAAAAATATGCATAGTTGTACATTCTGAACAGTGGCTGTATCTAGCTACATTGCAGCATTTGGCTTGTAGATGAATAGGTAGCCTACCCACAAAATGCTTTGTTAATCTTAAAAATCACATAAATGCCATTTGTTTTCACTTTTGGAACTAAGGACCTTGATACTGACAAGTAAGAGAGGTGAAGAAGTAACCTTTATTCACTCAATTATTACTTGAGATTCTGTTCTGCGTAAAGTTAAGATAAAGCAACAAATTCATCATATTCACATATGAAGACAAATTTAAAGACCATAGACCTAGAGGAATAAAGGAAGTCATTGTAACAGCTCAGAATACTAATGTATTCACTTTTAATTTAAGTACATCTGTAATAAAGGCATTTTTGTTCTGGGAAATGCACTGTAGCTTAGGGAACTAAAAGCATTTTAAGGGTACCTTTATTAATTAGTTTTAATGACAATGAATATCTTATTTTTAGTAGTTTTTTTAAAAAAATAATGTTCCCTTAGAAAAACTGTATGGAGTTAATATTTTATAGTAATTTGCTTTTGTTCCTAGAAATTAGTTTCTAATTTACATTTACCCACACCTAAATATAGTCACTAATATATTTATGTACATACAAGGTGTGATCAAAAAATAAAGTGAATGCTTAAATTAAAAAAAATAATTAATACAGAAAGGACATGTTGCCATGTGGCCCCTCAAAATATCCTCCTTCCCTCAGAGCATTCTGGCCCTTTCATCCCTGCCACTGTCTCCTTAGAGTTCACATTCATGGTAGTCTCTGTAGAGTAAAAACACTACAGTGGGTCCCTACTGAGCTTATTCACCAGATCTGATGCCATGCAACATCTGCTTATGTCCCAAGGTCAAAAGGACCCTGGAAGGTAAATGTTTTCAATGCGTTCAGGACATTAAGGCAGTTGAGATGGCACCCAAAGACACTTCTGAAAGAGAATTTCCAGAACTGCTTAGGGAAGTGACATAGGATAAGCATGTTGGGAGGGCCAGGGGATCTTTTGAGCAGAATTAATAGTGATGTGGGGCTGGTGAGATGGCTCAGTGGTCTAAAGCACCTACTTAGAACAAACTTAACAAAGCACAGGGACCACGGTTCAGTCCCCAGCACCACATGCCAGCCAGCCCCGCCCCCTGGTGGGCTGAGCTGGCCACACACACACACACACAC
>NW_004524592.1:4444341-4446186 GCF_000260255.1 Octodon degus | reverse complement strand
CTGGGATAGAACCGAGGTCCCTGCAGTTGCCAAAGCTTGCCCAAGCAAGGTGTTTAGACCACTGTCCTACCTTTCTAGCCCTCAAAATTATTTCTGAACTTCACAGAAAATAGAGTGGTGGTTAGCCCTGGAAGGAAGTCATCATTTTACTAGTGATCATTAAATCTAGTGTTCATTATTGTAAAGTGTTCCTCTTGTATCTGTTAAATCAAAAGATTTTGAAAATAATAACTAAACATAACTTGAAAGTGAAACTTTTCTGAAAATTAGAGACCTATGAAGTATAGTATCACTGTCATTTTGTGAATAAACTTTGTATTCTGTAAGAGTACAATTAAGCATGTACTGCTTGTTCCACACAACATACAACAGAGTAGACTGATGCTACTTACAGGGACAACAGTGCTCATTTCCGCACTAAATTTTTGAGAATTACAAAGGACTCAGTCAACCAAAAGAAACGAGTGCGAACAATGAGTGGTTCCTTTTGTTCTGGAAATACGGCCTAAAAACTCTGTCTCCTGATTGGATGTGCTCAGATTTGTAGATGTTTTCCTAGTGCAACAACAGCATGACTGGCTTTGGTTCACACTTGCATATGATTTGCACTGTGTCACATTCAAGTAGTTTGATTAATTTCTGTGTGAGCTCTTTAAAAAGCTCCAGATAAAACAAAACAACAAGCAAGCAAACAAACCGGTCTTACTGGTCTCTTTATCCTCAACTGCTGACATAATGCTGTGCATTTTACAAGACCCATTGTTTAAAGTTAACCTAAACTGGAGGGTTTGTCTCCATGACATAATTTTATTGACTTTGAGAATAAACACAACAATTTATTGATACTGTTCTGTACAATTCCAAACAAGAATTTATTTTAGTATATTTCATAATTTGCCCTGAATCCACTTTATCAATTTGTTATAAAAATACAGTACAACCATATGCAAACCTAGTGGTTAATATAAACTTTCATTCATATTTTCCTTCCTAAAGATCACACAGTCATATAGAGAAGGAAATATATCTTCTGTTGTGGAGGTTCAAAGTTCACTGGATCTGTTTAAATTAGGGGTAAAGACTCACATATGTTCTCACACTATGCTAAACCCTAAGGCAACACACCGGAAGCAAGATAAAGCTATCATTTTATATTGTAGTAGTAAAAATCTCTTGAGTCATTCATCTTCATCAAGGTCTGAGCCTAGTTCCCGGAGCTTGATTCTGACCCATGTCATGCAGTTGTGCCACCCTGCTTTTGCCAAGGAAGATTATGTGCCCACACCCAGGCCCTTATATTTTTCTCTTCTTCCCATGTTCTTTCCTGGAAAGGAAAGAGCCAAGACAACCTCATGTTTAGTACAATTGTTTCAAAATAGGAAATTTTCAACAAACCAAAGAAAAAACAGCTTCCCTGACACTCCTTGCTGAAGATACCCAGGGTTCCAAGGTGCTGGGCGTGTGTCAAGGTGTGCAGCTGCCACCTCCACACACTGATCTTCACGGACTCCGGTGAATTCCGTAATGCATACCTAGAAAATGGTCTGCCTATTTCCCTCCTGAAAACCAGACAGCAGCACACATCTGCTAGGAGCAGTGAACACGGCGGGGGAAGTTCTCAAGTTTTAGTTGCAGAAACCCCTTAAGAAATGACACAGTGTAAAAGATAAATGCAGGCAACACTGCATAAAGAGCAAGTGGCAGGCCTGCTGGGCCTTGGCTGTGCCCCCGACCTCTCCCTTTGAAAGTCACCATGGGAATCGCCATGAGGGCTTCTGGTACCTGGCTTGCCTGTGTACCTGCATCCCTTACCATGTTTCTTTGTTTTTCCCTCCTGTTTTTTTT